>NW_015505401.1:1770180-1913237 GCF_001515645.1 Sinocyclocheilus grahami | reverse complement strand
ATTCTAATAGCACTGACTGCAATATTCTTCCTATTCAGGCTTTTCAAAGCTTTTGTTCACTGTTAATTGACATACTGCAAGTAGCCAGGAGTGTTTTGTGAATAGGCTGTCTGCACCTCCTGACCCTGAAGTTTCTTCCTTCAATGTTCTCCAGGCTCTCTGTTAGATCCAGCGATAGTGAAAAGAAAGCACCTGGCAGAACACCAAAAGAAATCACATTTTCCAAATGAGCCACTGAAGAATAATTATTGTTTTTATTGTTTGCTGCATGCCAGCACCCCTGCGCTCCAACAGACAATACAACTTAATTCTAATCCAAACATACGCTCACATAAACACAGATTGAAAGCTAATTCATCTCACTTGAATACTGTAAAGTGGACATTGGGCCAATTAAAGGAGTAGTTCACCCACAAATTTAAATTTGCTGAAAAAGTACTCACCCTTCGGACATCCAAGATGTAGATGAATTTGTTTCTTCATTAGAGGCAATATATTACTTGCTCTCCAATGGATCCTCTGCAGTGAATGGGTGCCGTGAGAACAAGAGAACAAAAACATCACAATAAACCACAAGTAATCCACACGACTGAAGCCTGACTTAAGATGTTTTTTAAAGTCGTCAATCCATAATATTGCTTTCTCCAGAGATAAGGTCTTCTCGTCTGAATCAGGTGAGAAATATGCACAATCAATTCAGTTCAATTCAATTAAAGTTTATTTGTATAGCGCTTTTCACGATACAAATCGTTGTAGAGCAGCTTTACAGGAAATTACGTTTCTACAATATATTTAGTAGTAGCTTGTCAGTGGTGACTGTCAAATTGATGTACGGTAAAATTCAGTTAATGACGTAGCTTCACATTTGCCAAAAGCTGCACCATTATTTATTTATTTTTTGTGTTTTGATTTTTGATTTTAGAGATATTAGAGAATACTTATGCAATGGAATCATTTAAGTTTTTTTATCTTTAATAAATTTGCAAAGATGATAAAAACCTGTTATTTGCTTTGTCACTATGGTGTATGGAGTGCAGACTGATGTGGGGAAAAAGTAATTTAAAGCAGTTTAACATAAGGTTGCAACACAACAAAACGTGAAAAAATGAAGGGGTTTGAATAATTTCTCAAGGCACTGTATGTTGGTGGATTTTAATGTGAGTAATTCTGACTTTTTTCTTAGAATTGTGAGATATAAATGCACAATTGCAAGAAGAATTTCCAGTTTAAATCTCACATTTCTGACTTTATAATTCTCAACTGCGAGTTTATATCACACAATTCTGAGAAAGAAGTCAGAGTTGCTAGTTTATATCTCACAATTCTGACTTTATTACTTGCAATTGCGAGTTTATATCTCACAACTCTTGAGAAAAAAAGTCAGAATTGTTAGATAAAAAGTCGCAGTTACCTTTTTTAAATATTTTATTCAGTTGCGGAAACGGGCTTCCATACTAACTATACAAACCTGATGTTGTTGTTTTTTCAGATGAATCACAATTAGATTTTTATCCCCAAATCATGTAGCCCTGCTTCAAAATATCTTCTGGATCTTCTCAGAATATCTTCTGGAATGACATTTGGCACAGTTTATGACAGAATTATAATTTGTTGGTGAACTAACCCTTTAAATATTTAAATTTTTCCTCCATATTTTGTCCTGCACTGCTGCCTGTATGTAAAATGTTTTGCTTCACTCTGCTTCATGAATTATAAAGGATTGAGACCAGCAAAACATAAATCCAAACCTCAGCCAACATTTAAACCTCGCCATATCATCGTCTTCCAGAAAGAAAAAGGACTAAATCGCCTGATGTTCTTGCTAAATGTTCTCCCTACAAGCACATGCCCAAGCCTCAAACCATGCAATCCTTTCATTTTGGCCCAGCATAGCGATTGCCCTTTTTCCAAGTCAAGGCATAATGGGTATCTTAGCTTGGCAGCTCAGTTTTATGTGTGCTTTTTACCTGTGGCTCTATAAACATATTTGACAAAATTTTTAGAATTTTGACAAGACGTATACAGAGTGAGCCCATGTTGTTTAGCAGTTGTTGTATGTTTGGCTGTAGCGGGTTTGGATGGAGCACTGTGTGTGTACTTTGAGCTTGTGTTTGGTTGTGAGCGTGTAGGCAGGGAGGAAACGCTGACTGGCCGCAGTAAAGTGCTGACAGTAAAAGAGACAGGGCCTGAAATAAGACATGGATCCATAGAGACCAGCACATATTCAGGGAAGAGAAGAAAACACACATTGATTTATGCATTCAAAGACACTGCTACAATTTTCAATCTATCTTTCTTATTTGATCTACTTCTGCCTTTACACAAGATCACACATTTACTCATTCTGAACTTTCACACACTTTCCAGGGCCGTATAATGCTATTCTCAACTCAGTGTGTGTGTCATTGCTAGTCTTTCCATGAATGATCAGAGGTTCAGGTGCTTTCTTGGATGAGGAAATGCTGATGCGCCACAATCTAGTTTATTTCTCACACATGCTGGTGATTATGAAATGACTGTCTTTGTCTTATTGCCAAATTTCTGTTTATGGGTTTGTGTAGTTACTGTCAGGCCTACTTTACTTACTAATATTGACTCTCTGGAAGCCTGTCTGGCTAGACTGTGAAAGCACTGAGAGGAACTGTTGTGATTTATTCCTGAAAATCCTGTTTTATTTATTTATTTTTCTATTGATGCTTTCAGGCTTCTGTATTTGGACTTCAGAGAATGATTCATGTGAATAATTTAATGAGCTATTTGACAGATTTTATACCGTTTACTGTGGGATCGGTAATAATTCATAAATAATAAATTAATGCTTAGGGCTGCCAATCAATTTAAAAATAAATTTCATGATATGCTGGATGTTCAAGTGCAAATATTCATATATTAACTGATAAACATTGCCTTCAGAATTAAGATAATTTAATTGATGAGTAAACAAGCAATTATTGACAACTATTAAATGGGTCATATGATGCGATTTCAAGTTTTCCTTTCTCTTTGGAGTGTTACAAGCTGATTGTGCATAGATAAGATCCCTGAAGTTGCAAAGACTAAAGTCTCAAAACCAAAGAGATATTCTTTATCAAAGTTAAGACTCTGCCACACCCCCCCTAAAACGGCTCGTTCTAACACGCCCCCACATATCTACCTCACTATGTGGAAATATTTGCATAATGCGACTAAATGTGCACGCAAAGAAAGAAGGCGTGGTTTCAGTAACCGCAGTTAGTGTTGAAGCAGCCATGTCAGGGAGACGCTGTGTGTTTCTAGGCGAAAGCAAAAGCACTTTATTTGGCCTTCCGAAAGTAGATGCATTTAGGAATCTTTAAGATGACTTACAACAGAACAGCAATGCATTTTAATCTCGGGATTATGGTAAGGGGCGTTACATTTCTGACGAGTGCTTGCGGTGTTCGGCCAATCACAATGCACTGGGTCAGCTGGCCAATCAGAGCAGACTGCGCTTGTCGGAAGGAGGGACTTTGTAGAAAACGAAGCGTTTGAGAGAGGCGGGGCATAGAGGACCTACAATAATGTACAGTATTTGAAAAAGAATGTGTTTTTTGAACATTAAAGCATGTCAACATATTCTGTTACACCAAATACACAAAATAATGATCTTTAAAAAAGCATCAAATGACCCCTTTAAGCGTAAAAGTTTTTAGCAGCAAATTAGTGCATTTAAAATATATTAACTTCTGTAAAGCATGACAAAAGATAAAAACATAATGATTTAAAATGTCCTTTAAAGTAAAAACGTTATTTTAACATTATACAAAGTGCATTTAAGTGTTAAGAAACTGTCAGGAAAGTGTGCTCTCTCTAAGTACACTTATGTGGCCTTTAATTTAATAAATATATAACTATTTAAATGTTGAGGCACTTTTTTTCACAAGGGACAGTCCACAGTTGACCAACCTGTGCCATTTTTGTTGGTCTGTGTTCATATGCATCATATGGGCATTTAAAACGCATCAAGACCCCTGCAAACAGTTTTTGGATCTAAAAATATGTCCTATGTGAATGGCTCCTTACTCACTCAGTGTGGTTTTTAGTAGCAGCTGGACCTGTGAAATATCGTTTCAAGGTGTTCTTCTGTTTCTGTTTTAAATGGTCTTCTCTGGGAGTACAGGGCTGCTATTCTGATTAGTATGCATAATGTATGCAAATTAACCTGCATATCCAGACTGTCTGTTCAACAGCCATTTGAACCCTGTCAGGCTCTGACTTGCATTTCTTAGAGAAATGACTTGCTTACTTTAAGTGCTGCTTCACCTTTCATTTATCACACCCTATTTAGAGAGTATTTACCATAATGTTATTTGAAATTAGATATATGCTGGAAGAGCATTTCTGAGCCTAATTTACAACTAATTTACAAACTATACATAATGGAGCTGTATTTGGGTGTAATGTGTCAATAACAATAGAAGTCTTATATCATATATTAAAATGTACTCACACTCGGGCCATCCAAGATGTAGACGAGGTGGTTTCTTAATAAGAACAGATATGGAGAAGGTTATCATTGCTCCACTTGCTCAGCATGGATCCTCTGTAGTGAATGGGTGCCGTCAGAATGAGAGTCCAAACAGCTGCTAAAAACATCACAATAATCCACAAATAATCCATATGTGTCCAGTCCATCAGTAAACGTCTTGTGAAAAGCTGAGTGTTTGTTAAAAACAAATCCATCATAAAGAAGTTTTAACTTCAAACTGTTGTTTCAGGCTAAAATATGAATTGTCTATCCATAATATCGCTTTCGCCAGTGAAAAGGTTGTCTCATCTGAATTAGGAGAGAAGTATGCACAGATCAAGCACCATTTTCAAGAGAGAACAGTCCAAAACAGTTTCTAAACAAATATGTTGGTGGATTTTGATGTGAGAGGACAATGGGGAACATTATTAACTGGAGGAAGTGTTATTATGGCTGATGGACCAGAATCGATGATTTAAAGTTAAAATGCAATAATGATAGATTTGTTTCTTACAAACACACAGATTTTCACTTCATAAGACAATAATTGATGGACTAAAGTCATGTGAATTATGTGTGTATTTATTATTTTTATCAGCTGTTTGGACTCTCATTCTGACGGCACCCTTTCACTGCAGAGGATCCATTGGTGAGCAAGTGATGTAATTGTACATTTCTCCAAATCTGTTCCAATGAAGAAACAAACTCATGCACATCTTGGATAACCTGAGGGCATTTTCATTTTTGGATGAAGTATTCCTTTAATATGTGAAACTGTGAAAAAGATTATCGCTCCATTTCATCTGCCCAAGTTCAAAACCAACTAGATATTTAAATATGCGATTAATTTGGTGAATTTATCTGCATGTTTTGTTATTCATTTGATTAAAATGTATAATTGATTGACAGCCTGTTTGTTTTAAATTTAAAGGGGTCATATGATGCTTTTTTAAAGATCATTATTTTGTGTATTTGGTGTAACAGAATATGTTGACATGCTTTAATGTTCAAAAAACACATTATTTTTCAAATACTGTACATTATTGTAGGTCCTCTATGCCCCGCCTCTCTCAAACGCTTCGTTTTCTACAAAGTCCCTCCTTCCGACAAGCGCAGTCTGCTCTGATTGGCCAGCTGACCCAGTGCATTGTGATTAGCCGTAGCCGAACACCGCAAGCACTCGTCGGAAATGTAACGCCCCTTATCATAATCGCAAGCTTCATCTTTCAAAATAAATGTAAAGACAGAGCCCGAAAGGGGAACAGAGCCGCGTGACAGACACAGTGATGAAGCTGGTATGTGTGCAGTACACAAGCCACGGTTAAGACAGCTGACTCCACTGTGCTCTCTCTCTCTCTCTCTCTCTCTCTCTCACACACACACACACACACACACACGATGTGCAAAACTCTGCATTTGAACAGTCAATAGCAAATACTTAAACTAATAACAAAACAGTAGCTGATTCAGAAGCGCCAGATTGTCATAGCAAAGTCAGAAATACCTCCTCGCCTAGGTTCATGAAACGGTGGTCCATAAAATGCATTGCCGTTCTGTTGTAAGTCATCTTAAAGATTCCTAATTGCATCTACTTTCGGAAGGCCAAATAAAGTGCTTTTGCTTTCGCCTAGAAAGGCATTATGCAAATATTTCCACATAGTGAGGTAGACATGTGGGGGCGTGTTAGAACGAGCCGTTTTAGGGGGGCGTGGCAGAGTCTTAACTTTGATAAAGAATATCTCTTTGGTTTTGAGACTTTAGTCTTTGCAACTTCAGGGATCTCATCTATGCACAATCAGCTTGTAACACTCCAAAGAGAAAGGAAAACTTGAAAACGCATCATATGACCCCTTTAAAAAACATTTGCTGCTTCATGATGAAAGGGGTCTGTAAGTGTTTTACTTGTACAAGTGTGTTACACAAACACATTTGTATATTTATTTTCCTTGAGCAGGGAAACTAAATGAAAGATTTATTCAATTAGTTTCCCTATTATTATTGAAAGATTTATTTGTAATGAAAGAAAGCCCCCTGAGGGGATTGTACAGGAAGGATTATGTTGTCAGCCATGCGCATTACGCATCAGAGCTTACAGAACAACTTAACATTAATGTAACAATATAAACTTGGATCACAGCCACTCTTTAATCTGACAGTAAATATCATAGACCGTGTTAAGTGAGAACAAGCTGACAAGAGATGGTTATTTTAACACATGTTCATAGCACATAACAGAAGACATCCTGACATTGTTTTATTATCTTTTCCTTTTTTTGTAGATCCTGAAGATTATCAGCCACCGATATGGAAATCGTACTGTGAGTATTTTAATGTGTTTTTAACATTATACATGTACTGATTTACATAATTTGAATGTAGAAAACGAGATCCAGTTGACAGACTTCACACTATACTGGAAAAGCAGCCAGAATAACATACACTCAACTGAAGAAATACAATAATCTGGGCTTCAAACAGAAGAACATTGCATCATGGGAATGTGGTCTGGCACAGAGAAAGTGGACAGGAGCAATTCTAGAGCACTTTTTGCTGAAGGTATCCATGGCCAGTAATCATTCTCTCAAATTTTTGTAGCCCATCCCACGATTCAACTCAGTTTCCCTCGCATTCACTCCCACTGTGTAGTATTTTTAGAGCAGGCCTCGTCCTTGTCATTCTGGTGGATATTGTCCAGAACCCACTGCTTGTTCTGAGCTTCTTTGACAAAAACTTGGCATCGCTGTCAGATGCCTTCCTGCTTCCTGTGAGGAAAAATCTGAGTAGTGAGGCCAGACTCTGTCTGTGCTCGGACTGCGGCGGCCAATTGCTGCTCTCTGTGATGAGCAGCTTTTAATGAAGTCATCAAGAGAAGGTCACGTCCATGTCGAGCTGAAGTATCCCCGCACATCTGCTGCTGTTTTTGAGCCAGCATTGATCATTTCACTAGTGCTGCTCTCTTCACACTGATCTAAATGCCATTATAAAACTTTTCTTTATTACAGAACTAATTGGTTGAGATTGATAATATACTGCCTTGTCCTCTAGTCAATACACTTCCATGGTACATTTTGTTTAGTACATTTTGTAAATACAATTGTTACCAGAAATGCAATTTGGGTTTAAATGTTTAATTGAAAAATGAACATAAATGTTCTTAATTTTCTTAAAGATTTTCTATGAACTGAATCATAAATGTATTTTTCGATGTAAAAATTATATAGTAATATATAGATATAAACTATATAGAAATATAGTATAGTATATAGTACAAGTATCAGAAATTATTAATTAACAAATATTTTGTTTTAGGGAAGTCATCCTACATAACATTTTACAACCTGAACAATTAAAGAGACTTTAAATGTTTGTTTATATGCAACATTGTCATATAATAAGCAGTGCTAATAATAAAGATGCCAAACTACGTAATCATGTTTTCTTTACAAGAATTTCATTCTTGTTATGAAACTTTTTTTTCATTATTATGATATCAGCCCACTTTCTTTATGCGTCCGCCCTCCAATAATATCAAAAGTATTTGAATGCTTGAATGTTCATCATAAAAGAGATGCATTCAAGAATATGCATGAATTACATTTGAATGTATTTCTGTACAGAAAATCGGATGTCACAGAAATCCAAATATTTCTAATTCCTTCCTTCCTTCATTTATTTTTTATTTCATTTTTTCTATTTTACAGTGTTCAAACTCATAAAAATCATTGATTGAAACCCACTGAAGGTGCAGAGAGAGATGGAGGTGCACTTTAGCACCTTTATTTATTTGTATAGTGCCAAATTTACACTACAAAGGTGGCACAGAAGCGCTTCTCAAGTGGCATTTAGGCCCTAGGAGTTTTAACACAGACTATTTAATGCTGCTCAGAGGTGGCTTAAATGCATTTACACAGAAATTAGCCTATAGCTGTATACTTGATACTGGGCTGAGGTGGGACTGAGCAGGCATAATTTAGTCTGGCTTTAATGCAGCATTGCGCATTTACGCTGGATTTTGTGCCTAGAGCAGCCTTAACTCAACTGTGGAAAGATGCCTTTAGGAGATACAGGTTTATATTCCATTTTAGTGACGTAGTCCGTGGCTCCAAATTCAAAGTCCCCATTTTTATCATTGTGAATGAAGTAGCTCGCTATCAAAGGAATGTTGTTTGAACTGAGCGCAAACTGACCTTAAGCCGATTATTTGGGAGAGGATAACCTGAGGAATTCCTGGTATTAACCTCTATTCTCTGTACTACATTTTCAAACAAACAGACACAATCAAAACATCAGAGCCTAACCCCCCCCTTAAGCTGAACACTGGCCCTTCATGTACACCATTCCCATATTGACCAACTGTTGGTGTTGATTTATCTGTTTGCCTTTTGCGCAGTGTTCATTTTTCAATAGCTTTACCAATATTACCCAATCCACTTTTATAATGTGTTGTAGCTTAGTCTGACAGCAGTGATAGTGGGTGTGTGTCCTCAAGCTCAGACCTAATGGATTAATGTCTAACAGAGAATGCTGTGTTTTGACATGATCTATATATATATACCAGTATCTTACCACAGCAAAATAAAGATTAGAGGTTAAATAAACTGTAAAATTTCTCCTGTTGAGTTGCTGCTCATGGTGAAAGATTCAATATCAATTTATTGATATCAACTTTTATATTCATATTCATTTAAAAAAGCAGAAAAAATATTTTGCTTTTTGTTCCTCAGTGTACCAGCTACAGCAGGAAGCACCAAGACCAAAGAGGATCACATGTCCTCAGGAGGTAAGTACAGGAAAATGTGTGTAAAGTATGGAAGTCGTGGCCTAATGGTTAGAGAGTCGGACTCGAACGTTCGAGTCTCACACCGGCAGGGATTGTAGGTGGGGGAGTGAATGTACAGCGCTCACTCCCTCCCTCAATACCACGACTAAGGGCCACTTGAGCAAGGCACTGGACCCCCAACTGCTCCCCGGGCGCCGCAGCATAAATGGCTGCCCACTGCTCCGGGTGTGTGTTCATGGTGTGTGTGTTCACTGCTGTGTGTGTGCACTTTGGATGGGTAAATACAGAGCATTTATTCCGAGTATGGGTCACCATACTTGGCCACATGTCACGTCACACATGTAAACACTCCCAAGGTTTATCAAACATGACTCATATTGAGTCAGTCTGCATATCTTTTACTAAACACTGGAGCAGATGTCTCCATGCTCACAAAATCCTGTTAGAAAAGATTCTCCCGTCACCAGTAAGACAAAGTCATTTGTGTTGAAAACTGTATTTCTTTCTCTTACCTTTTTCTCTCTTAACATGCAGATGGAGAGCAGACCCAAATACTATGGAAGAGAGTGAGTGTTTAACTTTATTAGTGGTGTTTTGGAAGCAAAGCATCAATACTACTATTCCTCATATTACTTCTGGTATCCATCTGGTTACTTTTTACCCCATTCTTCAAAAATGTGTGTGAAATTTAGAGTGACTTAGCAGAATTTATTATTTAAGAGTGTTATGAGGGGTTGTGTATATTGATTTTGTGTAGTGATGTGCGTGAGGGTGCAAATATGAAATAGTGTATGAGGGAGAGAGAAAAAGACAGTGATTTATGGTGTGTCAATTGAGTGAGAGTGTGTGTGCATGTGAGTATGTAAGCATGAGAGTCTCTGTTTGTGTGTGTGTCTGTGTGTACCAGGGTAAATGATGGTGTCTGTGTACAGGTTTCATGGTCTGATTTCCAGAGAGCGTGCAGATGAAATGCTGGCTGGTACAGAAGGTGCTTACCTCATTAGAGAGAGTCAGAGACAACCAGGAACATATACACTTGCTTTGAGGTACACACCATCTATTCTTATATCCTTTTCTCTGTATGTTCATCCAGCCATCCATACATCCATCCTCTTCTTTATATTGCAGTAGTTACTTTATATTTTACTTAATATTTTTACATTTCTTTATATTGTTACTATTCAAAAGTTTGGGGTCGCAAGGTTTTTTATGCTCACCTAGACTGCATTTGTTTGATTAAAAATATACTAAAAACAGTAACATTGTGAAATAGTTACAATTTAAATAATTATCTATCTTTATTTTAAAATGTAATTTATTCTGATCAAAGCTGAATTTTCAGCATCATTGCTCCAGTCTTCAGTGTCACATGATCCCTCATTTCCCAAATCATTTCAATATGTCGATTTGATGCTCAAGAAATGTTTACTAGTGTTATTACAGTTGAAAACAGTTGTGCTGCCCAGTACTTTTGTGAAAACCATGATACATTTTTATTTAAGAATTTTTTTATGAACAGAATGTTCAAAAGAATAGCATTTATTTGAAATAGGAGTCTTTTGTAACAATGTCAGTTGACCATTTTGATACATCCATGCTGAATAAAAGTATTAATTTCTTTAAAAATCAATAATATTGATATTAAATAATTATACATTGAATTATATAATAAAATATTATATTATATTATAAAATACTTTGTTTTACAATATACAGTAACATTATAATATAATAATTATAATATTATATAATACTGTATAATAGTATATGGTAATATAATATGAATACTGCTTGTCTGTCACTCAGATTTGGTGGCCAGACTCTGAACTACCGACTCTTTTATGATGGAAAGCACTTTGTGGGAGAGAAACGTTTTGAGTCAGTTCACGATCTGGTTACAGACGGCCTCATTACTCTCTATATTGAGACAAAGGCAGCAGAATACATCGCCAAGATGACCACAAACCCCATCTATCAGCATCTGGGCTACACCTCTCTCCTGAGGGACAAAATCACTCACCGACTCAACCGGACCCGCTGTGAGCCCAAAAAAGTTACTTTCCAGCAGGATGAAAAGGTGAGGGGCATACCTCTTCATAAATTATATATATTCCTATCATAATGTTCTTTGTACACGTTGTTGTACACGTACACGTATGTACACTTTACTAAAGTTACAGCCTACAGTGTGAGCAATGTATGATCAAAGCCTTAAAGATATAATATACTGCATAATCAACAGACATTGTAATCAAACCATGGTCACTTATGGCAAATAATGGTGATAAAAGAATTTGTTGCAGTTTTTGTTGAAATAAGTAATAAAAATGTTTTTTGTCAAGTCCCACAGGGCTACGTTTTAGGACCTTTGTTGTTTTTCATTGTATATTTTGTAGGCTTAACAGGAAACTTGGGATACATTTGGTTGTTTTTGGCGTTATTGCTAATTTCAGCACTCTGACTAACTAACAGTAATGCTGTAAATTCTGTTTTAGTTTCTTTATTTGAGGCATATTTGGTATTTGAGATTATATTTACTGCAGAATTGAATTAGATAGTTCATCTTAAATTCTCATTTCTGTCTCTTCGCACAGTGAAAACAGGACATTGGACTACTGGCACTGCTCCATTATGTGCCCATAAATGTTATCAAGGTTTTATTGCTAATAGTAAACACAACCAACCCAAATCATGGTGTCAGACACCATCCTTTCACAAATCATTATTAGATTGGTGTTTAGACAAATAAGAAGGAGCATTTCTTTGCGTGCAATTGGAAGATCAAAAGAGTGTGAGAGTGTTTCAGCGTCGTGGTGTGTGTCTTTGATGAAAGATAATGCCATGAATGTGTTGTCTCCTCCTATCTCATTTGGGATACATTTGGTTGTTTTTGGCGTTATTGCTAATTTCAGCACTCTGACTAACTAACAGTAATGCTGTAAATTCTGTTTTAGTTTCTTTATTTGAGGCATATTTGGTATTTGAGATTATATTTACTGCAGAATTAAATTAGATAGTTCATCTTAAATTCTCATTTCTGTCTCTTCGCACAGTGAAAACAGGACATTGGACTACTGGCACTGCTCCATTATGTGCCCATAAATGTTATCAAGGTTTTATTGCTAATAGTAAACACAACCAACCCAAATCATGGTGTCAGACACCATCCTTTCACAAATCATTATTAGATTGGTGTTTAGACAAATAAGAAGGAGCATTTCTTTGCGTGCAATTGGAAGATTAAAAGAGTGTGAGAGTGTTTCAGCGTCGTGGTGTGTGTCTTTGATGAAAGATAATGCCATGAATGTGTTGTCTCCTCCTATCTCATATATCAGACGCACTGTCTGGTTCACTGACGGGAGAGTTTTATCAAATCAGTCAGGTCTACCGTTACCTCTTTATAAATTCTGTGGTGAAATGGCTCTTCATGAGAGCTCTATGAAATAAACATAAGCGATGATCAAACATTTGTGAATTAGTCAAAGGAAGAATTTGTTTATCACCCAGTCATGTTTGCATAGGGCATATTTGTTTTTGTTGCAGACACCAGACAGAGAATTTTTGATGTGACTCAGTTGGCCAAGCATTCAAATTAATATAAATGAACGCAATACACTTTTTTTTCATCTTACTGTTTTGTACAAATGTCCACTAGGGGGCAGCCTCAACAAGCTGTCAAACTGTAAATATAGATTTGTACATATACTTCAAAAGATCTGCTTTGTGCAGCCCAGTATTCACTTCATCAGATTTTCTTTCTCTTATATTTCACACACTGTGACGCAAATTTAATGTAGAAAGAGCATCAATTAAAACCGTAAGCTTTTTCTGAGCAGTCCACCCTGCTACAACCAATTGCGCTTTAAAATTTTAAATCCATAAAATTTAAAGTGCACATTACATTTTGATTGTCTGTTTATTCGGAATATTGTGTGTGTACTGTACAGTCATACTATTTTGTGCGCCTCTAGAAATACAAATAAATCATCACAGTCATTTTTGCCGAGACCAGCAGAAATCCAAAGTTTTCTTTGATCTGGTCTCACAGTACACATAACATTCTGGAACATTTCCCTCAACCTAATCCAGACAGCATTTTACATCTGGTACAATGAAGATAAAATGACAAACCCAAAACTCACAAACTCAATGAATCTTCCATTTCGGTATTCTCTGACTAATGCTGTGATTCACGATAATAACTGCGCAGTTATCATCTTAATATTGGCTGTAATATATTGCTGCATTGTTACATTGTGGCTGCAATTCTTGCACACTCCACTATAATTAACAGTGTTTTTTTAGTGTTATTGATTTACTGTTGTAGTATTTACTAATATTTTGAATATTTTTAGTTTAAAGTTTAGCAGTTTTGTTATGTTTCTATTCTTTTTATTCGTTTTTGATAGCGTCATTATTATTAATTTGTCAATTTATTTTCAGGTATTTTTAAAAAGTTTTTCAGTTATTAATATTAATATTTTATTTTAGATTTGTTTCAATGAACAAAGGCAATTTTTAATAGTTTTTGTTTTAGTTAAATAACAATCAATTCTGGTCTTTACGATCTACCATTGTGTTTTAATGATGTAAATTGCTATAGAGATATATATTTAAGGCTTTTCATGATGATTGACTCACCCTGGAAGGATTAGCTAATGTGTTACATTGGATACATCATCATCATCATCATCATCAACAACAACAACAACCTAACAATCAAATCATTAAGGTGATTTTGTCTCATTTGAGATTTTACAGTGACCTTACACATCTTGATTCACAGTACTTGTGTCTGAGCATTTGCCGGTCACATTTAGGGACCAGAATTGGGTGTGTTTTTCTATGACGGCAGTCTGCTTGTATGATAATCTGAATGAAACGCTCACCTTGCCTGTCTGGTCACCTGCGCAGCTCTCATGGCTCTCTTCTTCTAATAACAGTAATCGCACAAGTGTTCTGCTGGCCTGGCAAGTTCCTACTAAAACCACTCGCTGCTGATGGATCGGAGTTATTAGAATTAGCGCTGAGCTTTGTGGTGATTTATCATTGTTGTTTACATTATATTTCAGCACTGCAGCTTTTAAACTGAAGGATTTGAATAATCCATTTTTTACGTTCCTGCAGTTGTACATAAGTCATAATAATGTCACATTCTTTGCTTTGCCGGTTTGACAAAATACAATTTTTGTCCTTCATTTTTTTTATGTCCTGCTGTGCAGACAGTGATAGACAGTATTTTGAATGAATTGAATAGTGTATTAAATGAATATAGCACATTTCCCTCTGTGTGTATCACATAGGGTGCGGTTTTGTACTGTACACACTTTCTGTGCCCTAGTTCTGTCTGTCTGCTCAGCTGCGGGGGTCTCTTCTGTCAATACAGTGGTCTCTAAAAAGAGACTAGGCTTTATTGTCTCTCTTTTGTATTTCACTTTGTGCCTCTTTCATTAGGAGACAAGAAGCCATCTGCCTTAGGACAAAAAGTGCAAGTCTTGCTTGCTTGCAAGTCATGCACTCACACTGTCTGTGCGCCCCGTCTCCCTCTTCCCTTTTATCACACTATATAACTCCCCAACATCTTTCTTTTGAGTGTATAGCTTAAATGTGTGACTGTTTTTACTTTAGTGTTGGTATTGCAGTTTAGGTTATCTGAAATGGATGTTGATCCTCTAAGCAGTTTGAATTAGTGATAATATAGTTTACATTTTGCAACAATGCATGCAATTAAGCAGTTGAGATATGCTGTATAGTATATATCGCCCTACATGAGTATACTGTAGTACTGTATGCAGGCAAAAGTGGGGCATACTGTACTTATATACAATTTTAGTAATATTGTAGCTCTCATACACTAGCTTTCTAAAGCTGTGAATGACCTTGTGAAAAAAGTGCTTTTAAATATGCACTTGTAGTGTACTGCACATTTTTAGTACAACTGTACTTAGAGATAATATAATATTAATGAAATAAAAGGGCACTTTGGTATACATACACTATCATGACTGTTTCTTCAATATTTAAATACATGACTAGTAATTTAAATTACATTAAAGTATTTTTTAGTTTACTGTAAATGCTTGTCATTACGAAGAACACGCAGAAGACAATAGAAGTAATTATGAAATTACACATAAAGATGAGTCCTACTTATTTGGGTCAAAAAATATATTGTTTCTATAAAAAATACCCCTTCTAAAAGTATGCTAAAGTGTACTTATTGTTTACAGGGGATGCCAGGATGTCATTTTGTAGGCTAACCAGCTAGTTTGCCATGGGATTTTTATTATAGTGGTTTTCGATGCATGATTCTGTGCTTAACATTACCTGAAGAGACTTGTTTAGTTTAACTACATAAATTACACACAGCCATGTCTCAAAAAGCACTGTTGTGTGCTTTAAAAAACGAATTCGCTAACATTGTCTTTGTCTGACATTCACATCTTCATAAACCTTATTTTACTCATAAACCAAAGACTGCTATTGTAAAACACTATCAGAGGTAATGCTTTCCTCATATATGTTAATTTTAGTACATGTTAATAAAACTCTTTGGTTTTAGGACTACAAACCAAAAAGCACTATATTGATTATATAAATTGCCATTATATCAACAATCAGCTGCTTTGTGCCCTAGATATTGGCATCGGCTTTGAAAAACCCATATTATTCGACCAGTAGAACACATGTTAACTGCCCTGTACCCCCAGCACGCAAACATGTGTGCCACTGTGGAGGTCAGCCGCAATAAAAAAAAAACACACCAGCGCTTTTTTAGCAATGCTCATACTTTGAGTCAACACAACCCTGACAGTCTTCCACTCACCTCCGCCTGGCTTTTCTGGGAAATCAGGTACATCACGTCTCTGAATGTGGCATATTTTAAATATGTGAGCCGTAGCCAGGTTGTTTTTCTTCCTCTTCGGCATTCTTTCTTTTTTACTTGTCACAGCTCCATTATTCTTTCCTAATCTCATCATTTTGTTAATTGATGTAATCATGCAAATGACCGGCCACCCATTCTGCTCCATCAGTTCTGCTGTGTCTGTGAGGTTAGGAAGTCTCGTGTGTGTTCTATGGGATGCTTCAGCAAATACCCAGACAGTGTTGCTGGATTCGGCATCAGCCTCCTGCTGAGAGGGGTCATGGTCCCCCAGCCTGGACATAAGTCTTGGTTTTGGTGCAACAACAGAAATCCTTATTTACACCCGGTATTTAGTAGCATCCATCTTTGTTGGATGATCCGATGACAAGGGCTTGTGGTCCTGTAAGACATGTTGCATTTTACACCTAGTACATTCTTTAAAAAATTCCAAAAACTTTAATAAAATATAATTTCTTAAAAGAATCATAATATTCATGGTGTGAAGAACATCTTAATGATCTTAAGAACAATTTTTCACTAAAGAACCTTTTGTGCAGTGGATGTTAAAGGTTCTTCATGCAAACATCAGTGCCAATAAAGAACCTTTATTCTTAAGAGTGTAGTAATGTCAAATGTAACCTGTAAAGTTATTACTCCTGTTTTACCACAGTGGATGATACGGGTACAGTACGTAGGCAGTAATTCAAAGTATACACTGTAGTTAACCCAAAAATAAATAATTATGCCATTATTTACTTCGTTCCAAGCCCATTTATCTTTGAAACACAAAAGTCCATGCAACTAAAATGTTGGAGCACACCAGTAACTTCATAAAGACATTGTAAAAGTAATGTGAATCAAGCAGTTCAATCCAATTCTTCTTAAGCGACACCAGCACTTTATATGATGAACAGATTTAGTTTAGTCTTTTATTCAGAGGCTTAAACATACTTGCTTGATGCTCAAAAACCATTGAGGTTTTTGAAGATTGGGGAGTATATTTTTAGTCTTTCTACAAAAAATAGTTTTAAGTCTAATTCTGTGTGTTACTTGCCATTTGTTTGTAATTATTTGTGAAATTTACTCAAAATTGTTTCAAAGGAAATCCTACACCAAATTCTTTTCAGTGTGCCTTCAAATGTGGTTTGTATGGAGACCCTTGAGGGGACATGGTGATGGAAAAAAAATGAGATAGGAGAGAAAATTATGTTTCAATGCTTTTGTGTTCTCCTGCACAAGTATGCAGTCCCCTGAGAAACTTTGTGTTCACTTGCAAAACTTTTAAGATGGAAATAATACCATCAACATGTCCCTTTAAGGGCTCTGTAGGTTTGAGAGATCCAGATCACAAAACACTTTGCGCCCTGTTTACATTTGTATTTTTTTGCTATCCACTTTTATTTAAATTACGGTTTAAATTGGGTCTAAGCAAATCTGAATCCTGAAACAAGTGATTCCGGCACTATAGGAGTATCCTGTGATGCAGGATTACAACTGTAAATCTGCTTCAATCCTGATCAGATTTGTAACAGAAGTTACAATCAGAAGTTTAGTGACGGAGAGAGGTCTAAAAGGCTAAACCACATAAAACCTCTCAGTGCTAGACCTGAAAAGAGAACCTACTCTTCTCAGAGCAGATCTCTGATTTTATTGCTTAGCTCTTTGGCTTTGAGCTGCAGGATTATCTTCTCTCAAGGGAACTGCGGTGGAATCGTGTCTGGAAGCGCTGTGTTCTGGATTCCATTGATCCCACTGCAGAAACCTGCTGAGATGTATCTACAAGACTGACACAATCACTCCTTCTCCCTCTCTCTCGCATTGCTGTTCTCTAAGAGTGCTGAATGTATGCTATTGTGTGAGACACACTCCTGCCCCCAGGCAGCCCACCCACCATACCTCCCACCCCCAGCCCTGCCCATGCAGGACCAGGCTGTCCCCGTTCTCAGTCGACCCAGATCACCAAGGAGTGGAGGACTGACTCAGTCCCTGCTTTTATCTCCCATTCCATATTATTCTCATCTTCCTCTACAGAGGAGATGCAGGCTCTTCCGAGGCCCAGGGCCCAGGTTGTTGGCACTAAGGGGTCAGCGAAAGGTGAATTAGCCCCTCACAAAGCCAAACAGGAGGAGCGTAAGCACCAGGAGCTGTTGGCGTTAGCTCTGGGGGTGAATCTGGGGGGTAAGGGTGCCCTCCTCTGGACGCCTCTAAAGATTTTTACTTGTTCACAGATCAGCCCGTCACCACTGAGCCGACGGACCACAATCAAGGACGGACCGGAGAAACACTGCAATTATGAGAAGATCCACAACTTTAAGGTGGGTGCTGGTTGTGTTATGGTTATGTCATGTTGGAATTATGATATCTGCACCATTCAAAAGTTTGGGGTCAGTAATATTATTTAAAAAAACATAATAATAATATTTTTATTTAGCAAGGATGGCAATTGGGACATTTATAATGTTACAAAAGATTTCTATTTTAAATAAATTATGTTTTTAGAACTTTCTTTTCAGCAAAAATATCCTGAAAACATATTAAGCAGCACAACAGTTTTCAACATTGATAATAACATTGTTAATCATTTTCATGAATGACAAATCAGCATATTAGAATGATTCCTGAAGGATCGTGTGACACTGAAGCCTGGAGTAATGACTGCTGAAAATTCAGCTTTGCCATCACAGGTATAAATTATATTGTAAAATATATTTAAATAGAAAACTGTTATTTTAAATTGTTATAATATTTCACAAGAATACTGTATTTTTAACCAAAATAAATGCAGCTTTGGTGAGTATAAGAGGCTTTAAAAACCATCAAAAATCTTACCAGCCCCAAACTTTTGAATGGTTCAAAATGTTCATCTCATCATAAATCCTTATTGACATCATACAAAAAGAGCCAAACTGGCTGCATCTTCAACAGCTGAAGGTAGTTGGGTAACTATCTTTTGACTGATTTTTATTTGAAATGCTATTTTATTAATTAGTCTCACTACGTCATCTCTTCATTGTGATCAATTTGACATGACATCAATTTTAATGTAAACATGAATGTTTTATGCAGAATTATCAGTTATTTTAGTCAATTATCTGTATTAAATGTTGATATGGGCATACTGAGGATATTTTGTGAAGCCTTGTACATGTATTTGTTTGAGATTTCTCAATTGTTTAATAGTTTTTTTCAAAATCACCAAAATTTGAAATGTTGGTTGTGGTCCTAACAAAGTCAGTCACTTCTATATTTGGCATTAGCATGAGATTTCTCAGATGTTTACTAATGTCTCATTCAAATGTTTATGTACTGACAGCATTTAAATGCACAGTACACATACTGTGAGCCTCGTATCAATAAGCTTAAATCTATCATATGAGCCTAATTGCCAAGGCTTTTAATCCATTAACAGCACTATTGACTGATAGGATTGATCGCACAAATCAATAACCTCTTGCTGCCGAGCTGTTGAATGGACTCTGCCATTTCATGCCTTTTCACACAGTGTACCATCATCTGACTTCCTTTTTAAACCCCAAAAGAGCAAAACAAAGCAATCATCTGACTTCAACGTGTCGCTTGGAAGTTTCCTTATAACATCTTCCTCATGATGAACTCAGGCTGTGTTCCAAAACCTAGTGAGCGCACTCAGTATGTAGCGTTTTAAGGTATCATTAGTGTGTTCCCTATGCCAAGGCAATGTAATTTATGCTGGCTCGTGATATATATTGTTTGGCCAAATGTATCAATCAAAAAAGCATGATAAATATTTTGATACTAAAAGTAATCAATAAGTAGTTTAATGTTAAAAAATGTAATGTAATTGTTAAGAAATAAAATAAGATATAAAATATCTGTATGTATGTATGTATATGATATATATATATATATAATTTAACATATTTCTGGCCAAATCCAAAAAAAATAAATTAAAAAACAGAAAATTCAAGACGATGAAGGAAGAGAAATATTTATTACTGATTTTAAATACTTATAAATAATCAACAAATACATTAATGTTTAAGAGTAATAAAAAAACATCTAATTGTTAAAAAAGTTGCATACAAAAAAATAAAATTAAAATATTTTCACGTTTGCTATGTGTATTGAGTGCTATTTATCTGATAGAGTTTCTGCCCTATGTAGGGTGCAAATCAGTCACTTATGAGGGGGCATTTCAGCTAGAATGTAGACAGCTCATTGGGTTTTGGAACAGCTGCTAGTTCTGGACAGAGATTAATAGTATTCTCATTATGATATTTACATTTCAGCAGTCATACACCTGGGCTTTGTTCCAAAACCCTGTGTTGTGTCTTTTCTTTTGTCCATCTTTGTTCTGTGTTTTGACAGCACAAGGGCGTGCATGGGAACATGCTTTGCGTGTGACTTTCAGCAGCTTGGTAACAGATGCCAGACACATTAGCCCCTAGCAATCCTGTAATCTGACTCACATGTATTCAAATTTAGAAAATCAGGGCTGTGTCTTTACAGGGGGTCCTCCCTATTTACATTCTTTCGGTACCACCCTCAGTCTTAGAGGTTTGATTATTTCCTCAGAACTTTGGATAGGAGCAGTTTGTCTCTGAAGTTCTTCCTGCCTTCAAACTGACCCTTGAGTGATTGGTTGCTGTCTTAGGGTTTGGCACCTGAGACGGTGGAGCTAACACTTCACAGAGCTACAGACAACAGCTTCACTCGTCACTGGCTGTCGTTTCCTACAACAAACTTCATGTGTCATGTCAATCTAAACACATTGAATTTTAATACATTTTTTGGAGCTATGACCCAAGAGTTAGTGTACAAACACTTTGCCATGATGGTGCATTGATGACAGAAAACAACATTTTAATCACTTCAGTCACATTTCCTGGTACTTTCAAGAAACTTCATGATGATCATTGTTTGGTTGGTTGGTTTTGATTTGTTTTGATATATATCTATATATTTTTTTGCTTTGTTTATTTTTGCTTTGTTTTGTGTTTTATTTTGTTTCCTGGGGCAAGTGACAAATTGAAATAAAATAAATAGTTTTATTTAATGTTTTGTTTGAATTTTTGTTTTGTTTTATCTTCTGTTTTGTTTATTTTTTGTTTTTTGTATTTGTTTTCACAGCTGTTTTGTTTTGTTTTTCTGAGGCAAGTGGTAAACTGAAATTATTTAAAAATTAATTAAAATATTTAATCAAATTTAAATTGGCCAGTTTTCCAAAAATACGTAACTTAAACGTTATTGGTCAGTACCTGCCAAAATTTGTAAAATAATATAATGTCAATGGTTCTTTATGGAAACCCGTTTCCGCCACTGAATAAAAAAAAATTAAAAAGGTAATTGCGACTTTTTATCTCACAATTCTGACTTTTTAGCGCAATTGCAAATTTATATCTTGCAATTCTGACTTTTTTCTCAGAATTGCGTGATATAAACTCAATTGTGAGTTATAACGTCAGTATTGCGTAAAATATATAAACTCACAATTCTGACATTTTTTAAATCAAAATTGTGAGATATAAACTCACCATTGCGAGTTATAAACTCCAATTCTGAGGGGAAAAAAAGACTGTTATTTTCTCAGAATTGCGAGTTTATATCTTACGATTCTGACTTAACTCACAATCGCGTGTTATGAAGTCTGAATTGCGAGATATAAACTCACAATTCTGAGGGGTTTTTTCTCGCAATTGCAAGTTTATATGTCACAATTCTGAGAAAAATCAGAATTGCAAGTTTGTATCACGCAATTCTGACCAAAAAAAAAGAATTGTAAACTCGCAATTGTGAGAAAAAAGTCGTAATTACCTTTTTTTATTCAGTGGCGGAAACGGGCTTCCATAGTTCTTTATACATCATAGAACTATAAATGTGTAGTTCAATGCTTTTCTTTTTATGTTTGTCCAGTCTCAGTGAGACACGTTCTCTTAGTTGTCAGGTACAGTAAGAGATACTCTGGAAATATAATCATTCATTTTCTGTGGAACTTTCATTATGAGCTTTAGCTGGAAATGAAAATCTAGAGATGAATGATTCACTGGCCTAATATGCATGTATGTGTGTTTTCAATGTGTGCTTGACTCACAATGACTGCTTTGCCTTTGGTGTAGGTGCACACCTTCAGAGGGCCGCACTGGTGTGAATACTGTGCAAACTTCATGTGGGGTCTTATCGCCCAGGGCGTCCGTTGCTCAGGTAACCCGCCACCAATCACAAACCCTCCCACACAAATAAAATGTCCATCAGAATTATGGCACCGGCCAAGGAGCATTATTCATATCAAATTACAATCCAAAGGCCGCTTAGGATCCAGATAATTTCTCATGCCATTCTGGTAACAATGCCTAATTGGCTGTAGACCTTTTCCAACATGCGGTGGCAACCTGAGGCTAAATGAGTGAAAGTGAATACCTGCGACAATCAGGGTTTTAACTAGTATGCTGATGTGTGGGTATTTTGCATTCCTAAATGACACCTGGTCCAAACCAGTTGAGTGCCTTCTGTTGAGTGTTGACTATTTATAGTGGAACATACTGTGTACACTGTAGAGTACTGTGAGAGAGGCACACCCAGGTAAACCAGGACAGTCTCCTTGTGTTAATGCCAAATGCATCAGGCTACACTTCAAATCACACAGATAAACATACATAAACAGATGCTTATATGCACGCACACCTGTACTGTATGACAAAGTATGACACTTTATTGGTTATGTGTCATTGGTTAAGTGATGCATATGATTTATACAATAGCTTTACAATAAACTTAAATTCTTTCAAATTAATAAATGATGCATCACGAACTAACAATTTTTGTAGGAATTCATTTTAATCCAGGTGAATCTAGGTTACTTTATAAGTAAACTATTGTTATTGTTTTTATATTGTTCAGTCATGTTTGGTCATTAATCGCATCAAAAATAAAAGTTTTTGTTTACATAATATATGTGTGTGTACTGTGTTTGTTTATTATGTATATATAAATACAAACACATGCATGTATATATTTAAGAAAAATATGTTTATATATTAAATATATTTATATATAATATAAAACATAAGAATATGAATATATAAATGTATAAACATGTAAATATTTTCAAAATACTGTATATACTGTATGTGTGTGTTTATATATACATAATAAATATACACAGTACACATACATATATAATGTAAAAAAAACGTAAATTTTGGATGTGATTAATCGCGATTAATTGTTTGACAGCACTAGTTTTTTGTTTTGTGATATATATGTTGTGTTTTTGTTTTGTTTTGCTTTGCTTTGCTTACCTTTGCGTTGCTCTGTTTTGCTTTTCATCATTTTGTGAGGCAAAAGACAAATTGAAATTAAATGTAAAAATAACAACCAATAAATCCTAGTTGACCATTTTTGATACAGGATGGTCCTAGATGTGACCTAGATAAATAAATACACCTTAATTCCATGATTACAGGTTTGCTCAGATCTCATGTTAACATGGAGCTGGTTATTGTTTGACATCACTTTCCCAAAACACTCTGTACATAAACTCAATCCAGTCACAAGGCTTTTTACTGTTGGTTTTTCACACTGTAAATGGTCTCATCCATTCAAGCCATTATTCAAGCCTTTTCTTTCACACAGGAGCCTCTCTTCTTTCACTCTGGCCCCCGGGCGAGTCAGTGTCATCAGACACATTGAGAATCAAAGCAGAGTTGAATGTGTCCCTAGGCCCATACGGAGGAACACAGAACGTTTTTCTTTTTGTATTCTTCTGTTTTTTTTCTCGGCGGCCTAAAGATGTGAAGGAGGGGTTCAGGCAGGCAGTAAAACTGACAGAGTGTGATTAATGGCATTGCTGAAGATGAGGAGCAGTGGGACAGCATGTGCATGCTACTGGAGACACGCTGAGAGACAGACCACCCTACTACCACATTCCCCTACACACACTCACAGTCTCAGTGTCAAAGCAGGTTATCAAACCAGGATTCTTACAACTTAAACAACATAAAAACCTGTTCATTTTTTCCACAAGTTCTAATTGTGGAGTCAAAGGGAGAGTCTTGCACTCATTAATTGTAGCAAAACTGTGTCAAATGCAATTTTAAGTAGATTTTTACATTTTCTGAAGAAAATGTGAGGGCTGCGTGAAATGCAAACATCGCCACAGACACTAGGGTGTTTTGCGTGGTTCCCAGAGCATTGCTATGTGGTTGCTAGGCTGTTCTGGATGGTTGCTAGGTGGTTGCTTACTCTCTAAAGTAAAAAAAGAAAACTCGTAATGGTCCCTAAATATTCTATTCATATAATATTCTGGTTCAACACCTGTCCTTATGCCACATAATTTCAAGTATCATTCATGTCTGTATCACAATTTGTGTGGGGTACATTGCATGCTGACGTTTCATTATTTTTTTCTCCAAATATCAAGCTAAGCAAACACCTGTAATATGGAAAAAGGTCACATTTTACAGTACGGTTTTATGTGTAATCATTTGTTCATGCAGTGGCTGACATGAAACAACAATGAACAATACTTTCACAACATTGTTTGTACTTGGGCTAGTACATTTTTAATATTTTAAGTTAGATTGAGTATAAATTAATATGAGTTTATATACAATGAACAAATAGTAATAAATATACTTTGATATACTATGAATAAGGAGTAATAAATATTACATTTATAGCTTTAAGTTCACCCAAAAATGAATATTCAGTCATAATTTACTAACCCTCATGTCATTCCAAACTTGAACGTTTCGGCTGTTTTTGTCAATTTTAATCGAGGGAACTCAAAAGCCTCAAACTCCCAAAGCGACATAGTCAGTGTTATTTTAGTATCATTGAGGTGCTATTATAGTTTTTATTAATATTTTGAATTAGATTTTATGTTTAGATTTTCTGTTTTCAGTTTTAATTTAGTTAACATTTTAGATAAAATTGTGTTGTGTGTTTGTTTGGTATTTTTATAATTGTTGTATTGTTTTTAATATTTTTATTTCCGTTTTAGTTTGAGTCATTTTAGTACATCAAGTTAAACTAAATGAAAACAAGAAATATTTCTTGGCAGCTGGGAATAAAAATAAGCTTAATATGTTTTAATAATTCAGTAAATAAAATGTTTTAAGTTTTATTATTTCTGTTATACTTTTTATCATTCTATTTTAGTTAATGTTTATTTTATTTTGAGTGATGAAAATGTTTTAAAACTAAATGTTTTAGTTTTAGTTAACTATAATAACCCAATGCAAATGGATGAGGCCAGTCCATAAATGGTAAAATACTTCGTTTCAATGGTACAGCCACAAAACATATACTCATTATATAGTTGTGGACTGTTAGTTCATGACACCTGTTCATTAAGGGGATAGTTCAACCAAAAATGAAAATTCTGTTGTTAATTACTCACCCTCATGTCGTTCCAAACCCGTAAGACCTACGTTCATCTTCGGAACACAACTTAAGATATTTTTGATGAAATCCGAGAGCTTTCTGACCCTCCGTTGACAGCAACGCAACTACCACGTTCAAGACCCAGAAAGGTAGTAAAGACATTGTTAAAACAGTCCATGCGACATCAGTGGTTCAACCATAATGTTATGAAGCTACGGGAATACTTTTTGTGTGCAAAGGAAACAAAAATAATGACTTTATTCAATAATTTCTTCTTCTTTTAAAGATGTCCTTACTACCTTTCTGGGTCTGGAACGTGTCAGTTCTGTTGCTGTCTATGTAGGGTCAGAAAGCTCTTGAATTTCATCAAAAATATCTTAATTTGAAGAACGAACATCTTGCGGGTTTGGAATGACATGAGGGTGAGTAATTAATGACAGAATTTTCAATTTTGGGTGAACTATCCCTTTACGTACTGCTAACAAATTCAGCTTCATTGTGTTGCTGAAAAGCAAATAAACAAACTTTTTGCAAACAGATTGCAAACTTACAGATTCCTAATTCAAATGAACAAAATATGTGTAAAACAGTTGGACACAAAATTCAGGCTAGACTGAATAGGGGCAAGAGCAGAAGAATTGTTTTTCAATTAAGCAGGTGTCCATCACGCACATGACAAGAGGCCCCTGATATACACCTGCATGCACATACATGTATGTACTGTATGTAGGCCCGCTGGCAAACACACCCAGAAGTCTCTCAAGGTTATGCTCTCAGAATGACAGAACCACAAACACACGTCAAAATGAATGTGACTGATATTGTCACACTTTACCACCCAGTTTGACTGACATGCACCTGTTTCTCCACGTATACTTTACCCTGAAGATATACCCTCCATAAGACCCCTAGACACACACACACACTTTGGGTCTCCATTCCCTTGGAGTCTGTCTTTTTGCCTCTTTGGAGACAACAGGGTCACACTCTTCTAACCATTTAACCTGTTACTCTTGCAGACTGTGGGCTGAACGTGCACAAACAGTGCTCAAAACTCGTGCCCAGTGACTGTCAGCCGGACCTCCGCAGGATCAAGAAAGTCTTCAGCTGTGATCTCACCACGCTGGTCAAAGCCCACAACACGCCACGGCCGATGGTTCTGGACATGTGTATCAAAGAGATCGAGCACAGAGGTACTGATCGCTTCTAAAATGGAGTGCTAGAACATTTTAATATGGAGATCCCAGATCTTCTCTAGCACCTGTGGCCTTCAGTAAGGCACTTAATCACTGACTGCAGGCGTCTCACAGCTGCCCTATTCTCTGGCGTCTCCTTGTCATATATCAAGATGTGCAAAAAGAAGAATATCTAACATAAAACAACAGGGAGAGGAAGCAAACATTCTCCACATTTTGACTGATTGGGTAACGCCTTCCATTAAAGAGAGCATTCTTTGAGAAATTTGTTATATATTAGCCAACCGGCATTCTGCTTGCTATATTTGAGAGAAAAACTAGTCAAATAAAATTAACTTTTTGTTTTAATCAGTTTCTTACTATAGAGAGACATATAATATGTGACCCTAGACCACAAAACTAGTCATAAAGGTACATTTTTCAAAATTGAGATTTATACATCATCTGAAGGCTGAATAAATAAGCTTTTTATTGATGTATGGTTTGTTAGGATACGACAATATTTGGCTGAGAGACAACTATTTGAAAATCTGGAATCTGAGGGTACAAAAAAATCTAAATATTGAGAAAATCGCCTTTAAAGTTGTCCAGATTAAGTTCTTAGCAATGCATATTACTAATCAAAAATTAAGTTTTAATATATTTACGGTAGGAAATTTACAAAATATCTTCATGGAACATGATCTTTACTTAATATCCTAATGATTTTTGGCATAAAAGAAAAATCTATAATTTTGACCCATACAATGTATTTTTGGCTATTGCTACAAATATACCCCAGCGACTTAAGACTGGTTTTGTGCTCCAGGGTCACATATATAATATAAATATGTATTTGTATTGTAATATGAATTTTTCTGTGACTAGAAGTGTGAAAACATTTCACAAATGCCAATATGCACAAATAATAATATGTTGAATTCATGTTTAGATAGTATTTTAATTATTTGTTTTTGGCTTAAGTATAGTGACAGTATAAAATCCTACTTAATTTTGCATATAAATTGTTGTCTTATCATACAGCTTTTTTTTTTACATGATATAAAATGTCTTTATGCATGAAATTATATAGCTGATTTTGTATTTTATGAAGATGAAAGATCATAAGGAGATCCTTATGTTTTGGGGTCGTCATTTTTATCCTGTAAAAATGGCAAAAGGAGGAAAAATTAATTTTTTATAACAGGACTGTATAACAGTTCCACATAATTAAATTTTCCATCATGGAGAATCAGGGATGAAGTTCCTATACACACATGTGTGAGTGGATGATAGATGAACTGTGCAAGACACCGCATATCCAATTTGTCAAAAGGATAATCAAAACAATTGATTATCTGATTAGTTGTTAGCTGCAGTCCCAGTTTGATCAATACTAATTTACACTTTTACCTCCAAGTGCACTGACTGGATAGTTGAAGTAAATATGTGTTACTTCTGCTTCTTCCAGGTTTGAAATCAGAGGGTCTGTACAGAGTGTCAGGCTTCACAGAACACATAGAAGATGTCCGACTGGCCTTCGACAGAGGTTTGTAGAGGTTTAGAATAACTGTTTGTGCCTCAAACCTGATGTAATCAGGTGTATGATAGGTGTTCAACTAACATTTGGTCTCTTCACATTCGCTTACATGCTTGAATGAACTCACAGTCCTTTGTATCACTGTTATTTTATCAACATGCAGCCTGGATGGAAAAACCCATGCTTTTCCATTCAAAACAATGTATTGTTGGTACGGTATAGTGATTAATCTGTTACTCATAACAGATAACTAATTCTCCTTTGCAGATGGTGAGAAGGCAGACATCAGTGCCAATATCTACTCAGACATCAATATAATTGCCGGAGCTCTGAAGCTTTATTTGCGAGATCTGCCCATTCCAGTTATCGCATATGACGTCTACTCCAAATTTATTCAATCTGCCAGTAAGAGACTATAACTATATATCAATTATATGTGTTATAATTAACTAGAAACTTTCTCTTGTATTCTGTTTTGATGATCATTATTTTTTTTACTACTTTGATCTAGTCATTAAAGGGTTAATTCACCCAAAAATTCTGTCATTAATTACTCACCCTCGTGTTGTTCCAAACCCGTAAGACCTTCGTTCATCTTCGGAACACAATTTAAGATATTTTTGATGAAATCTGAGGGCTCTCTGTCCCTCAGTGAGCCACACGCTCGCGTCATGATACTGTCGTGAACGCGTGTCCACAAGTGACGCAGTAGAGACGAAAATGTGGAATAAAGTCGTTATTTTTGCGCAAAAAAGTATTCGAGTAGCTTCGTAATTTTACAGTTGAACCACTGATGTCACATGGACTACTTTGTCAATCATCTTGGTACTTTTCTGGACCTTGAACGTGGTAGTTACCTTGCTGTCTATGGGAGGGTCAGAGAGCCCTCAGATTTCATCAACATATCTTAAATTGTGTTCCGAAGATGAACGAAGGTCTTACAGGTTTCGAACAACACGAGGGTGAATAATTAATGACTTTGAGTAATGAATAATTTTTGGGTGAACTAACCCTTTAAATACCCTTTGATTCTGGTACAACACTTAAATAATTTTAATAACTTTAATAATTTTGACAATGACATTCAGAAGTTTGGGGACAGGATGATTTCATTGATCAAAAGTGACAAAAACATTTATAATGTTACAAAAGAATTATATTTGAAATAAATGCTGTTTGGAACTTTCTATTCATCAAAGAATCCTGAAAAAAACCCTTATAGTTTCCACAAAATTATTAAGCAGCCCAATCGTTTTCAGCAGTGAAAATAATAGGAAATTTCTTGAGCAACAAATCAACGTTAGAATGAATTTTGAAGGATCATGTGACACTGAAGACTGGAGAAAGGGCTGCTAAAAATTCAGCTTTGCCATCAAAGGAAAAAATAAATTTTTTAAAATATATTAAAACAGAAAATGGTTATTTTAAATTGTAATAAAAATTCACAACATTACTTTTTTATACTGTACATTTGATAAAATAAATGCAGCCATAGTGAGCATAAGAGCAAACATTTAAAACATATTTTTAAATCCCCAAACCTTTGAATAGTAGTGTAACTTGTTAATGAAAAACTATAATAATACAAAAATAAATCATTTTCATTAGTGATCTCAGATTTTGGACTGTACGTGGTCAAATAGTGGCCACAATTCTTTGCACAATTCTGAACAGTATTTTGCAAAACATTTTCTTACACTTTCTGTTTTCAGAAATAACAGACCCTGATACTAGACTGGAGGCAGTTCATGATGGTCTCCTCCAACTTCCTCCAGCCCACTATGAGACCCTGCGGTACCTGATGACGCACCTGAAGAGGTATTGAATTTCCACACACATTTACTGCTCCCTTAGGTGCCGGTCCCATAGTTCATTACATGGCTCTGTACCTCATTGAGCTGTTAGGTTTTCAGGTTTTTTCAAGCATTCTCTCTGCGGTTTTAAAGAGTGATTTTACTTCCTGTCACCCTGCAATATAAAACGTATAAGACTGATTAGAAGGAAACAGGAAACACAATACGGCACTTTAGCTCAGTGCACTTTAGGAACTAAAAAACCTACACAATGATCCTGAGGGTTTTGTGCTTTACCTCTAACTTGCCAAGCCAGCTTTGTCACATTTCCCATCCATGGAAAGTATATCAGTTACCTACCTGCATGTTTATTATCAAAATTGTATTGTCATTGATTTTTCCACATCTTTTCTCTGTTTATCAGGGTCACCATGTACGAGAAGGACAATTACATGAACTCGGAGAACCTAGGAATCGTTTTTGGCCCAACACTCATGCGGCCCCCGGACCTGAACACACTCACCACTCTCAACGACATGAGATACCAGAAACTGATAGTTCAGCTCCTGATAGAGCATGAGGACATCTTGTTTTAAACAGCTGAAAGAGCGTGTACATTTTAAAAAGCAGCCTGCCACACATTTCAAAGATACTATGTTTTCTCTTTTGCGTACGAAATTTGGACTTATATGCACATTTCACTCAATGTGTTTCAATTCCCCAAACAAATACTGATAAGCATGGAGTAAATGAACATTCGTGCTGAAAACAGAATGAATTATTATTGATGGGCATTTTGTTTAAAGGAGTAGTTCACCCAAAATGAACATTTCCAGATACTTTGTATATAGATGAGATTGTTTCCCCATCAGAACCGATTTGGAGAAATTTAGCGTTACATCACCTGCTCACCAATGGACCCTCTGCAGTGAATGGGTGCCGTCAGATTCAGAGTTCAAACAGCTGATAAAGACATCACAATAATCCACAAGTAATCCACATGACTCCAGTCCAACAATTAACATCTTGTGAAGAGAAAAGCTCTTAACAAGATGTTAACTGATTATGATAATTGATGAACTGGAGGTGTGTGGATTATTGCAATGTTTTTATCAGCTTTTTGGACTCTCATTCTGACGGCACCCATTCACTGCAAAGGATCCACTGGTGAGCAAGTGATATAATGCTAAATTTCTCCAAATCTGTTCTGATGAAGAAACAAACTCATCGACATCTTGAATGGCTTGAGGGTGCTTTTTTGGGGGGGTGGATTCCTTTAAATCAAATTACAGTACCTTTTTATACTGTATGAAACTATGGTCAATTAGCATCGCGAAACTGACATATTGTCAAGTATGATTAAAAAAATATATATATATATTTTTGGGTCATGAGGTTGGTAAATGTATGTGTGCTATAAAGGTAAGACAGTTAAGATCATGTGTAAAGCGCTTTTTAATTTCACATGGAGTGTAAATAGTTAATATTTTGTTCACCCTGTGTTAATAATGCTGTGTTTAACCCATGCCTCCTTCAAATTATATTTTGTTAGCCCTGACAACAATTAAGTGATCTACGTTATCACCCTGTGAATGGACAAAATGGTTATGTGAGCTTTTATTTAGTGCTTGTTCCTTCCTCCTTGGACTTGTTCCCATTTCAATGATTTCGCTAAACAAAATTATGTGTATTGTGTTCATCTTGGACTCCTGAGAATAGATCAGTTATTCACCTTGAAAAAAAAGTCCACATATGGTACCATTAGTTCCTTCAAATTGTTTATTTGATCAAATCTTTTTACAGTTTTTTATTAAAAGTTATTTCAGTGAATGATTGTAATTATGATTGTAATTTATCAAATGCTGATTTATTAAATTATGTAAATCTGGTTACTTTAAATCATTTTGACAGTCAAAATGAACTTCTGAAAGTTTGTGTATTATTACTTAAAGCTGCAACACCTCACACTTGCAGCATGTGAAATATGTTGCCTTAATTAGTGCTTGGTCAGCTCTCTTTAGGCGTTGGTTTTCTCTAAGCTTGGTTTTCTTGTTCCAAATGCAGGGGTGTGAATGGCAGCATTGTTTCAGTATCAGACAGCTGAGACAGTATATGCCCCAAAGTGACTTTTTCACCAAATCACAGGGGAAGCGAGAACCTGAAACCAGCTTTCTGAGGGCAGTTGCAGCAGCTCAACAGACCAATGAGAGAGAGGAAGGAGGGCAATGAGCAACAGGTGAACTATAAATGAACGAATTCATCACTCATTATAGTTTAGACAGAGAGATGCAGCACTGTATGATGTTGTAAAGAATGTTCTGCTGGATGTTTTCTTAAAAGACAGGACTGTCAGTCTCTGGCTGACAATAACACACCTGAAGCTGAGGTGAGTATTTCTGATGGATAGATAGTTTCGCTTTAAAATGTCAACATTTAAAGTATGAGTTAAACTGACTAGAGATATAGCCTAGATAGATAGTTTAAAGAGTTAAACTGACTATATATATATATATATATATATATATATATATATATATATATATATATATATATATATATATATATATATATATATATATATCTGGATGGATGGATAACATAGTAATTAAAATATATATTCCTATTGTATGTATAACAATAACAATGTTCGCATATCATTTTATAAACGTTAATATATTAATTGCAGTGTGAACCGAATAATTAGACAGAATGGCAGACAGATACTCCTGGTGGAAAAACTTAACTGGAAAAAACAAGAACCATTTTAAAGAAGGCCAGCCGGAATTTGGAAATGCGACGTCGGTGAAACAAACTGGCGACGACAACAAGAACGGCAATCTGATCAGCGACGAGACGTACGACGACTCTCAGCTGGAGCCTTCCTTCAATGAACACACGTGCCGGAGGAATTGGACAGTTTCACGGTCTGGCCGTTTTAAGGAGAAACGAAGAGTGCGGGTCACCATGCCCGAGAACAACTTTTATGACAAAAACATTGCTGCAGCAAAGTAGATAGCCAGTTTACGGTGTTTATAATAAATGAAGTTGTTTACACTGCAAGCGCGCGATGCGTCTTCTGGAATTGAGGCTGGCATCTGGAGAAGTCCATCTGTCAAGAGGGCGTTGTTCTCATTTTGTGTGGGTGCGTCGTTCGCTTGCAGTGTAGAGATGATGTTATGAAGAAAACCATAATTCGGTGGAGCCATTGACTTCAGCTTCAGTGGCTGACTGACTGTAATGACACCCGTTACATTCTGCAGTAACCTGGGATTTGTCTCTGCTGAAGGCTTCATATGAATTTCAGTTATTTGCCTAAAAAATTTTTTTAGATGAAGGATATTCAAGATATGATGTAAATTATTATTATTACCCCTGCTGCAAACTCACAAGAGGTCAAAAAGGTGACATACACTCTTAAAAATAAAGGTGCTTCAAAAGGTTCTTCAAGCCATGCCATAGAAGAACCATTTTTGGTTCCACAAAGAACCGTTCAGTCAAAGGTTCTTTAAAGAACCATCTCTTTCTTACCTTTTTGTAATCTGAAGAACCTTCTTTTGCCACAAAGAACCTTTTGTGAAACAGAAAGGTTCTTCAGATGTTAAAGGTTCTTTATGGAACCATTTAGACAAAAAGGTTCTTCTATGGCAGGGATTCTCAAATCTGGCCCACGAGATCCACTTTCCTGCAGAGTTTCGCTCTAACCCTAATCAAACACCCCTGAGCATGCTAATCAATGTCTTCAGGATCATTAGAAAAATCACGGGAAGCTGAGTTTGATCAGGGTTGGAGCTGAACTCTGCAGCGCATTGGACCTCCAGGAGGTACTTTAAAGAACCATCTCTTTCTTACCTTTTTGTAATCTGAAGAACCTTCTTTTGCCACAAAGAACCTTTTGTGAAACAGAAAGGTTCTTCAGATGTTAAAGGTTCTTTATGGAACCATTTAGACAAAAAGGTTCTTCTATGGCAGGGATTCTCAAATCTGGCCCACGAGATCCACTTTCCTGCAGAGTTTCGCTCTAACCCTAATCAAACACCCCTGAGCATGCTAATCAATGTCTTCAGATTCATTAGAAAAATCACGGGAAGCTGAGTTTGATCAGGGTTGGAGCTGAACTCTGCAGCGCATTGGACCTCCAGGGCAAGATTTGAGGAACCCTGTTCTATGGCATCGTGAAGCACCTTTATTTTTAAGAGTGTAGTTTGGAAGAATGCCATAGAAGAACCATTTTTGGTTCCACAAAGAACCGTTCAGTCAAAGGTTCTTTAAAGAACCATCTCTTTCTTACCTTTTTGTAATCTGAAGAACCTTCTTTTGCCACAAAGAACCTTTTGTGAAACAGAAAGGTTCTTCAGATGTTAAAGGTTCTTTATGGAACCATTTAGACAAAAAGGTTCTTCTATGGCAGGGATTCTCAAATCTGGCCCACGAGATCCACTTTCCTGCAGAGTTTCGCTCTAACCCTAATCAAACACCCCTGAGCATGCTAATCAATGTCTTCAGGATCATTAGAAAAATCACGGGAAGCTGAGTTTGATCAGGGTTGGAGCTGAACTCTGCAGCGCATTGGACCTCCAGGGCAAGATTTGAGGAACCCTGTTCTATGGCATCGTGAAGCACCTTTATTTTTAAGAGTGTAGTTTGGAAGATGACCATTGTATCCTCCCCCAGAATAATTTTTTTTTTGAGAATTTAACATGTAAATGATGCGTTCTGGTGCACAATGACAACAAAATAAAGGGAAAAGACAACATGCTTTTATTTTGATTTGTGTAGCTTAAATTGCATAACAGGGTGATCCATTACCAATATATAAATTCTGATATATTTATATAAATATTTGCAGCCCAGCAATGTTTTAAAGGTAAAAAAAAAAAAAAAAAGCACATTTATACCACAAACTTATTGTACAGTGCAACTCTGTTGTCATCGGTGTTCGTACTTCTCTTTGTGAGCAGTGGAGTAATTTATTTTCGCAAATTTTAATGTTCACATTAGAGTGCGCATACTATCAACAAACTCCATCTTTCCACTGCTGAGGAAACCGAAGCTGCATCTGAAGTGGCATTAGATGTAGGCTATTTATTTTACACAGACTGTTTGATGAAGCTGAGGTGCCATAAATGCATGTACACCACAACATTTCAAATGCATAAATGATTTTATAAGATTAGTGTTTTAAATATTTTTGAACATGCAAGTTAAAAATGTTGGGAAAAATGCATACTTTTAAAAATGAAACCAAACCACCTGGGGTAAATGACTGTTTTAATGAGCTAGTCATTCATTCAAATGGCTGATTCATTCAAAAACGAGGCAAGTGACTGCTGTCTTTATGGAAAAAAAGAGAGAAATCCTTTTCGGATCTAGACGATTCTCATACATGACATATTTTGATTAAAAAGCGACTAGTGGGCAGGTGTGATTACCTTTTCAGTTCTGTTTGGGGGACAGCTTGGTTGGATTTACATTACCTACTGAATGTTATTGGTTTCGAGGTTTTATCCAAAATGATTTGAGACTGGGCAGATTCACCGGAGCAAACTAAAATGGAACTGTAAACTTGCTTAAATTTTACAACAACTGTGTAATGCCATAGTATGAATGGAATGCCGTTAAGCGTGACTGAGTATATGTTGTTGTAGGAAAATTATGCACACCACACACTAGTCATCTGCATTATGTAGGTGTGTGATGATGACTGTGCCATCTGCCAACAAAATGCCACTTGACTACATTTTAACTGAGCGTCTCATCGTTTTCAATAGTTTTGCATATTATTAAACATTACATTTTCTAAGAGTACTGTATGCAAGACATTTGAGACAATCAGTTATTTTGTGTCATGGAACAGGCTAAGAGAAGAGCTCTCTCTAGTGATGGTGTATAAAACTACAACGTCAATAGTGATGAGCAGCACAAAACTGATATACTTTATTCACATCACAAGAAAATACTTAAAGGCTACTCCAGACAAATTGACCGAATCATGTTCTAAATATTGTAAACATTATTGCAAAATTCATCTGAAAAAGTGACACACACATACTATAAAAAAATCAGCTCTGATGAAATATTCAATGTTTCAGCCAACAGGCACTTTGGGGACAAACATTCTCTTTGAGCAGAATTTAACACTTTACAATTGAAGAAGAATTACAGTCTTCAAATACTATAAAAGCTCAATCATACCACCACCTGAGTGTATTTACTCTAAAAAAAAAATAAAAATACAGACATGATATTTAGATAACAGAAAACCTGTTTAGAACTACTGAAACATGACATGAAATGATACAGACAAGCTGTAAATCTCAAAGAGAAAAATACTGGAATCTCTCTGAAGGTAAACATTGATGCTGTTATGCAGGAGTGTGAAGTATTTATAGTTCATCATGTTTGTAGGTGAACTCCCGAGCAGATATAAATCCATCATTATCTTCATCTTCTTTTTGGAAGATGTCCTCAACCATCACTTCATGATGGGTGTCATTGGCAGCATATCCATGCCGTTCAAACTCTTTACGCAGGTATTCTTTGACCTAAAACAGAAAGGCGTTTAGAATAACACAAATAACTCCCTGAAATGTATTATTGGCATTGATGGTTTCGTTAAGAACATTTAACATTCATGTAACCTTTCAATTGTACAAAAAGTTCTGTTTTACGGTGAAAAAAAAAGGTTCTTTAGATTATTAAAATATTCTTTAGAAAAAGTTTTGGAAGATGTCCTCAACCATCACTTCATGATGGGTGTCATTGGCAGCATATCCATGCCGTTCAAACTCTTTACGCAGGTATTCTTTGACCTAAAACAGAAAGGCGTTTAGAATAACACAAATAACTCCCTGAAATGTATTATTGGCATTGATGGTTTCGTTAAGAACATTTAACATTCATGTAACCTTTCAATTGTACAAAAAGTTCTGTTTTACGGTGAAAAAAAGGTTCTTTAGATTATTAAAATATTCTTTAGAAAAAGAAAAAAAAAATGCTTCTTTTAAGAACTATTCCATGAAAGGTTTTTTGGGGAACCAAAAATGGTTATTCTACTGCACTGTATACAAAACCCCCTTTAGGAACCTTTATTTTAAGAGCGTATCATAAATCTCATGCTTGATGGACAGCTGCTTTCTGATGCACAGTTGTAAACAAGCAACTGTTTCGACAAACCTCTGCTTTGGAAAGTTTCCAGTCATCATTGAGGTCCATTTCCTGAAAGGACTCATGTGATCTAGGCCCATTTCGGATCTCGATGATCTCAATGTCAAAGATCAGAGTGCTCTCCGGAGGGATTTTACCTGTGAACATAGCATAGCCATTGTCAATATAGCTAATCCGAGTTATAATTCGTATAGGGGTATGTTAGACAGACTTCAAATTCAATAGCAGAAGGTGGAGAACACCAGAGTTCCTCAAATGTTTTATGCATAAGCATCTTGCTGGCACACCTTTGCCCTCTTTGCCATATGCAAGAGCTGGAGGGACGGTCAGTTTCCTCTTCTCCCCTGCACACATGCCTTGAAGACCCATGTCCCAACCCTTGATCACCTCACGGATCCCCAACGTTAACCAAACAGGGTTTTTGTCTCCATGATGGCGGCTGCCAATTACAAGACATATGCATTAGTATTAAAGGCTAGAGACATGCACACTCTGTTGGAAAACCAAGCTTGAGTTGGTAGCTGTGCTATGGAACATGGCTGGTGGTTCCTATCTGGTCTAAGCTGGTCATTCGCTGGTTCAAACTCAACCATCTTGGGTCAGCAACACACCAACTAACAGCTAACGTGGTCAAGCTGGTTTTTGGATCAAGGTTGCTGACCAACTAATGATCATTCTGGACCAGACAGAAACCAGCAGTACAATGTTGCAAAACATAACTGTTTACCCTTACGAAAAATAAGTTTATTCAAGTGTGCTATTAGTATACTTCTTTTAAACTAAAAAATAGGAAAGTATACTTTTAGTGTACTTTTATGTACTTCTCAGAAATGGGCTTTATGTACTTCTCAGAAATATACTTAAAATGACATTTAAGTATACTTGACTGTACTGAAGAGGTAATAATGACTGTCAAGCTTTTGGGTGTTGATCAACTTTATCTATGTTTTGATTATCATTCTGAATCCAATTCATAGTCTTTTTTTCAGCTTTTTGTTCAAAATTTTGTTTATTTCTTTATTTTTTTATTTATGAAACTTAACCACATTCAGGTGTTTAAAAAAAAAGAATGCATGAAGCTAGAATCAAATGTTTTTGTTTACAAGCAGATACCCTGTTCTTTTGATGTTTTGTATGTTCAGATATTCATGTAACAATATATACAAATTAATACCTAAATAGGGACATAGTAGTATACTTAAAGTATGATGCAAAGCTCACGTAAAGAAAACTTACGAGTACACTTGCGGTATAAAACTACTAAACTAGTAGTTTACTGAGACTATACTTCAAAGTGTACTAAAAATGCTACTACAAGTATTAAATTAGTAAACTATCAGTATACCTATAAGTTCACCTTTAGTATAGTTGCAGTACAAGCTAAAAAATTTTATGTAAATTAGTTGTGTACTCAAAGTTTACTACTGTTATACTTAAAGTATACTTTTATATACTAGAAAGTGGGCCAATTTAGTCCCAAGGAGTATTGAAATAGTACACTTACAAGTATACTACTAGTACACTGATATTTGTATACTTACTACATAAAGTATACTTAAAAAATATACTTGAACTTAAGTATACTTAATAAAATAAACTTGAAGTATACTACTTTTTGGTAAGAGTAAGCTTAAAAAAAAAAGTGTATTCAGCAACAATAAACACATTCTGACAGTTAACCAATGCATTCTCATTGCAAAAGGGGAAGGTTTGGTTAATGAAGTAGACTGATTCTTGTGTAGCCTATATTTGCAGTGTATGAACATGCATTAGATGGTCCATTAGATGTCACCTGGAATGAAACATTGTGCCATTACTCTCCAGAAAGCCTTCGTAGTGAACCAGAAGAATATCTCCGTATTTGGATTTACGATGACAAAGGAAAGGTTTGTATAGAACTTCTATTTTCACCTCTGGTTCCGGAAGTTTTGCTCCATGCACGTAAAAGAATAATGCAGAAAAAATGCATGTCCACAACTCTGGAATCATCTTAAATATAAAGAACAGTTTAACACTCTCTCACTGTTTAACTAATGTTTCATGCACAACAAAGTTCTGATAAAACTTCCCAAACTACAAGTTGTGCCGCCGCGACTACGTGGCAAGCGAAATTTCTACAGGGGTCTTTCCCAAACCAGGGATGTCCGAGCCGTGAACGAGTCGTTCTTTAGAGTCGACTCTTTTCAATGAATCGGTTGAAACTGTTCACTAACTTGAAAAACGAGCAGTTCACTGTGACTGTTCGGTGTTCTCAATAGTAAACAGCAGACATGTTACAAATTGATCGTACTTGACATGTTTATGACTGATTGCATGAAACATTGAAATACATGAATGAAAGATAATTAATTTGACTTTTTATCTCAAAATACAAATTAGGCTACATTTTGTTTTATGAGCTTTATTATGACTTCAACAAGCTGGGAAATATCACAATTGCAATAACAGATTAAAGAAATATATATTTAAAATATAAACGTTATAAACGACAGAAGTGTTAAATGTACTGGACTGTATTTCATATTAAAATATATGAAACTTATTAAATTGTTAAACTTAGAAAATCTTTTTTTTTAGATAAGAGATAATGCATTTTGTTTATAAAAATACAAATTATATGACACTTTTCAAATTACTGGAACACATCACAATTACAACAAAGCGTAATAATAAACGGCCGTTTAGTTTAGAGAATGTAGTATGCCAAGTTGAGATATCATAACGGGATAGCGTAAAAGACTCGCTAAGTTCTTTTGAAAGGAATTGTTCGAAAGAACCGACTCTCGGATCTCAGCTCACACGCCCAGATTCCCAGCGTAAACGTTGCCGCCCTAAAATACAACATTTAATTATTATTGGTCAGCTTTTATTGAGGACACGCCTTAGCGACCAGTATCTAATTTTCATTGGACATTGCACACATAGTCTCAGCACAACCACGCCCATCTACTCACACCGTATCCAATGAGAGGTTCGCTAAACGAAAATCCCACAGGCGTCACGTACGTGGGCCGAGCCTTCTATGATCACATGGACCGGTATTCTCCAAGCTTTTACGACAGTCGTTTGCGTAATCTCAATTCCCAGCAGTCACTTTGCGTCTTTCGTATATAGTTGTCGTAGTTCAGAATTATCTCGAGTTTCTCAAAGAGGCTGTGTTGGGCTCAGTCTTGCCACGACTAAGTAATGAATTGTCAAGAGAAGGCCTATCATGGAGGGAGTTCTCTATAAATGGACAAACTATATTAGCGGTATGTATACAGCAATAGTTAAAAGCTATATGACGGAAATCAGGGAAGTCTGAAAAGCAGTTAGCCTGTTTGCTAGCTCAAGTAGCGTTAGCGTTAGGGTATAAATGAAGTTAAGCTTCATCCTCTTTAGCTCTTTGTGCCGATATTCTTTTTTTCCAAAGCTGGGACCAACTCAACCACATAAGTCTCATCTGCCAAAAGTCTTTTCAGAAAAGTTTGTTTTGGGTTTAAGATTATGTGTGATTCTGTTTTATGCACTTCTAACTATGACCAGTTAAAAGCCTGCAGTTGACTGGAAGAACAAGTCAAACCGTATTATGATCATGCATCTCAAACGTCAACATATTCATTGTTACATGTGTCAGTTACAGTGGAAAAATGTCATAATTGCTTTGTTGTTTCTCTTGAAAGGTTGGCAGCCTCGTTGGTTTGTTCTTGAGGGAGGCACTCTTTCCTACTATGACTCTCAAGAAGATGCATGGAAAGGATGCAAGGGCAGCATCAAAGTATCTGTGTGTGAAATACAGGGTAAGGAAAAGTTTATGCCTAACCTGAGCAGGAGACCTAATAACCATTACATCACAAGCAGTTATTCTTTTTTTTATGCTTCAGGATATCTTAACACATGTCTAGGCAAGTGGATGTTTCTTCCTCTTTGGGAACTTTTATGTCCCGGGGGCTGATTTTCATTAAAGCTAACGTTCAGCTGTTTTTTTTGTGAAGTTTGCATTAAAGCTAGGGTTGCAAAGGCGTGGGACATTTCCGGAAACTTTACAAAAATCCCTGGAATATTCCAAAAAAATCCTGGAAAGTTTCCAGAAATTTCTGGAGTCTTTCCGAAATGTACTGAAAATGTTCCACCTTTTTGCAACCCTAATTAAAGCTGTCTTGGGAACTTTTTTGATTTGTTTTTTTTTTTTGTTATGCCTTCAGATCTTATTTGTTTTGCTACTTTTCGAATGTCTTATTTGATTTTATCATTTTGTTTTTGTCCTAGACCAAGGCTATTAATCTTAATTATAAAAATGCATCGTGAAAGTATGAATCATTGCATCTTTGTAACAACCTTTTTACAATATTGTTTGAAAATGATATATAATTATTGCCTCTACAACAACAATGTTCTCCCTAATAGATTTCGAGACTATATGTTGGATACATAAAATGCTAGATAAGAATTTAGCCTTATGAAAGCAATTTATTTGAAAAATGTTCAAAATGTACATTTCCACTGCCATCGTTTCCACCATACAATCCTATCAAACATAATGCCTCATTGGAGATGTGGTGAAAATGACACTGATTAAAATCGTTATTGCTTTACTTAATAAAACGGGGAAAAGGAGCAGAATTGTGTGTTCACCATTGAACACAGTAATAGACTAGTAAAATAAACAAGTGAGAGTGTGAAGAGACTTTATTTTTTTTTAACAGGGCCAAAAGTGTCCAGAGTTGAGGAAACACCCAAGTACTGTATTACAACTATAGTGACTGATCTCATGCTTTACTTATCCATCTTCTTTGTTCTCTCTCTCCATTGTAGTTCACCCATCGGATTTCACAAGGGTTGATCTGATCATTCCAGGAGAACAATACTTTTATCTCAGGGCAATTAATGCAGCAGAGAGGCAGAAATGGCTTGTGGCGTTGGGGACTGCAAAAGCCTGCCTCACAGACAACCGAACTAAGAGAGAGAAGGGTGAGTGTTGTATTTCTGCCGTAATAGACAAGATATTCTATGTAGATCATCTGACTTGTGTTGATAATGTATTATAAACTACCGTTTAGGTTGATAGTTTGCAGTCAGTTCTAATGTTTTTGAAAGAAGTATGTTATGGTCACTAAGGCTGCATTTATTTAATTAATCAAAAATGCAGTAAAAACTACAAATCTGAAATTTCAGCAGCCATTACTTCAGTCTTCAGTGTCACATGATATGCTCTTTTGGTGCTCAAGAAACATTTCATATTATTATCAGTGTTAAAAGGGTTGAAAACATTCTTTGTTGAATAGAAAGTTCAAAAGAACAGCATTTATTTGAAATAGAAAGTGTCTTTTTTGTCACATTTATTGCATCCTTGCTGAATGAAAGTATTAATTTACTGAGTTTAATTTTAAAAAGTGTAAAATAACTGAGCCCAAACTTTTAAATGATATGTTTTAATGATGTTTTAATAGACAATATGTCAAATACAGGAAACGTATGATTTCATGGGGGCTTTAACCAATGAGATTACATAACCCATTCAGATCATGACGTTTGTTCATTTGGCAATTTTTCAAAGAGCTGTCAATTCAAGTCTATGAAGAAAATAATGTCATCAATAGTCTCTTTTATCTTCTCAGAGCTCCAGGAAAACACAGACGCTCTGAAAACAAAAATGTCTGAGCTAAGGCTTTACCGTGACCTTCTCCTTCAGCAAGTGAACAAAATACAAGAAAGTTCTCAAGCGGAGATGGCAGCCGATTCGGGGGAGGTAAGTAAGGGAGTGCTTGTCTTGAGTCAAGCTTCACTACGCTTAATTAAACAATATATAAGCTGTTCAAACATCAATACAGAGTGTTTAATAGCTCAGACTTGCACTAATGAATTGTATTATCATTCTGATTTTTCGTAGTTGTCTTTATCACAAAAATGAGGAGCAAAAATCAATTCTAAAACAGTAAGACTGATCAACCTACTCTAAATCTTAAGTTTTGTTGTGCTATGTGTGGGTTTCAGGTAGGGAATGAGACTGGAAATCTAGTGAAGTCCACTTGCACCACCTTCTTGAAGACCCTGGAGGAGTGTATGCAGATTGCTAGCCGGACCTTCAATCCAGACCTTCTGAGTCGGACCCCTCCAGGCTCTCCTCCTGTGGCTACCATCAAACCTCACAAGGTATATTAAATCTAATCACTGAATGGTTGTAAATTAATTTAGTTTGTCAGAACCTAAAATAGAATGTTTCTTTTTTCCCATAGATCAAACCTACTGATCCAAGAAATCAGCACCCAGGAGAAAAGTGAGTTCAGTTCATATTAATGTACTCTTGTGGTTTAGATTTTCTCTACAATGTTTAAAATGTGTGTTATGCAGACAAAAGGACTTAATAAACATCTCAGGAACATCAGCACATGAGAGTGGACCAGAAAACAAACCACCTCCATCTCCTCAAAAAAACATGCCTACATCTCCTACAAGTATGACAAACATTAAGTCAGATTCAGAAATGATTACGCATGCAGCATTTGGCAGACCTCAACTATCATTTCCTGTCTTGTTCTGTTTAGGAAGTGGTTTAATGGAGGGCCAGAGGGAGCCCACGGAGCCTCGTAATGGCTCTTCATCAAGCACACGGGACCCTGAAGAAGCTGTAGGAGAGGAGAAGGACATACCGACAGAAGAAGCCGACCTTCCCCAAGAAAAACAAGAGGAAGTCTCACTGAGCCCCACACAAAACAAAGAAGAAAAGGTCACTGAAGAAATCCAGGCTGACCTGGTAGTGAATGAGCCTCAGTCTGAGAATAAACAGGAAGAGGAAGATAAGGTGGACACATTCTTCAGTACCATGAGCCACAGGTATGAGGCGCCTCCATTGCTGTGATCCTCTGAGGGAACAAGATGAATGTACTGCACACATTTACACTATTCAGAATCTTGTTTTTGGTTTGAAAATTAGCTACGGTCATGCTAATGTCAAGTTATAAGCTAACACTACTCTTAGAGTTTTGTTTACAGAAATGTGCTATATGCAAAGTCAGCATTTCAGAAAAAAATCTAGATTGTGGGACTATAAATCTCCATTGAGTAACATTGTGTCCTGAGTAACCAGGTGCAGCGCGATAAAGTGACAAGCGGTCAATCCAGTCTGTTCTGTTAAAGGTATATTCAAAGGTAAAGTCTGTTGAAAGAATTTGCACTCACCTAAAAGTTCATCAAAACAAATGAAAAACCCGTTGACAGAAATGCGCTTTAATTGAAGTTATCTATATATTACATTCTAGATAAATTATTGTACTTATGTCACAAAAGACAGACCTTTATACTGTTTACTTGTTGCGTCTCACCTGGTTGGATCGTGATGTAAAAGGCACTTTCCACAAATAGGGTACCCTTTGTTGTCTGATTACTTTAATTTTTAAAAAAAAAAATTAAGCATTAGACGCACAAATGTTATAAAACCAAACTAGAACTTTTAGAAAAACTATTCTCTAACATCACATATGCGTAAAAAACTGTTTTAAATATATCACATATCTGGACCCACCGTAAAATAGAGATATTTTCGAACTGTTCCACCTCAGAGGTCTTGACCTCCTCAAAATACATTAATGTTATATAATTTTGACGATTTATTGAACTGATATTTGATTAATTGTAGTTAAAATCTATTTAAAAAGTCAAATTGAAATGTCCAAACATAATGTTTATGGTTTGCTGTGTTCCACATTATGCATGAAACCATGTTTCCAATTGCACCGTCTCTACAGGAAGACGCATAAATAATCTTATTTCTTTTGATATATATTGTCTATGATATTATAAAAATGATTAAATAACTATTAATCCATCCTAGGTGTTATATGACTTTCTTTTTTCAGACAAATACAATCAGGGTTGTATTAAAAAAATATTCTGGCTCATTTTGAAGCCCATAAAAGTGTATCCATCCATCATAAAAAATGCTCCACATGGCTCTGGGGGTTAATAAATGTCTTCTGAAGCCAAGCGTTGCATCTGTGTAAGAAAAATATCCATATTTAAAAGTCTATAAAGCGTAATCTCTAGCTTCCGCTAACTGTCATACACCTGTTCACAAAAAAAAGAACACAGAATCTCAACCCCCATTCACTGCCATTATAAACCTTGGAAGAGCCAGGACATTTTTTATTTAACTCTGAAAGAAGAAAGTCATATACACCTAGGATGGCTTGAGGGTGAGAAAATCATGGGGTCATTTTCATTATTGGCTGAACTATCCCTATAGTCAAGCACCCTCCTTTGCTGGATAGACTCGTATTTGTACCTTGCTTGTGGAAAGTTCCAAAACAAAGAAATAAATGTCATGCAGTTTCAACATAGTGATTTCATCATGTAAAGACAAAAGTGAATCATGATTAAATGTTTATCATGGTATGTTTTCTTTTGGTCGCTCAAAATGAGGCCCAGCCTGTGATGAGGGTTTGTAGATTCTTTTGCTATTCATAATTCTTTCATCTCTTTTATGTAATAATGAGGTTATCACGTATCTACAACACTAATCTGTTCCAACAGCCTTCATTGGGCTGAAACCAAATAAAATTGAATTGTCAGTAATGTGAAATGTTATCAAAGCAACGTGTCGGTATTCAGATATGAAAACCTTTTCAGTATTATATCACTGTGTGAAGGTTGTAAAATCTCATTTATAAAACCTGTATTTAATGTGTCCTGTTCTTAATTAAGGACTGCATGTTCCAAACTGGTTTTCTTCTGCTTTGGCTATGCCTGCTTTTGTATTGGTGTTTTATTTCATCAAATAAATGTTTTGTTGACGTATGTACTAATGTATTGTCCTTGTCTGAATGTCTGTGGTTTTTTCTTGTAGATTTAGTGATATAATACTGGAGGACGACAGTGGTATTCCCACACAAGCCTTTTTGGATTCTTGCTATGCTATAGTACCAGTTTTAGGTAGGATACTCTATCTTTCACTCTTTCTCCCTTTTCCACCCCTTCGTTGCTTTCTTTCTTTTCCCGTCATTCCAGGTTGCCTCATTCTCTGCTTTCATTAGTATTGTGCTTATTAAATGTTGTAAAATGCCACTGGGGACATTGATTTTTGTTACTCTGTGCATGTGTCAGTTCACCATGTGCTCTTGATTTTTTTGTTGTTGTTTTGTTTATTTATTTGCATCTCATGTTAGTCTGCACAGTTAATACCTCATTCTGCCTCAGGCATGGTCTTGCATGCTCTGCTATGTCTTTTTACTGGGACAGTTCGGTGAGTATATTTGGCCAAGTACCAGGGTCAAAAACAAGAAAATATGTGTCGGCAATCAATTATAAAACCTTTATACAAAAGATTTTCCTCACTTTTCATCACTTTCTTCTTAAGAACACACTGTATCAGGGTAATAACATGCACCGGTTTGCTACTGGTACAGTTTTTAAGCCTCACTTTTTTCTATGGTTTGAATGGGCATGATGCTTCTGAAGGTGATTGGGATTGAGTAAAGATTAATGGTGTTTCTCTCTGGGTTGTGGTGACTCAATACACTTGCACATCAGGAATACAGTAGATCTTTGTGCAGATAGATCATTGGACTGCAGATGAACTGGCACAAATTGTTGTTTCCCACAAATGTTTCTAGATCTTCATATTGAATTTCATGTGTGTCATTGTCTCACAGTTACTGTGACCCTCACCAATATATGTGTACACTAGCATTCAAAAGTTTGGGGTTGGTAAGATCTTTTTTTATGCTCCCTCTTTAATCCAAAATACAGTTTAAAAAAAAAGTGAAATTGTGAAATGGATTTACAATAATAATGAGCAGTTTTCCATGATGCATTTTAAAATGTAATTTATTCCTGTGATGGCGAAACTGCATTTTCAGCAGTAATTCCTCCAGTCTCCTTCTGAGATTATTCTAATATGCTGATTTTGGTGCACAGTAAACAGTATTTTTTAAATTAATATTATTATCAATATCGAAAACAGTTGTGCAATGTAATAATTTAGTGTAAATCATGATACATTGTTTTTTTTGGATTGATAAAAAGTTTAAAAGAACATAATTTGGAATATAATTTATTTTTTTTGGGTAACAATTATCATTTGCTGTAAAAGTCTTTACTGCCACGTTTGATCAATTAATTCTTCTTTGCCGAATAAATGTATTCATTTCCTTCAAAAAAAAATTACTGACATCAAACTTTTGAACAGTATTACATGTTTAGGAAGAAACTAACAGCTTAACCAACAAAGTACTTAAAACAACTTTCTCCCCTCAGACAAGCTTGGACCAACTGTCTTTGCTACAATTGGTGGCTGACTAAATACTTTTTTGCCCCACTGTAGATCATTGGACTGCAGATGAACTGGCACAAATTGTTGTTTCCCACAAATGTTTCTAGATCTTCATATTGAATTTCATGTGTGTCATTGTCTCACAGTTACTGTGACCCTCACCAATATATGTGTACACTACCATTCAAAAGTTTGGGGTTGGTAAGATCTTTTTTTTATGCTCCCTCTTTAATCCAAAATACAGTTAAAAAAAAAAGTGAAATTGTGAAATGTATTTACAATAATAATGAGCAGTTTTCCATGATGCATTTTAAAATGTAATTTATTCCTGTGATGGCGAAACTGCGTTTTCAGCAGTAATTCCTCCAGTCTCCTTCTGAGATGATTCTAATATGCTGATTTTGGTGCACAGTAAACAGTATTTTTTTTAATTAATATTATTATCAATATCGAAAACAGTTGTGCAATGTAATTTAGTGTAAATCATGATACATTGTTTTTTTGGATTGATAAAAAGTTTAAAAGAACATAATTTGGAATATAATTTATTTTTTTTTGGTAACAATTATCATTTGCTGTAAAAGTCTTTACTGCCACGTTTGATCAATTAATTCTTCTTTGCCGAATAAATGTATTCATTTCCTTCAAAAAAAAATTACTGACCTCAAACTTTTGCACAGTATTACATGTTTAGGAAGAAACTAACAGCTTAACCAACAAAGTACTTACAAAGACTTTCTCCCCTCAGACAAGCTTGGACCAACTGTCTTTGCGCCAGTTAAAATAGATTTTGTGGGAAACATTAAGGTAAGCGTAAAGGCAAACAATGAAATACATCTATAATAATGCATACTTATTTTAGATGACATGAGCTGTGGGTTTACAGATTATGGGTTAACTTTAGGATGACTTGCATGTCATTAGTATTGGGGTGAAAAATGCATTGGTGCATCTGACAATTGAAATTCAGTGCATCCAGTACAGAATTTAATCGTCTGTAATAATGAGCAGTAATGAGTAATTGCTGTAATAGTACAGCAAATATTTAGTTAAGCTCGACCATTCAAAGTAATGCCTGTGACGACTTTGAGACTGGTTTGTAGTGGGTTTCCTTGCATATTGTGATATATGAATTATTGCTTAGGAGGTCAGAACTTTTTCCCAAGAGTTTATCAGTTGAACTATTTAACAGGGTACTGTAATTTCTCTGTACTTTTTCTGGATGCTACCATAACCACTAGAGGGCATAATAGCTTGGTCTGAGAGTTCATCCTCCTTATTTTCTCCATCAGAAAATCCAGCAGAAGGTGGTGTCTGATCCTGAGAGTTTCCCCACCCTGCAGAGCATTGTGCAGCATGAGGTGGAGACGGAGGTGACACAGGTGCGGAACTCGGCCACAGAAGCGCTGCTGTGGCTTAAACGTGGACTCAAGTTCCTCAAAGAATTCCTTTCTGAAATCAATACAGGGATAAAGGATGTCCAAGGAGCTCTTAGTAAGTCGGATGATCAAATCTAAAACAGTTTGTGTTGCAAAAAGAAAATAACACCTGGTTCAAACAACTGTCCTTCAGTCAGTGCTTTGTAATGTCCCCTTTTTCTTCTTTCAGATAATGCATATGGAAAGACACTACGGCAATATCATGGATGGGTTGTTCGAGGTGTCTTTGCAGTAAGTGTTGTGCTAAGAGTGCTGTTTTTCCATTTTAAAGGAACATATGTCTGACGCCCTATTCGCATGGGATTAGTATTATCTGGGGACCTCATGTCATTTAGAAATTACCCCACCACATCTGAATTTCGTGTGGCGCATTCACACGGGATAAGCAAAGACTGTGATTTTACTCAAATTTACTGACTTGTCTCCCGGATATGAATGTTCCTTACCGCATGCTGCTGTAAACGTCATCCATCTAATTATTTTCTTTGTTTTTGCTCTTCTGATGGTTTTCAGCTTTCTCTTTCTGCAAATTGTGTGTAGGTGTATAGTGACAGGAGCGGTTATAGACCCTTTTTAGGTGGGTTTCAGCCCCCATATCTGTCGTCTCAGCCCTCTAAAACTATCTGAACAATCGGGCCAGTGCTGCTTCCTCTATGTTTATCATTCACATGTGTTTTAAGGCTTGTCTGTTTAAACATTTAAGTGATTTTAAGCTATTCAAGAACAAGACGGCACGAAAGAGATCTCAATGCGGTACTTGCACGCTGTCATGGATCATCTGTGTGCGTGCACACCTGAAGCGGGCACACAAAGAAGCCATCTCTGAGACAGCATGCAAATATCAAATTATGTCAGAATGGCTGTCTTGACTACTATCAACGTAAAAACAGATGGTTACGCCTTAAGTGAACGTAAATAGTTAAGAAAATATCATATGTGCATTAATAGACCCGTGCATTTCTTAAACAATAAAAGAAAAAGAGAGAATCAATCGCTGCTCTTAACTAAGTAACTGTAGCTTTAATGGATATTTGTGTATATTTGCTTAATACAATTTAGGTAATTTGTTTGTATCTAATGGTCTGTTTGAGGGCTCAGCCCGCCTGTGGATGAAATCCTAGAACCGCCCCTGTATATGACCCAGCACTGAAAATACTATCAAAATACTCCCAACACAGCCTCCATTCTTCGTGAAAGATTGATAAAAAGGTGCACAGGAAACAAAAACCTTGAAAAAATGATATACGACCCCGCCAAATCACAGAGATGCCTAATCGCACGGGACTAATATTATCACAGGACCTCGGTGTTCAGCGAAATATGGTAGGTCATTTGTGGGGGAATTTTTACTTTACAAATTACAAGCATGGCCGATTTGCACAGGATTAAGATTACAGACAACCTCCGCAATTATTACAAATGACTAGAGGTCATCAGGTAATACTAATCCTGTTCAAATAGGGCTCTAGTGTCACTTCATGTTCTGTTTATGTTTCTGTCAAACACCAAAATTGATCTCTTTTTTTTTTTTTGGGAGAAACTTTATACAGTTTTACCATACTTCAGTCTAACTAAAAAAGTTCTATCGAGGAACCCACCACTAATCAGTTTGAGGCTACAATATATATATTTTTTCTTTTTGTTTTTTATGTGTGTGCCTCCATATACATCATAACATCATCAGGCAATACTAATCCTGTTCGAATAGGGCTCTAGTGTCACTTCATGTTCTGTTTATGTTTCTGTCAAACACCAAAATTTATCTCCTTTTTTTTTTTGGGAGAAACTTTATACAGTTTTACCATACTTCCTTCTAACTAAAAAAGTGCTATCGAGGAACCCACCACTAATCAGTTTGAGGCTACAATATATATTTTTTTTCTTTTTGTTTTTTTTTTTTTGTTATGTGTGTGCCTCCATATTTATAAACACTTTTTTTTTCATACTGCCTTATCACTTTATTGTGATAAGGCAGTATGGAGTAGACAGGAAGCAACATGTTAGAGCATATTAATTATGTATTAGCCTATATATATATAACCTCTGACACGGAGAAGAGTTAAAACTCCTCACGTGACCACTACCGAATATCTGAACATAACGAAACAAATGCACATTTACAGATCTTCTTCTGTCTGTTCTGAAAAATTTAAACAAATGTATATTTCTGCAAGCAGTGAAAATATCAGTATTAATTGTGTCTAGGCAAAGGCATTCCTCCTGGAACAGGTCACGCGCCGCTGCACAGAGCTAACGTGGGTTTGGCGGGTGTTCATTTCAAACTTTGTGACAGCTTATTTAATATATAAATTATACATTGTATTTAATGTATAAGGTACATGTAGAACAAACTGGTAATGTCATAGTGGTATCTTGTACTGTAATCGAACGTAGCCTATCTATACCTGTGGAATCATATCTAGCAAACAAAATAGCCTTTGCAGATTTGCTCTCAATTGACTGTAGATCCAAAGCCACGTCTTCAACGCTCTTGATGTTCTTAAACTTTCTGTTCTCTTTCTAACATTCGTTCGTTATCTCACTATGGGAACGCCTTAGGCATGACCGATCGTGGAAGCACCAATAACATCACGTCTGCCAACCATGGCAGACCAATCGCTGCAGTGATCAGGGAGTCCCGCCTCCCTGTATATAAACCGCAGCTACCTGCTGTTTCGTCATTCTCGCTCTCTTCCCCCGTGGAACATTTTTCGGAAGCTGTTCTCAGCAGACTTCGGGAATTATTTGCTTAACAGTTTACAGATGCAGCCGCAAGGTAACGTCCCAAACGCAAAACATTCCTAACGTTTCTTGAGTGACTTCACTTGAGTGAGATAACTAACACGTCAAGGTGAGTTTCCTGCTCTAAGTTTTAAATTTATTTCCTGAGTTTTTGGGGTGCTCACCATGCACCAAAAAGAAGTAAAAGGAGAGCTCTCTATCGCAGCACAGCTCCGTACTAGTTGTCACGTTGTGGCTCCATGGCCTCTGCGAAAGAACCGGAGAGCCCCGGAGGAAAAGGTCATCCTCCCCATTCCGTGTGCTTGTGGAATGTGGATTTCTGTGAAGGATTCGCACGGCCTCTGCATCTCCTGTCTGAGTGCTAAACACGCTCAGGCAGCTCTGTCCAACCCCGAGGGCTGTCCTCACTGCGCGACATTCTCTATTAAAACCCGAGAGCGGAGACTCCGTGTGACAGTAGCTGGAAAGTCAGACCCATGCCTCTCTGCTCAACCCAGAGAGGAACTGATGGATTGTTCGCAGGCCGTCAGCTCGTGGGGTGAGATGATGGAGAGGGTGTCACCCGTCCTTCCCCCGCTGTTTGAAGATCCATTAGCGGGAGAGGAAGATGACGATGACGAAGTATTGTTGACTGTCCTCGAGGTCGAGGAGGATGATGATGAAGATGCTGTTCTTCCCCTGAATCAGTCGCGTCTGCCGAGTGCACAGGATGAGAGTTCACCCTCCCCTGTACAGATGAACACCGATCTACTCGAGGTCTGTTGCAGGGCCGTGGCTAGACTGTCGATCGACTGGCCATCCCAACCGGCAGGTCGGCTGGGAGGAGATATGTGTCATCATAGATTTAAACCTGCACATGTCCCGCGGAGCAGTTCAAAGTTGCGGTCGGAGTATGGGCTTAGCGGTTGTGGGAGAGAGACTGCTATGGCTGGGTTTGTCAGGCCTCTCTGACAAAGAGAAAGTGGAGCGATGCGTCAGCGATGTGACCTGCGGAAAAAAGAGGGAGAGGCATTCGAGGTCTGTCTCCCCAGAAAGCCGGCAGTTTGGCCTTATCACCCGAGCCAGACCTTCAGGGAGCGGGGGGCATTCTGATAATCAACCTTCCCGTCCTGCTCCACCACAACAGCCGGGAAATGCGGGCCCTCAGTCAAAGCCCAGTTTCGTGAAACCGAAACGGTCTTTCGCAGCCGCAGCAGCAAAACACCGGTCGGCCACCCCTCAGGAGAACAAAAAGAGGCGGTTGACCTGAGACTTCAGTTTGGCATCAGGAAGGGTTTGGAGACCGCACAGACAGTTTCTCTATCCCATCCCTTCAAAACGATTCCTTTCTCCCTGCCTCTGGGAAAATGAGAAGGAATTTAAATGTGAAATGGGTTTGTGTAGACAGTTCAAAATCTAGTGTGCATGGGAAAATGGCCCATGTTCCTCTGGCGCCCCCAAAGAATTTTCTCTCCCTCCACCTACGAGATTTGTTCTGAGGGAGGAAGGACAAAAGTTCATAAGCATCTCATCACAAATAAAGTTTTCACTGATGCATCCAGGCCAGGGGCTTGAGGGCGCCGAGTGGGATATAAAAAATATCACAAAAGATTAAAACAATCACAAATAAAGACGAATATAACTCCTTCACTGGAGCGGTATTCCCCTCCTTCGCCAATAAAGTGTGCTGCAACAGCGCTAGTGAGCGAAGACGGGAAGGGCCCACTCGCAGCTCAGGCGGCGAACTGGTGTGCATGCGCAGTTCATCCCTGGGTTTTAACCACGATAGACAGGGAATACAGACTTTAATTCGCTGTAAAACCTCCTGTGTTCAGTGGTGTGGTAATTTCAGTGGCCCAAGGGGAAGCAGCTCAGGTTTTAGAGGAAGAAATATCCTCTTTAATGAGAAAAGGAGTGATGAGAGTGATTCCAATGAAAGAAAGCCACATAGGCTTCTACTCCCGTTATTTTTTGATTCCCAGAAGAGGGGGAGGTCTCCATCCCATTTTGGATTTACGGGTCCTCAACAAACACCTCAGAAAATACAAATTCAAAATGCTTTCGCTCAGAATGTTGTGTCAAAGTATTCGTCAGGGAGATTGGTTCACCTCAGTGGACCTCCAGGATGCATATTTTCACATAGATATTTTTCCTGCTCACGGGAAATATCTGAGGTTCGCTTATAATGGCACAGCATACGAGTATACAAAAATCCTATTTGGCCTTGCTTTAGCTCCCAAGGTTTTCAGCAAATGTGTGAAAGTGACTCTGACGCCGTTAAGGAACAAAGGGGTCAGAGTTTCATCATATATGAACGATCTGCACGCCGTCACCGCGACCAGCAGAGAGCGATACGTACACCCTAGTGACACATCTGGAGAGATACATTTTCAAGATAAACCAGTCGAAATGTTGGTTTCTCCTTCACAGTCTACTTGGGTCTCAGGTTGAATTCAGTGATGTTTCGAGCTTTCCTATCAGAGGAACGCATCAAGACATTTCACAGCTGCCTCTCCCTTTTCAACGAGGGAGATCAGTCTTTCAGAATGTGTCTTTGGCTACTGGGTCTGATGGCCTCAAATGTGTCAGTGGTTCCCCTGGGACTGCTGAGAATGAGGGGTTTTCAGAACTGGACAGCGTCACAGAGCATTCACCCCAAGAGCTGTCTCAGCCGCAGAGTGAGCGTCTCACCAGAATGCATGAGTGCTCTCCTTCATTGGAAAGCCCCCTCTTTTCTCAGGACAGGATGCCCTCTGGGTCCTATTTTATTGAGAAAAGTGGTGACGACAGATGCATCTCTCACGGGCTGGCGGGGCGGCATTCGAGGGCAGAACAGTGAGAGGAGTTTGGTCTCCTGCACTTAGAAAGAAGCACATCAATTTTCTAGAACTACTGACAGTATTACTAGCTCTAAACATTTTGTGCATTTTTCTCAAGAATCATCATGTATTGGTCAGGACGGACAATATGATGGTGATAGTCTACATAAATCGGCAGGGAGGAGTACGTTCTCACAAGCTTTACTTGTTAGCGAAAGAACTGATTATGTGGAGCAGCAGGACCCTCCTGTCATTACGTGCGACACGTGTTCCAGGAATAATGAACAGAGGAGCAGATTTACTGTCCAGAGGGAATCCTCTGTACAGGGAGTGGATACTCCACCCCCAAGTGATCCTTATGGTGGGGCAGAAATTTGTCCGGGCCGCCGTCGATCCCTTCACATCGCGCGAAGATGCGCAATGTCCCCCGTTCTTTTCTCTGGCCGGCGACGATGCACCATTGGGTGTGGATGCTCTAGCCCACAAGTGGCCAGACGTGTTACTTTGCACGTTCCCTCCGTTGAGCCTGATCGAGCCAACGAGCTTGTGACTGTAGTTACTATCGTGTGATAGTCATGCGGTCATCTCTTTTGACCATTATTCTTGATAACTTGCCCCAAAATTTTACAATCTCCTTGGACTTGTCAATGTGTTCTTTTGTGTTAATGTTGAAAACTGTTCTGTGACAGGGGCTTAGGTTTAGGCTTGCTTCAGAGAGGCTGGGGGCTGATTTTTGACCTCCTGTTGTCTTGGGCCTCTGTGGAATTTTTGTGACTCCTCGTGCCTCAACTCGGTTTTGACCAAATCTTAGATTGTCTGATTCGGTCTGATATCCTACACTACGGAGAGTTCGGGAATGCAAACATGTAATGATTCTGATCGCGCCATACTGGCTGGGAGACTGTGGGTTGCGGAGATTGCGCAACTGCTCTACGACCAGCCATGGCCGTTACCAGCACACAGGGATATTCTCTCACAAGCATGGGGGGAATTATTTCACCCCTCCCCTCAGAAACTAGTTCTCTGGGCATGGCCCGTGAGAGGCTAAATCTGAATGCAGCTGGGTTACTTCCGAAAGTGATAGAGACACATCAGAATGCGAGGGCTGCCTCGACACGTTCTTTATATAATCTCAAATGGAGGGTGTTTGAGCAGGCACGCAGATGGCACTAGGGACGGGGGGGACATGACCCCCCCAGATTCATAGTGTCCCGATCCGTCCCCCTCACTGTCTCTACGAAAGGTGACATCGGTAAACAGAGGATTAATCAGGGTTTCCGCTATGTACATTAGCCTAAGGCCCGGCCCGCTGCTCCTTAAACGTACACTAAGCAATTTTTGAAAAACACTTTTGACCGCAGTGTCTGACCGAGTCCCAAAACACTTGTAGCCAATCAGCAGTAAGGGGACGTGTCTTGTACTTATAGAGAGAAGAGGGTGCTAAATTTGAGTGCAGAGGACGTATATTAGCAGATCGACTATAGATAGAGATGGCAGATAAAAAAGGAGAAAATATCAGAGAAACAAAACATCAAAAAGATTTACGATCAGGCAAGAGGTAGGTAATTTCGGAGCAGCTTTCCAGCGGTGGAGAGAAACTCAACTTATCCGTGTTGGCTTTTGTTTGAATATGCTTTTGTGTCATCTTCACTTGTTTCCGCGATTGTCGTTGCCATGGTTGCGTGCGTACGTACGTGAGGTGGAGATTTCAAAATAGGGGCGAGGTCAAACCAATCTGTTTTTGCTTCAAATTTCGAAATTATACAATGTCATTTAGATTAAAAACTGCTCATGTTGCATGTATGCAGCATCTTTGTTTGGATCATGATTAAAATGTAGTGGTTGCCTCTAATTTTAAATGGAAAGAGCACAGACAAAGCCTTAGTTTGTTTTTTATAAAGAGATTTATTTTATTTGTGTTATTTATTTATTTGATTTGGGGCTTGTTTTAAAATTTCAATTTAGTTTTGTTATTTACATTTACATTATATTTACATTTTTGTTATTTAGGAAACACTTTTATCCAAAGTGACTAACAAATGAAAAAAAAAAACCTTGCTACGTGCACTGCGTTAAGCTAACTGAGACTTCTTATAGCACTTGCATATCATTGCTCTTTTGTTGATTTTGAGTGCTTCTATTGTCCTCATTTGTAAGTTGCATTTTAAATGACTAAATGTAAATGAGGACAATAGAAGCAATCAAAACCAACAAAAGAGCAATAATTTACAAGTGCTATTAGTATATTATTATAGTGTTATTTCAATTTCACAAAGAAATGTACAGTATTTTGTCCAAGCAATAATAAAAGGACACATTTAAAGGGTTGTTAGTCACATTTAAATCGTGAAATCAAAATCGTAAATCAAATCGAATCGTGAGTTACATCCCTACTGCTGACAGCTTTGTCCCCCCCAGTTAAAAAAAATTCCATCTGCTCCCCTGTGTTTGAGGGATGGTGCGCAGATAGAAACATTGTTCCTTTCTTGTGTTCAGTTTTGGATGTGCTGTGCTTCCTACAGGACCTTCTGGATAAGGGCAGAGCCTTTTCTACAGTTAAGGTTTATCTGTCCGCTATCTCGGCATGTCATGTTGGTCTTAACTCGGGTATTATTGGCCAACACCCTCTCGTCTGTCAGTTTACGAGAGGGGCACGTAGGCTACACCCAGTATCAAAGCCGCTGGTACCGCCTTGGGATTTGTCCATGGTTTTGAACGCACTCTCAAAAGCCCCTTTCGAGCCCATTGATAACATTGCCTTGAAGCTGCTCGCTTTTAAGATGGCTCTATTACTCTCACTACAGCAAAAAGGGTGAGTGAACTACATGCTTTATCAGTTTACTCCTCATGTATAATGTTCGCTCCGGGTGGTCAAAAAGTTTGTTCCTAAAGTGTTTGATCACGCTAGTGCAATTCAATCAGTGGATCTGCTAGCTTTTCATCCACCACCTTTTTCATCCCCAGAGCAGGAGAGGTTACACAGTTTATGTCCGGTTCGTACTCCGTATACGTATGCTCAGAGAACCCGCACACTTTGTAAGAGCAATCAGCTATTTGTCTCATGGGCTGACTCTTACAAAGGAAAATCTGTCTCCCATCATTGCCTTTCTCACTGGGTGGTGGAGGCTATCGTGTTACAATAATGTGAATATAGATCCCCCAATAGGACTAAGAGCACACTCTACTAGAGGTATGGCTACATCCTGGGCTCTGTTTTGAGGCATTTCTATTCAAGAAATTTGTGCGACAGCCAGCTGGTCTTCTCCGCACACAATTGCCCATTTTTATTGACTGGATGTGACCGAACCCTCTCTGGGTCACTCAGTCCTGGGAGTGAGTAGTCAGGTTGTATAATGCAGTTTTATTAAAGGCCGAATTCCTCATATTATTCTGTTTTCACCTCCGTCGAGTGCTATGATTCAGATAATAACCCACTCATTCTTTAGTCTGCTTCGTTAGCATTTCGGCAATACGGGCATTGTCTATATTCCATAGTGAGATACCGAACGAATGTTAGAAAGAGAACGTTAGGTTACTGACGTAACCCCGGTTCTCTGATAACATAAAGTGAGGTATCTCACAAACATTGGCCTCCTTGCCTGTCCTGCATGGAGAAGAGATATGCGGAGAATGACGAAACGGCAGGTAGCTGCGGTTTATATACAGGGCGGGACTCCCTGATCGCTGCAGCGATTGGTCTGCCATGGTTGGTAGATGTGGTGTTATTGGTGCTTCTGCAATCGGTCACTCCTGAGGCGTTCCCATAGTGAGTTACCTAACTTCATGTTATCAAAGAAACCGGGATTACGTCATTAACCTAACGTTACAACTCTGAGTGAGAACCGCTTCAGACGACTCAGCGCGTGCGGCTGGTAACTGAACGAATCATTCAAACTGATTCGTAAACCAATTGACTGTTCGCAAAGAGCTTGATTGACAGGCGATCTGACCAATCAGAATGCGGATATTATGTGCCGCCGCTGCTATCCACCATCTTGCCCGACATCTACGGCCGGTCTCCATAGAAATCCATGTTAAATTGGGGTAAAAAAATGGAGTGAATAGAAAGCTTTTCAATATAACTAAATATAAATGTGAGGAGGGTTAAGCTGTGCTGTTGTTGGCTGCCACAGTAACGCAATAAGCTAAGGAATTCCTTAGGAGTACCAGAAAACCTGTCATGTCCGACGCTGTATGCATGGCTTGCAGCTAGAGGGCTGCACGGGCTTTAAATTGAAACCCGAATCCGACCCGTACATGAGATTGTCTGACCCGGCCCGAGCCGACCCAAACGGCACAGTTAAATTTAGAGCCCGAACCCGTATTCCCTCCCCACCCCCCCACCCCCCACAATGTGTATAGCCAATTTTTAAAAAATGCTGTATTTCATGATTGCATGCAACGGTCAGTAAACAAATACATGTAACAGAATAAGGCTCGGCCAGTTCACAAGGCAAAAGAAAAAACACCAGTTATGAAAGTTTATGAACATCAGTGCAGTGCTCACATAAATTATGCAGAGTTTTTGAATGGTTGTATACGACAAGACGATAATTCTTCCATCGTGCAAATTATGGTAATTTTCATCAGTTAAGGCTCGTTAGCATTCGGCCTGCTTTAAATCAGATGCAGTGCGGTAAGATCACATTTATTTGAATTAATTATATAGTTTATTTGAATTGGTGAGAGATAGAGAGGTATGAAAGTTGCGTGTGTGAACCTGCGTCTGCGCGCCTCTCTCTACAAGCAATGAGGCTTAGTTACTTCAAAAACAGCGATTTTACCCCCTCATTGCAGAGAAATATAAAGTTGCGAGTCAGTAGCCTGTCTAATAAAATGATATGTTAAAGAGGTCCTATTATGCTCTTTTACAAAGTCTTGATTTTATTTTGGGGGTGTACTAGAACAGGCTCTCATACTAGGTTGTTCGAAAAACACATTATTTTTCACATATTTTACATTATTACAACACCTCTCTCCACAGTCTGGCATGAACGGCTCGAATAGTTCCTGTATCAAATGAAGGCCCGCCTTCTGAAATATGAAATGTGCTGTGATTGGTTAGCTGGGCCAGTGTGTGTTGTGATTGGCACCACTCAGCGCCTGGTCATGCCCCTTACCGTAGCCGCCTGCTGCGAGCTTTAGTGTAAATATTGCGTCAAAATCAAATCAAGTTGAGCGCGATTTAAACCCGGATGATTGTAAACACTAAGTTCGTCTGCCTTGGGAAAGCTAGCATGTCTCCGACATAGTGATAACACTCATTGCCTTCTTTAGTGCAGCTCAACCAGGTCTCGTCCCATTCGTCGGTATTTGTGATGTCACAAATCCCGGAAAATATGTGTTGTAGTCCAAACGAGTCATTCGTTGTAGTTTTTGAGAAGTGATTTCTGTTAAATAAAATATCTCCTTTTGAAGTGGACTTTGAGCTTTGTAACTTTGCAGATCTTTTTTATGCTCAAACAGCAACATTGCAGACTAACTAAAGTTGAAAAAGTGAAAGAGCATAATAGGACCCCTTTAAAACGTATGCTCTTATCATTGTGGACAACATCCCATGAACTTTGCCCCGATCGGGAGCTGTTTATGCACATTGTGTGCTCATCTGTCTTCAGTGCAGCTAACCTCACATCACTTCATGTCATCTTCCCATTCATCAAACTATGACAGGTCCTTTACTGCAAAAAGACGATCATTGCGACACTGTAAAGTGATTAAACTATGGCGCCATGTGCTTTTTTTTAACCATTTTCATAGGTTTCACGTTATATTGTTGGCTCGGAAAATATGTAAGTTAAATGAGCATGCCCAGTAGCCACAGCTGTATCCCTTATAGCCTTAACCACAAATGAGACAGGAGAGTAGATCAACTTCGGTGGACTTAAACTTGAAAAATGATGTGTTACACGGTTGAAATGAAATACTTTCTGATGTTTATTTATGCTCATGTCATGATTTACGTAAATATGAAAAGATGATCGGTTTACGTGTTTGAACTGAGGCAATACAGTGATCTGTCACTACACATTAAAGAGCCACAAAACGGTATTTATTGTTTGAATTTCTTTAAAAATTAAAAAATGTGAAAGCTGAGAGTCTTGAGACCTTGTTTCATATCGGAAGTAACCTGTCTTGTCTGTCAGCACGTTGTCAGTTTCCTCTTTGCTCTGTGATTTGTATTTTTCACTGCTTGAGAACATGGTGTGTAGTGTGAGAGCGGCATTGTTTGCCGGGGATAGCAACAGTAACTAAGGAGGGCGGGTCAAGCCTTTGAACAGAATTGACTCAAAAGAATGAATCATTCTCGAATGGGCATCGCTCATTGCCCAGAGAAAAGTAGACGGCGCGTTTGGAATAAATTGAGGCATTTTTAACTTGTATTGTATTAAGATAAAGTAATGAGAGGAGCGTCGCCCACAGTAACGAAGTAAAAGTATACCGTTAAATATACTCAAAGTATTAGTTACCCAAAAACTTTACTCCAGTAAATGTAACTTGTTATTACTACCCACCTCTGCACACTTGTATGTATCAAAATGCCCTTCTTTGCAAGTATCCTAATAAACAGTAATTTCATCTTAAGTGAAAGCAAACAGCTGAGAAAGAAAACATGTGTAACAGTATATTGGATCCGGGCAGCTCTTAAAGTGACAGCAGTCTAATATTCCGGTTGTCTGTCATTCATGTTAATCAAACAACAAAAGAGAAAATTTCTCACTGCTCTCGACTAAAATCACTTTTGTAATTTTAGCAAGAAGACATTTATAATTTATTTACACAGTTAAGAGTATGCAGTGTTTTTATACATTTGTTTACTTTATACAGTGTATGTAGCATTTCTACATTTATTTGTTCTTCTGTAGTTTTTGTCCTATTGTAATGTTTCTTATTCTTGTATAATCACTGACGGTTTACTTTTTTCAGTGAGTTTTTGTTTGTTTGTTTTTATATTTAGGCTAGTATTAGTTTTTTGTGATACTGACACTGGTGACAAGAATTCTGACATTTCTATTGTATCAAAAATTTATATCATAAAGACCTTATTTAAAGCAAAAATAACTGTATTGTGATATATATATCATTACCGTGAAATAGAATTACTCATATAATGGTTTTGGCCATATCGCCCACCCCTATAGCACACTATCAAAAACCCTCCACCTCCACCAGCTCCACCCATATAAATCTGCTACAAATAATTTCATGGATGCTGTATGTTCACAGCAGCTTGTCATTGAATATACTTGCAGTGGTAAGTCTCTGTACTTGCTCGGCAGCAATGTTGCAGATTTATTCAGCCAAGACCAAATACGTTAACACTGGCATGTCCATTACAATGCTAAACTAATCCGAGAGTTGTCGTGATTGATCGTTTTATGGCACAGGCTGTGCATAGATTCTTTAAAAATGTCCTTTAGTGTTCCATTGAAAATTTAATAATTTACAGCTTTGTAAAAACACAACAACATGCATTCAAGTCCCCTTAGGCCTTTCTGACTGTGTTTATGTTCATTTTAGCTGGCTCTACGGGCTGCCCCATCCTATGAGGGCTTCATGACTGCTCTGGTTTCTCATGAAGGCGATGAGCTGAAGGAAGGCTTTACGACCGGCATGCATCAAGACCTAGACTTCTACCTGCCAGCCATGGAGAAGCAGCTGTCCATCCTGGATGCTCTCTATGAGGAGTATGGCTTGGAATCAGATGAGATCGTGTGACTAACACAAATACACCCGCACAGCAAACAGAGCTTGGTTCTGACGGAGCTCATCGGTTTCAGTGGTGAAGTTGTTACTCTTTAACCCGCTGTGGTAACCGAGCCCGAAGTTAGTGTTGAAAACAGGGAGGTTTATGTGAGGGCAGGGCTTGCAAAGCCTGACCAGTAAGAGTGTGTTGGATAATGTGGCATATGCAGACTCCAGTAACAGTCATCCCTGTGAAATTTAAACGGCCGCGTCAAAATAATGCTAGCTGAGGGGGGCAGGGTGTGATTCCAAGTGTTTTCAGGGAACAGGTATATTTTTAGAAACCTTCAGTGGCGTGATCAAGTGTTTTGTTGACATTGGTCGTATGTTTTTCATACACTTTTAAGCATGAGAGTACAATGGCAGATAAGATGAAGATATTGTTTGCAGTATTCTTATTTACAGTAAAACTGCACATGTGCTTTTCTCCTCACTTGAAATATTGCATTACTTTTTTTCAGATACTCACATCTGTTCGTTTTAGACTAGCACAAAACTAAGAAGTTATTCAGAGACTTTTCATAAAACCAAAAAAAGTGTGTTCATAAAACCAAGTACTTAAGTTAAGTATACAGAGACTGTGGTGGGCTATTTTTTGCAGTGACATAATCTTAGTTTAAACACATTCACAATGGCTCAATTTAAGACTTGTTGGATCAACTTGGTGAGAGGGATCAAAGCAGAGTTGTTTCTTCATGATTTTGTGGAAAGATTTACTACTGTTGAGAACATGTAGCTGTGGCTCTACAAAAGGAAAGATGTCATGATATTTCCTCAGTGACTTTATTTATTGACTTATTTATATCAATAATAATTCTAACTGTTGATTCTTATTGTAAGAATCACACTATGCTTATTCTCAAATCATATGAATGATACAAATTTGTGCATGTTGCATTGCATGGATTATGTTTTTGTATTTTGACATTAATCTAGATTTAGATTACTAAATGATTCGCACATAATATGAGGATGACTGTTCTCTTAGGTTTACTTTTTATTTTAATTGAATTCCACAAAGTTTTAAACTAAAATCCGACAAACCATTGGCTTTATAAATATGCCTGCATTGTAAATGTCAGAATCGTATGACTATATGACTTTCTTTTTCTGCTGAACACAAAAGATATTTTGAAGTATTTTGGTAAACAAAAAGTTAAGAATATAAAATCATGAGACATTTCTCAAAATATCTTCTATGTTCCATGTAAGGTATTAAGTCGTACAGTTTTTGAACAGCATGGTGTCAAACTTGAGTTGGTGTCTTTTGACTTGGTGTCAATAAACTATGAGTTTATTTCTTCTGTTGAAGTCAAAAGAAGATATTTTGAAGAATGTTGGTAACAAAACAGTTGATGGTAGACATTGACTTCCATAGTATGGAAAAAAAATACTATGGAAGTCAATGGCTACTGTCAGCTGTTTGGTTAACAATATAAATATCTTGTGGATGAACTGTCCCTTTAAATTCAGTTGAAGTTTTGACATCCTAAGAAGAATAGCACACAGTATTAAATGTGGTATGCCTTTTTATATGTATTTGCTAATTGTAATTTTTTAATTGTATGTCATTTATACTGAATTGCCTGCAGTTTTTTTTTTTATTAAAAAATGGCAAATTTCTCGCAACATAGATCAATTTTGTATTTTCAAATTCATGAGGTGACCAATAAAAAGCATTATCCATTCCAGCGACCTTTTTAGACGCAAGCAATGTTACATCGTCGTTATGACACTCAATCCTTCAATATCTGGATGTGGTTGCTGGGATACTCTCACCACAACAGAGATGATCTCTAGACTCATTAATAAGGGGCGAGAATAGAAGAATTGTTTTTACGTGCACTTGTGCATGTGTGCTAGAGGGAGAATGTTTTCTGATGTTTTTGTTGGTCAAAACACATAGAAAATATCCAGAGTCAGTGGTTAACTTTGACTGTTTTGAGAGTGTATTCTACATGACCGATATGTAGTGACTAAATATACTACTACAATCGAATACAGTATTTATTAAATGGCCGTAATGACAGTTCTGAGAGGAGTTATATTACATTCCATACTCAATGGAAACACTCTATTGCACACTCACATGCAGCGTTGTTCCATCCATTTCTAGGGGATGATGGGAAAACATTCGGGAGAACTTCTTGGGCAGGCCGCACGATGGAATTGGCAATTGGATGCCAAATTAACCCCTTGCAACACCCCCAGCACTCTATCAAATACTTCTTGGCCCATGAACAGAGTTTTCCAGTGACCTGAATGCAAGCTTCTTGGAAGAAGAGGTCTAATATGTTTATTGTATTTCAGCCAGCCAGTCAGAATGTAAATGATTTTTGATTAAGCAGTATCACAAGCTTTTGTACAACATTTAATTTAACAGTTCATACAAAACGCATTCCACTACACTGCTTTTCAGTGTACTAGCCTGACATATTTAAAGGTGCAATAGTGATTGTCTTCAGTAGGATTGTCAGAATGGCTGAAAAACTAAATTTGAATTTTGTACTTAAATTCGAATTTTATTCGAACTTAAAATGCAGAATTTCAGTTAGGGTGAATAAAAGCTTTTGGATTCTCTCCTGAGGCCACAAGAGGGCGCATCGAGCAAAATATTACTAATGCACGTTTCTTCAAAGCACAAGATAACATGACTATCTGTGAAAAAAGTGCATAATGTTTAAAATAATGTTTATAAACTAATTATAATTAAGTTGCTTAAACAACTATAAAAAAACTGCATCATGTATGTATGTATGCATAGTTTAATACAAAGGGCCGAAAGCCACTCACACAGAGTACATTTTTCATTTAAAAACACGATTTGCAGTGGGATGGGGAAAACCCCCCACCATAAAGTCTCGAGATATGTTTTTCAAAGTTGAACTTGCATTAATTTTACATGGCTTTCTAAACATGCGGCTCATTTGTGCGAGATGCGAGTGCAACGGTGATAGATGTCCCTCTAGAAAATGTGCGAAATATGCGTTCTGTGTGAATGGCTTGGCTTCAGTTTTGACGTAAAAAAACACCTTCTCCAGTGCGCATTGATGTTCTCTTTCCCCGCAATATTTGTAATTAACAACACAGCAGTGCTGCATCTAGTGGCTTCAACTGGATAGGATAACAAAAACATTAAAATGCGATGACACTTACATCGTCATCATCACATCTTGTGCGCCGCTGATAAGGCTGCCTCCTTAACGCACACCTAAAATTCGATTGCAACGTTTTTGCATTCGAATGTGGATTTTAATTTGAAAAATATTCGAAATTCGTATTTTTTTGACAGCCCTAGTTTTCAGAAACATTTTTTTGTTGTGCTGGTTGAAAGTCTCTTCACATCCCGATAGCAATCATTAAGTTAAGTGGTCTAAATGTATTTATATGTATTCATTAGTGCTGTCAATCGATTAAAAAAATTAACTAATTAATCACACATTTTTCTGAAATTAATCGCGATTAATCCCACCTAACATTAACGTTTTTTAAAATATACTTTTATATTGCAATAATTTCACATTCAATCTTCAAATTTATGTACAAACAACAAATATTATTATTTTTTATTATTATTTTTAAATATTTGTTTAATGGCATATTTTTTATGACTGAAGGCCAGTATCACTGACTACATTTACATGGACATCAGTAATCTAATTATTTACCTTATTCTAAATAAGCCAATATTATGATTATTGTGTTTACATGAGTTGCTTTTAGAATATTCCTTTCACGTTCCTGTTTTACATGTTATAGTACATAGTTCGATTAATGGCACACATCATTACGTCCCCACGTGACACCATCTGACGTCCCCTCCGTAATTTCACGTGTAAACAAAGTTTGTCTTCGTGATGATGCCAGTTTTGGGTGTTTCATTTTTAATTTTATGAAAGATTCAAATGCAGTAAATTATTTGTACGTGCATACAGACGATGGCGGTGTTGAAGCTCTTTTATTTGCCGTCAAACGGTTGACCACTGCCGTGTGTGTATTCTGTCGCAAAATGTGGCAAAAAGTCCTACACGATGGTAATAATTTGATTAAGGTGTTTACATGTCTATTCTGCACTTCAGTAATGCGACTAAAATAGGAATACTCCACATGTCTTAATTCTATTTCGGTTTACTTCGAATATGGCTTTAGCCGGATTAAGGTAATCAAAAATCTCTGTTTATATGGTAGATTCTTAATTGGAGCATTGTCTTAATCGTGTTAAAATTGGATTATTGTTGTCCATGTAAACATACTCAATGATACCAATACTGATTTCTCTATTAAATTGTCCCCCCCCCCCCACATCCTAATATTTAACCATTTACTATAGCCATTCAACATTACAGTATAATTGAGACATTTATTAGACTTTAAAAAATAACTTCTAATTTAAGTTAACTTAAAACAATCTTCACATAAACCCATTATAATAAATGTCATATTTACTTGTGCCCTTCAGCAGAAATATACGGAAATTGAAACTGAAGTTATCAAACACTAAATTCTAAATGAAATATAGATGAATCCTTAAAGCTATAAAAGTTAAGTTTTTCTTTTTTTTTCTTTCTTTGTCCTTTGATGAATAGACAACACAGCAGCTAGTTGTTTTGGCTGCTATTTCTTTAAGAGCTGCCGCTGCTGAATGTGACGCGGATCTGACACGCATCATATTTTCTCTTAACTCTTTTTACCTTTTCTGACCCACTTCAGGACTTAAAGTCTCTATTAATGAGCTGAGGAGTTAAATCGGGTGTGTTGGATGAGTGAGAGTGCTGGGCTGCTCCAGAACAGTTTTGAAAACCATTTCAGAGACATGTTCTTAAATGTGACTCGTATAAAATATATTACATGCATGCAGTTTTAAGGCAGCTTTAATCAGCTTTTTGGTAACTTCATGACTTAACTGACCACGATATTGCATGCAAGTAGTTTATTTCGCGCTTTGATATGAAAGGATACAGGCTACAGCGTGCGCCGGCGCCTTTGTGCGTGCAATTGAAGAGCACGCGCTGCGAGCACAGTACCGTTTCGTGCTCGTTTGACTCGCGCCTGGCGCTGAAGTGGAGCGCACGTCTGAAATGCCTCCCGTTCAGTCGTTCTGCGACTGAATAAATGCACTTCTTGTCAAGAGAAAAAGTGACAGAAGCAGCAGTTGTGAGTGGGGTGGCCAACCCTAGCCCCGCCCCTGCGTTAATTGCATTAAATATTTTTTTTTAACCACTAGTATTTATATATTCTGTGGAAGGCGTGGGACCAAGAAATGTTCGTCCAATCAAAACGCTCGTTCCGAGCGTTTTGATTGGCTTTCCTACCTGCCTGTCAACATATGTATTTGCATATCTCTTGCCACCCGGTTCGCGCAGACAGGATACGTCATCAGTACGTTCACGTAAGCTATGCAGACAGAGCGAGAATGACAGGCAAACATCAACAACCTGATCTTCCTTCCTGGTAGAGGTCTGCATTCCCATGGCTCACACCCGACCAGATTTTTTGCACCATGGGATTAAATTCCCAAATAAAACGCGGTAGCGATCGGTAACTCTGGTGTAATTTGGAGTGGGCGGTCTAACAATATCCCGTTCCCGACGCAATATTCCCGTGCTTTATTCTTATTAACCACCGGTACAGCCTACACTCAGACTGTTATGCTCGCACTGCACGCATGCTTTAAAAGTCATGCGTTTTATTTGCGGGGTCTGTGCACAGCATGTGCATAAAGATGCTCAGAGAAGGCTGTACCCATGGTAAATATACGGCTCTCGGATAGAACAGGCAGGTTGTCGATGAGTGACAGAGCAGAATAAGGATGGAGCAAAGTGTGGATGCGCTGTCCTTGAAGGACGTTCAACTCGGTTTTGTTTATATTTTGCTTAGCCTATAATTTTAAATGACAGATGTGGTATTTATTTATTTTTCTCTGCGACACTTTTCCTACTGTGTTAACAGAAAACTGTCCAATGAATTTAGTATTTTGACAAGACGAATAACCTAGCTAATAGGCTATTTTTGTACAACCTACATTCTTTTTTTTTCTCTCAGCGACACTTTTTCCTATTGTGTTGTAAATGTTAAACGAATTGTATCCTGACAAGCCGAATAAAAATAAGAAATACAATTTCCTACGGTGTTGCATAAAATATTAAACGAATTTCGTGTCTTAAGATAATTCATATAAATTCAAGTCAAAGTCAATAAATTCAAGACTCTTGACAAGACGAATAAAATAACATACAATTTTGTGCAGACTACACTTTTATTTGTCAGCCTATCTCTCTCTCTTTCAGTAGCGGAAATTTAAATGTGAGATTCTGGAAACGAGATCTAAATTTAGCGGGAACGGTCGGGTTGGGAAGAAAATTATTCTAAGCGGACAGCGGGTGAACAAAGAGTGAATATATAGCGGGAGCGGGTGGGTGCGGAATATAACCTTGCGGGAGCGGGAATTAAAAAATAGTCCCGCGCAGACCTCTACTTCCTGGTATTGTAGTACTGTTACTAACTGTGCTATAAAGTTTTTTCACCAGTGAATGACACAAGATGTATTTTAGTAATGTTGTCTCTAATGTGGTCCTTTGGTCTGTTCGCGTTCATGCGTTCAGGAGGCGTGGCTTTGGACGGCGATTTGTAAGGAGGGTGGGACGTTCGCTTTCAGTGCCATCAGGCTAAAGTTAGCATTTTCCAAGATCATCTACTGCACCTTTAACTGTTGAGCAAAGGTCACACATCTTTTGCAAACTCTTGCACATGACAGTATTTGAAAAATGTAATCTTTTCAAAAATGCATCTCTAGACCTTGTGTTTCGTGTTATTAATGGTGAAAATGCGTTTTCTGTAAATTACCCCTAATGATATTTCGATCCTAAATGAATCAAGATTTGTTGATTGAATTGAGGTACTGATTTTCCTGCAACACTGCAGCTTTGACATTTGTATTCTTTGTATTGAGGCAAGAGGTCAATCTGTGATGCTACTTTGGCAAAATTGCCTTTGTCATCACATGACCTATGGCATCAGTTCCATTGCTGCCCATTCACGACTCCTCTCACATGTCCATCGAACACTGCACATTTCAACACTATACTCAGCTCAACCAATCAAATTAGAAGGCTGCAAACAGCTGTTGTATGAAATATATTAGACTGCTGCAGAGATTGTATTTGTAGGCCAAAACCAGGAAACAAGGACATTTCTGGAAATCTGAAGGTGCAAAAAAAAAATCAAAGTATTGAGAAAATCGCCTTTAAAGTTGACCAAATGAAGTTCTTAGCAATACACATTACTGATCAACAATTAAGTTTTGATATATTTACGGTAGGAAATTTACAAAATATCTTCATGAAACATGATCTTTACTTAATAATATCCTAATGATTTTTGCCATAAAAGAAAAATCTATAATTTTGAACCATACAATGTATTGTTGGCTATTGCTACAAATATACTCGTGCTACTTATGACTGGTTTTGTGGTCCAGGGTCACATATGTTAATGACATTAATTAGGAGTCGTTTACAAGGCAGAGAGATTTGATCATTCGTGATTCATAGATAGATTTTACATCTGAAAGAGAGGCATACGTGCGTTTTCTGTGTGTATGTTCATTCTATGAATCACACGTATGCATATTTGAGAGATGATCGTAAGATCAAATTTAGGATGGTTTCTGTGCAACATATTATAAACGAGACCCCATATTCTGTGTTGTCAATTAATATTTAAAAATTTTTAATAGGTTTTTGGTTAAACGCCTAAAATAAGTTCTAAGGGTAACACAAGCTAAAGATATTTTCACGTTTTATTCCTTGACATAAAATTACATCAGAGGTTGTTATGGACATTAATAGTCATCACACCGAACAGGAAAACATCTACTCACTAGTCTGCTTTTACAGCCTCATTTTGTTGCCTTATTTCCTACAATAATCCAAAAGCCAGTGGAAAAATCTTACTGACTCTGTCGAGGCAAACAGGGAAATGCTAACTTCCAGGGTGTGGCTTAAAAAATGTCATCTCTGCACTCTATAGCATTTATTGCCCTTGTCAGTAAAGTGTAGCTAGTTGATTCTATATTAGACTTAAATTTTTATATTGATGAAAACTCATTTAAGATTTAAGAGTTCTTGTGATTTGGCCCTTTGTTCCTGGCTATTATCCATCCATTTATTTCTAGTGTATATGTGTTTGTGTATGTTGTTCATTCCCTGCCATTCTATTGCACCTTGCATGTTTGCCATTCCTTCCGTAGGTCAGGGATTTTCACTGGGGCCTCGGGTGACAGCTGGGTCCTCTCTGTTTCCTGCCTGTGAGGCCCCCTGTCCTCCGTCCTACACCGGCACCCGAAACGTGACACCACTAAACCTGCATTGGTATAATCCACCATCATACTTACAATATGGCAGCTGTCTTTTTTCCTATTTAATTTAATCACAGTCTATAGAGCTGTTTCCAAAATTGCCCCCATACACTATTTCTTTGCTCATTCATTCCACAAGTCCACAGAATGAGTGAAAGAAGCGAGCACGAGTGAAAGTCATATTTTTGTGGGAATTAATTTGGCGCGACCCTCATAGTATTCTTTTGCAGCTAGCTGTTGAGTGTACATCTGTTGTACACTTGTTGTTGAGGTGCATTATGGGATTGAATGAGTGCACTCGATAAAGTCCACTAAAGTTTTCCACACCACTACAAATAGTCAGTGTTGGGTAGATTACTTGTAAATTGTAATCCGTTACTGATTACAAATTACATACATTTTGTTGTGTAGTCTGTTAGATTACACATTTTATGTTATCTATATAATCAGTCAAGGTAATTAATCTGATTATGAGCATTTTAAAATGTCATAATCTAATTACAAGTACTTTATTTTTGGAATCTGATTACATACTCTAGATTACATTTAATCAGATTCTACCCTGAAAATAGTGCACTATATAGGTAGCGATTTAGGACACAGTTTAGAATTTCACCAGCAGACATGTCAAACTCCAGACTATAAGATTAGCAGAAAGTTTCCACCCAGACCCAATGGAAAGTCCTGGGCAACTTTAGCTAAATAAGACCCCATTTGAGCCCTTGCAAATGCAACAGGGGTCTTAACTCACACCCAGTTCCATGCGACCCCCTCTTAAATGTCTCATACTGGCACATTCCCAACAAAGTTCAAAATCAGATTGTGTTATGCAATGCATATATAAGATATTGCCTAGCTCATCTGCAGGCAAATTATCATAATGTGATTAGTGGGTAAAGATATGGCTGTGTAATATGGTTACTGAACGGCAACCATCTTCAAAAATCAGTGCACCCAACTCAGGGTTCCTGCCAACCTTTACAAACACACACACACAATAAAAAAAAAAGCCAGTCTAAAGCCATTGCACAAGACTTTTCAGGTTCTATGGTCCATTCTTCCATCAGCACAAAGTGTTTCTTTCCTGGAAAGCTGTCGACAGCATCCCTTTTATCTTTCTCTGTCACCTTCTGTCTCCTCCGTGATCAATACACTGTCAGGTCTCACGCCCACATATACAGTCTCTGAACAGCAGAGCTGGAGACTCAGCACAGAAATGCTGATGTAACTGCGGCTGGCTGTGATCTAGCACAGAGCTTAGTCAGCTACAACACCTTGATGAGCTAGAAAAACTCATCAAATATACAGCAATGAGAGCAGTACGGCATTCTCTGAAGGCTTGCCAACACAAAAATGTTAGCGATGCCAACCCTGATATCACATCAACCATAAATAACTTTTAAAAAGTGTAAGGATCACTTCAGTCAACATAAAGGAACAATCATAATCCACCGCTGTTGAACAGAAAATCCAGTACTTTTCACTTTTTGAATCGCTCTGTGGTCTGTGTTTGTGCATGGTGATGTGCTTTAAAGTGACCTTTTCTGTCTTCATGGGTGAACCAATTGCCTTCATTTGGAACTATTTTTCTGGCAGAGCAAAATTAGACAAAAATTGTCAAAAATGTAAAGAATCAAATACATTACACAACGTTTGCCCTGAATGAGTCAACGCTGCCAAAAGTCAGAGACGATCTGCAGTTTTTCAGCAGTTTTTTAGCTTCACACTATGATTCCATCCAGTCTGAGGATATCAAATAAATTTGATATTTTGAGCCAATTTTAGAACACATTGTTTTCATTTGTCATATGTCTTCTAGCAACAATGCAAGTTTCTGCATGGGCTTTTGTTGTTTGGAACATCTGGTAGTGTGATGTGTATTTCATTTCATTTCAGTCAATTCGTGTACGATGCCAGTTTTCTCTGTAACCATTTACAAAGTCAACAAATGAATTATACCGACTAACTCAACATTAAGTTTTCATTCATTGAGCTGTTGTACAAAAACAAAACTGCATTTGTTCTGTTGGTGTATTATCCTTAATGCCTTTAAAGCTGGTATACACTACACAACTTTTCAAATCTGAAAATACTTTATAACACTAGCCATCATACATTTGTCATGCATCTCATAGCAACAAGGTGCATATTTCTGCATGAGTTTTTTTTGTGGTCAAAATTACAACTTGTGCCCATCATACATCAAACATGATTGGCTCTGACTTTGGGCAACTAGCATTGACAATATTGTGTAATCTATTGCAACATTATGACGAAAGAATATAAAGACAAAATCCTCACAAAATTCATGTTTAGGAGAAGAAAATGAATGGGTCCAATATAAACAACAGTGATACAGTAAAAGTTAGCTTTTCAAGCTTTATTTTAGCATCATTACAGGACAGTATCAAACAAGTTTTAATACTGAGAACAGCTTTCAAATTACACTAGGACAAAACATTCAGTCTCTTTTGCATTTGTTTGTTGTGCAATATTCGATGTTAACATCTTTCCTCAATTTGTACAAATCTGAGGATAACAGTCAGTTACAAGCTTACTGCACTTTAACTCCAAAAATGCCTGCCTGTCCTAAGCCATCAATGTATGTGGCAATTTTGCTCTTTTGAACAAGAGTATACAATATAAACATGCAGTTTCACCGGAATAATAAATTCAAGACACTTATTTCGATAATATATCCATAATATTTTACATGAAATCTACAGGTAAGTCAGGAATATCACCCCAGAAATGTAAGCAGAGTTTTCTGTAGCAAATGCATCATATAGCTTATGGAAAACTGGCTCGATCAAAAAACTCAAAGATACTTAAGCAAGATTTCACTGAATTTAACAGTAAGTAAGTGCTGTATGCTACACCTCAGGTCCTGTAATCACAAAGGCTAAAGCACATCGTATATGCTGAGGTATATTGGCATATTATATACTGGACTTTGGCATAAATCAGTTTAAAGCCTTTGGGACGACAAAAACTGTCCAGCCGTAATCCAACAGTCTTTAGCCTGAATAGCAGCAAAATGCTACCCCTGCAATAGCAGACAGTACAAAATGTTCAATAACAACTGAATGGTTTTTCCAACACAACCTCACGGCAATTCCGAACTATTTTGCCAAATTGATGGCTATATTGAATACATCTGTAATCTGCTTACACCCCACTCACTGATGGTTAGGTTTAGGGACAGAGCTTCACATTGTTTGAATTCAAACAAATCGCCACCTTGTAAAATAGTTAGGTTTCCTCGTGAGATTGGTTGGTTTTTCCTCCCTATTTTAAGATTTTCAGACCCATAACCCAATAAATAAGCAGTGTTTGCTTTACTTCAAGATCTTGAAGCACAAAACAACAGAGTGGAACTAAGCTAAACTGTGGAATATGTGCACCCTACTCCACACATGGAGGTGGATGGGTTATGGATATCTTTAAGTGGTTTCCTGAGTTATGATGGAAATGTTAACTAACTGTGAACCCATAAAACATACAGAGAGCCTGGAAAGCAGGGCCTTCTAATCTTTAACCACAATAATACTACTGACTGACAATATTTAGGATGTTTGTGTTTAAGTGCATTTATGCAGCCTTTTTTCCATTAAATAGTCTGTGAAAACACACCTTTTATACCCAGGGTCCAAAAATAACACCTGCCATGCACCAAACTGAAGTAAAATGTGAATTTGGTTCTTAAGTATATGGTTTTACTGGCCATTTGGGTCACTGCAACAATGCAAATTGCAAGAAACCACTAAAATGAGTGTGTAAATGGTTTATGAGAGGTAGCGTTTCATATAAGGGTGAGTAAAATGGTTGTAAATGTGACAAAAATGTACCTTATTTTAACAAAAATTCAAAGTCTAGTTGATCTGCTTCCATGTGTGATTTGAACGCGACAACAAACTGCACAAACCGTGACATCCAATTTGCAAAGAAATGAAAAAAGCATTATTATAGGGTGAATTCCAATCAGAATATATGCCATTTTATGAGCTCTTAAATTCCATTTTTTCTTCAATTTACCCATTATTGGGCTGTATGGCAACAAGTTAATTTTGGACCCAGTATGCAAAACTGTACTAAACCTAATGTACATCAGTGTTATTTAAGATAATAATGAAATTATTAGGTTTCTTCCAAGGCCAAGCACCAGTTTGGTCTATGCCTGCATAATATTACATTTCAAGATATGAGCCACTTTTGTTTTTTCAGTTACATGCCTTGGTAATGATCTCTGCTGACATGTCTACAGCAATCTCAGCCTCATGCAAAATACTATAGTAACAACGTCATATTGCATTCCACATACAGAGCACCCTATGTGAGGGAAGGTGGGGTGGACCAGGAGAAAACGGCTTTCCTCTGAAACAGTACTAAAGTACTTTGAGGTATTGAGAAGTCCTTTACCCATCTCCAAGAAGCAACCAACTCACCTGTTTCCTTTTAGTGCAGCCAAGCACGCTGGCCAAATGTCGAGCCAGGGCCGAATGGCAGGCTGCAGAGGCTGAATGAATGGAGAATGGAGTCTGAAGTCCTGTTAAGAGTTCTTAAGAGCACGAGCACAAACGTGGCTTTGCCAAGCGTTCCTTTCCCAAGTGAGCTACATGGCCTCTCAGCATCATGTCAACGGAGGAGTTCAGCTAATGTGTTTGTGATAATACCATCAATGATTTCTACTCTCAGTTTATCCACTGAATCTATGGTTTTCAGTGTCGTCGTTTATATGGATCTCGCCAGCTGAAACAAGACACTACTTTCTTTTGTCCTCATGTGAAATACTTGCAGTTTGTTGAGTCAATGAAACAGTCAGCTGTGCACGTGAGATGTCCATAAGATCTGTGGACAGAAAGACAGGGATGCTATTTGGACAAACTTAATTTAATCAAAGCAAAATTCTTTCAAAATATTATTTTAATATAACATTGTGCTAGAGCAGTGTTTCCCAACTGGGGTGCCGTCTGTCGAGAGCAGGGGTGCAGTGTAAAAAATATTTTTTAATATTTTTAAATTGCTATAAATGTTCATAAAAGCAGCTATTATATAATATCCATTTCTGATGTCGCCAATAATTAGAGATGCACTGAAATTCCGGCTGCCGAAAATTAGTCCACCGCTTAGGATTCACTTTCACGTAGTGTGACGCTCTGCGTATTATCCCACTCTATGTGTGTGCACTCCGCTCAGTCGCTCATGGCCCATGTGAGTGCTCCACTCATATACCGTTCATGCTCATCGGAAAAGCAAAGTCCACTCAAAAATCGAGCTCACAGGAAACTTCTATGTAGTACAGTATTGTTTCTGTTTGCAATAGCCCTACTGTGCTGTAACAAGGTGTGGTAAATGGGCAACTCTGGTAACGCTGCCCTCTCATTCATTGATCTGCTAACCGTTATGCTCACATGTCCTCTGATAATAATAGCTTTCTAGGATTAAACATTATTTGGATAATTGGTAAAAAAAATTATAATAATAATTATTTTAATAGCCCTACTGTGTGATAGACCTACCTGAAATACTAAAAAGCAATTTATTTCATTTGTAGCCCTATCGTTATTTTTTTATTTGTGCTATCATTAGTAATTTCTTTATTTGTTCTTTATTTGTTTTATTATTAACTGCTTGATCTCCTTTTCATTTTTTATTCAATTCAAAGTTTTAAATCAAGCTATCTCGTGCTACTGCAACAAAATTACCCAACTGTAAAATCAAAAATACACTTTGTTTAATTACCATTATAACTAGCTATCTCACAATGTTTACATATGAATTAAAGCCTACATTAAAATCTGTCATATAAATTGGTCTTTTCATTAGAAATCAGTCCACTGATTGCCACCATTGATGGACAATTTTTGTTAATAATATTAAAAAATATCTGTATGACAGTATATTCTGCAGTTCTTTCCTGCTGTACCGAATATCTACACTTTTTCAAAGTATCCCATCGAAGTTAGAAATTCAAATATTGTGACAATTTATTTTGTAGGGTGCCACAAATTTGTTAAAATTTCCAAAGGGTGCCGCGACTAAAGAAAGGTTGGGAAACACTGTGCTAGAGTATAATAGTCAGTAAAGAAATAAATAATATTAAAACTCTTTGGGACGTGAAAAATGGCTCATTTTCCTTCAGGGGGATTTTAGCTTCACCCTATCCATTTTAAACAGGCTTGAACAGTCTTACCCAGGCAAAAAGGATCTGCATGTGTGAAAGCCAAAATCCTTTCCATCACACTCCTCTGCTTCTTCATAGCGATATCCATCCCCACAATATGCAAGTTTGCACTCTGAAAAAGAAAAAAGAAGCAGCAAAAGATTGGTGAAATTTACAGTAAAAAGCTGGCACCGATATACAAACCCGATTCCAAAAAAGTTGGGACACTGTACAAATTGTGAATAAAACGGAATGCAATGATGTGGAAGTTTCAAATTTTTAGCTCTCATGAAATCCAAAATGAGCCAATATTTGGCATGACATTTCAAAATGTCTCACTTTCAACATTTGATATGTTATCTATATTCTATTGTGAATAAAATATAAGTTTATGAGATTTCTAAATTATTCCATTCCTTTTTTACTCACAATTTGTACAGTGTCCCAACTTTTTTGGAATTGGGATTGTAGTAGCAAATGTACATTTTAAGCTTTACAGACTCAAATTAAAAACATAGATTTTATGAACTGAGATAATGTTAATATACCAAATTATTAAAATCAGTTTTGAAATGTCTACACGAATACAAAACACCAACTTGGCAAACAGACATAACACTAAAATAATGCAATAATCATTAATTAAACAACTTGAGATATAACACAAAACCCTAATGTACATAAGTGAAAAGACATTTTTTTTTTAAACTAAGAAGAATGCCCTGGTGTTACTACCTCGGTTCCCTGAGATGAGGGAATGAGCATTGCATTGCTACATATATCTGGAAACTCCTGTTTACTCTGAATACTGAAGCTTGATTTGTTCATGTTTGTGCATCTGCACGAACAAATGGCACTTCAACCCGCCAAAAGGAGTGGAGCCAGCTGCTATACAAGTCGGCTCTTAGTGCCATTTTGTCCGAATCTTTCGACTAATAGCGACAGTCATCGACTCCTGTGTAGCCTTATAGCACAGCAGGGAACTGAGGTTACGTTAGTAACTGGAGGATTCCCTATTGAACAGTCTCTCCCGTTGCATTGCTACACATATGGGGAACGCATCCAATGGCACCATGAGTGCAGAACGAAGCTGCTCTGTGAGCCCAGCCCCAGAGAACCCGAAATTATGGCCCCTAAGAAGCATGAGCCAAATATGAGAAATAAGCCACCAGGCTGGGGTCCATGTTACAAGACCTTCTCCACTCATAGAGGGGATTAGGTAAACTAAGCGGACAAAATCCATGCCTGAAGGCCAGGGACCTCCAAGATATAGAATCTGGTGAAGGTAAACGGCGAAGACCAGTCGGCAGCTGCACAGATACAGTGGGGAAAATATTTTTTTGATCCCCTGCTGATTTTGTAAGTTTGCCCACTTACAAAGAAATAAAGGGTCTGTAATTTTTATGGTAGGTTTATTTTAACGGACAGAGACAGAATATCAACCAAAAAATCCAGAAAAAACACATTATATAAAGGTTAGAAATTGATTTGCATTTCAGTGAGTGAAATAAGTATTTTATCTCCTACCAACCAGCAAGAATTCTGGCTCCCACAGATTGGTTATGTGCCCATGTGGAACACAGATCAGTCATGTCACTTTAAGAAGTTACTCCTAATGTAAGCTCGTTAGGTGTATAAGACACCTGTCCACATAATCTGTATCTTACATTCCAACCTCTCCCACCACCATGGGCAAGACCAAAGAGCTGTCAAAGGATGTCAGAGACAAGATTGTAGATCTGCACAAGACCATCAGCAAGAAGCTTGGTGAGAAGGAGACAACTGTTGGTGCGATTATTCAGAAATGGAAGAAATACAAAACAACCATCGATTGGTTGTTTCGGCATTGGTCTGGTGCTCTGTACAAGATCTTGCCTCATGGGGTAAGGATGATCATGAGAAAGGTGAGGGATCAGCCCCGAACTACAAGGGAGGAGCTTGTTAATGATCTTAAGGCAGTTGGGACCACAGTCACCAAGCAAACCATTGGTAACACACTACGCCACAATGGACTGAAATCCTGCAGTGCCCGCAAGGTCCCCCTGCTCAAGAAGGCACATGTACAGGCCCGTTTAAAGTTTGCCAAAGAACATCTAAATGATTCAGAGAAGGCTTGGGAGAAAGTGCTGTGGTCAGATGAGACCAAAATTGAGCTCTTTGGCATTAACTCGACTCGCGGTGTTTGGAGGGAGAGAAATGCTGACTATGACCCCAAGAACAGCATCCCTACAGTCAAGCACGGAGGTGGAAACATTATGTTTTGGGGCTATTTTTCTGCTAAGGGCACAGGACGATTTCACCGCATTGAGGGGCAAATGGACGGGGCCATGTACTGTAAAATCTTGGACGAGAACCTCCTTCCCTCAGCCAGAACACTGAAGATGGGTCATGGATGGGTCTTCCAGCATGACAATGACCCGAAACATACCACCAAGGCAACAAAGGAGTGGCTCAAGAAGAAGCTCATTAAGGTCATGGAGTGGCCTAGCCAGTCTCAAAAATCTGTGGAGGGAGCTGAAACTTCGAGTTGCCAAATGACAGCCAAGAAACCTTAAGGATTTAGAGAGGATCTGTAAAGAGGAGTGGATCAAAATCCTTCCTGAGATGTGTGCAAACCTGGTGACCAACTACAAAAAACGTCTTACCTCTGTGCCAACAAGGGTTTCTGCACCAAGTACTAAGTCATGTTTTGCTTGGGGATCAAATACTTATTTCACTCACTGAAATGCAAATAAATTTCTAACTTTTATATAATGTGTTTTTTCTCGATTTTTTGGTTGATATTCTGTCTCTATCCATTAAAATAAACCTACCATAAAAAATACAGACCCTTCATTTCTTTGTAAGTGGGCAAACTTACAAAATCAGCAGCGGATCAAATAAATATTTTCCCCACTGTATCACCAATTCACTGTATCACTCTGCTGGACCAAGCCCAGGAGGAGGACATTCCTCTGGTAGAATGGGCACTTACTACAATAGGACACTGCAAATCCACTGAGGCGTAAGCTAGGGCTATAGCTTCAAATATCCAGCAAGATAGTCTGACTAGCAGCCCTTTAGAGTGGCCTCCGAAGCAAACAAAGAGCTGCTCTGAATGCCAGAAGTGGCTAGAGCACTCTATTTAAACTCTAAGAGCCCGAACCGGGCAGAGTAAAGGAAGTGTTAGGAAGAGCCAGAAGGGTGATAACTTGTGCTCTGAACGGAGTGGAGAGAATCTTAGGCACATAGCAGTGTCTTGGTTTGAGGATGACTACAGTTGTTAGGCCCAAAATCAAGCCATGAAGCACTGACTGACAGTGTAAGTCACCCACTCGCTTGACCAACGCTAATGCCAGAAGTAGGGCAGTCTTAAGTGACAGAGGCCTTAAGTCGGCTGACTGGAGCGGCTCAAAGGAAGACCCTCGTAGGGCCCTAAGGACTATGGATAAGTCCCATGTCGGCACAGTATGAGGATGAGGGGGGTTAGTCTTCAAGCTCCTTTCAAAAACTTATTCTGACTGACTGGCCAGCCACGAGAGCGTGATTCGGTGTGAAGGGTGCCACATACACTTTGAGAATAGAAGGAGTGGGCCCTTTGTCCAGCAGCTCTTGTAGAAAGGTTAACATGGATGACATGTCACAAGAGGTTGGGTCCTCGTTCCGTGCTGCACACCATTTAGAAAAGACAACTTAAGGGTGTAGAGATGTCTTGTAGATGGGGCTCTAGCCTCCAAAATGGAATTAGCCACCTTCACTGGGAGCTGTAAAGACTCACGTTGAGGGGCCAAACATAAAGGCTCCACAGCTAGAGCCGGATCAATGGAATTGGCCAAGGGGATGCTGATAGCAGCTGAATCAACTTGGGAGAACCACGTCTGATTACTCCTGAGTGGGGCCACCAAGAGGACCGAACACCCGACTTCCCTGAACAGTCTGATAACCTGAGGGAGTAGGGCAATCGAAGGGAAGGCATACAGGCGAGCGCTGGGCCATTTGTGGGCCAGAGCATCCCGCTCCTTCGAGAAATATATTGGCCAGTGAGAGTTGTCTTCTGAGGTGAAGAGGTTCACCTCTGCCCTCCCGAAGACAGACCTTTGAACCATTTGGGGATGTAGTCTCTATTCTGCTGGAGCTACATTGTCCTGGGGCAGCATGTCCGCACCCTGGTTCAATCTGCCCAACATGTGGACTGCCCTCAGTGAGAGCAGATTATACTGTGTCCATAGAAGGAGGTGTCTCGCCATCCTTTAAAGGTAGTGTGACCTGACACCGCCTTGGTGATTTATAAAGGCTACCACTGTCAAGCTGTCCGAGCAGACCAGGACATGGTGCCCTCTCAAATCTTAGTTATGTTGAGCCAAAGGTGGCGCTCCAGCACCACCAGGTTGGCCATGGCCTTGCCAATTGCCAGTTGTTCATTTGCTGTGCACAGCTCCCTGGAGGCATCAGAACTCTGGCCAGACTCATCCATTGTGCAGAGAAGTTCAGCCTGAAAAACTTGTGAAGCACTGGGCCAGCCTGAGACTTCAATGTCTTTGAAGTAAAGCATCCTCTGATCTCTATGGAAGGCCAAAGCATTATCAGTCTGGAGGCGGCTCAGCTCCTGTTAGTTATTCACCACAAAGACGCCATCCTTGCAGGTACCACTCATCTAAGCAGCTGCGGGAGGGCTCTTCAGGAGCCAACCAGTTCAAGGCGAGGTCTTCCACAGCCTTTGAGAAGATGCGGAACTGCTCACTGTCCATGCTGGGCTGTGTTGGTTGCTTCAAAGTGAGGGTGCCAGGGTCCTTACCGGAACACACACAATCTTCTGCATCTGAAGCTGTCAGCGACTTTAGAGTCATCGGTGACAACTTGTTCGTGCTCCTACACGAATGTGAACAAATCAGGCTTCAGTATTTAGAGTAAACAGGAGTTTCTCCATGTGCCTAGCAACGCAATGGAAGAGACTGTTCGATAGAGAAACAGTTATTTAAATGAAGAAACCATCAAATGTGAGTTGTCGCACTGGGAATGTCAATTTATATTGTTTTTCACTACAAATTATAAGACAACTTATTCTTTTTCACTTCCAGAAACTTTACATTTAACAGTATTTTACTGTAAAATTACATTTATTTATTTATTTGTTTATTTATTTAGTTTCTCACATTATAGAATAAGGGAACTTACTGTTAACCAGTTAACAGGTTTTTACTGTTAAATCTTTATTTTTTTTTTACAGTGAGAGATAATGTACAGTCTGTTAATGTACAGGCTGGCAAAATAAACTCTTAATACATGCCAGCATATTATTCAGCTTATTTCATGGCACACAAAATAAATAAAATAAATGAACAAACACACAAATACTCTGCTTCACGCTGTTGGTTGCATTACCAATTTGGGTATGCATTATTTTCCTAATAATTCAACTGCCTGTCTTCAATTATTCCTTACATAAATATTGATTTGAATGTTAAATCATTAAATGAGAAGAAAGAGAGCACGGTGCGACACAAGGCCAGAATGCCTGGGACAAAAGCCAGCTCTACAGTTTAGCGGTCATTGTACAAAAATATTTGACCGCAGAATGCAGTGATCGACCAATCAGAATGGAGTATTCCAGAGCGCCGTGTAATGAATTATGAGCACATATGTTGGGGTGACTTCTGAATGAAGGTGTTATTCTCGGCTTCATTTGCCATACAGGACCGGATTATTCCCATTTTAGAATGCACTTTCACGTTAAACTGCATTACAGCATGTTGTTGGGAATAAGCTGTCAGCTGGAGCGCCTCTGTTTCAACCTGATACTTACTGACACAGCCATCTGTGACCACCTTATTTCCGTCATCACACTCCTCTCCATTCTCAACTTGCACGATGCTGTCTCCGCAGAAACCCTCCTGGTCAGGATCACGCTCCATCGACTGGAATGGTGTTAACTGCAATCAAAGAGTCTTTTACAGACCTTGGAGACTAAAATCACTGTGTAAAACTATTAAGAAATAAGTTGCATTTCAAAAACAGACTGACATGAAATTATTTTGGGAAATTGACATATTAACATGCTACAATTCATATTATATTTTATTTTTGCATTTATATTTAGCCTACTATACAAAGTTCTATGACATAATTTGACAAACTACATTAAATATTTGCAATTTTAAAAATTCATTTGTCACATCACATGGCTATTAAAAATGATGAAATTAAAAAATATAAAATCAATCATAAATTTAAAAAAAATTCAAATATATTAAAGCAATACACTACAGGTGAATAGGGTAAAACTTATAATTTTTATAATTACTATAAATATGTATATTATATAATACTATTAAAACTATTATTAACTGTTAGATATCACCATTAAATTAAAGTACATTAAGACAACTGTTTTTTATTACGTTTTCTGAAATAAAATAGGTAAATGAGGCATTATCTAATTAAGTATGTACTAATTTGCATACATTTACAAAACAAAAATCAGATTTTAGTATATACTACAAAGGGGATTTTGGATATCACTATATAAATCAGAAGAAAATGTCAACAAGCAGAAAATCTTCAATTTTCAAATAATGATATATAAACAAACCTCTCTGCAAAAAACTTCAGAATTACATAGGAATAAAACTGTAAAGCTTGGTGTATGTAAGTGATACTGAAGTAGATTTCTGGCTCCGTGCAAGAGAGAGAAAAAAAAACGAATTTTGAGAAAACGTCCTTTAATGATATGAATTGTAAAGTATATCTACAGACACAAATAGATAAAAGTGTGATAAAAAAAAAACTTAAATGTTTTTTTTGGATGTATTTTTTTTTCACTAGTCTGAAAGAAGACAAGTTATGGAAGCAAAATAGCAAAAATTTACCAGTGTGGGAAAAAACAATGATTTTGCCTGTAGTGTCTTTTATGATAAAAAAATCATATGCATTTATGATAAAATATAAACTAAATAGTAAACCTTTTATGGGTCAATATCACTGTAGGGTGCCTTTTGGTGTCCTGTACATAAATAACAAATTTTCCAATAACTCATAACTTAACATAAAATGACTATGAAAGGGTGTGTTATATTAGGCTAAGTTTTTATATTCATAACAAAAGCATAACTTGGCTACAAGTTATGCTTTTAGATACAATTTCTAGATTTTTTTTTTTAGTTTTGTGTAAGAGGATGCATGTTATTTTTCTGTCCCATGCACTGCACATTTGGTAAATAAGAGATTACTCAATTTGAGTGTATTGATCATTTGGTAATAAAAACTATATTTTTATTTAATAAAAAAGAAGAGTTTGTCCATGTCCCTTGAATGGTTTTCCACCCTGTCGTAATGGGGAATCCGCCCCTTTAAAGGGGTCATATGATGTGATTTCAATTTCTCTTTGAAGTGTTACAAGCTCTTGGTGCATAAAGAAGATCTGTAAAGTTGCAAAGACTAAAGTCTCAAATCCAAAGAGATATTCTTTATAAAAGTTAAGAGTCAGCCACACCTACCCAAAACGGCTCTTTCTAACATGCCCCCACATATCTACATCACTATGTGGGAAGATTTGCATAAGGCCGCCCAAATGTTCACGCAAAGAAAGAAGGCGTAACTTTTATTCTCGCTGTAGTATTGTTGTTGCCGCCGCCATGTCATGAAGGCGCTGTGTGATTCGATGTGAAAGCGAAACTACTTTGTTCAGCCTTCCAAAAGAGGACGATATCTGCTTCGTCATGCCTACAGCTGATCCGTGCTGGTTGCTGAGGAAAGACTACAACTTTGTGCTGTGGATCGCCGGATCGGCTTTCACCGTGGACGAAGCGGAGTCCAGCCCAGGGTTGTCATATGTGGCCCTCCGGCCGCTCCTTCGTCGAATCCGCCGCCTCTGCTAACTCTAGCCATTTTTTTTGTCTCTTTAGTGGCGGGAATTTCAACGGCTGAGGTGAGCAAGTTGGTGACTTTTCATTTGACTAATTTTCTTCGTGGGTTTGCATACTTGCTTTGCCAAAGCTTAACATGTCCACCCTGACAGCATAAAATATGCCAGAAGTGATTAGAATACAGTATTTTCAAAATATGTAAGTTTAAATATACCAAATTCTCTTCAACAACCAGACTAAATATTAAGCTAGTCACAGTTTGTTGTAAGCTAATATGCTAATTGAAGCTCAAAATTTCCACCCTGTCGGCCACTTAGACTCGATAGAGTAGACATAGGGATGCTCAATGTGATTGAGGATGTAATTATATTATTTATTATTATTATTATATTATTTTTTTAACAACACTGTTTAGGATCATACCTTTCAGAAAATATAATTTGCATCTTAATTTTGCAATGAAAACGTATTTAACAGTAATATATATGTCCATGACAGGGTGGACATATCTTATGTTTTATGCTTTGAATAATGGCCCATGATTATCTAAAAAAGAGGAGCTCAGCTAATATGCTTCTATAGTACTTGAGTGTCTACTATTTATGATATGACAAAGTGAATGGGAAATTAAAGCCACATTTTTTAGCATTGGGAGGGTTGAAAGGCACTCTATAGTGATATTGACCCACATACAACCTAAAATATGTTTTTCTTAACACACATAATTTTAACACTAAAAAAGTTGATAAAAATAAAAGTTCTGGACAAGTATTATGCCATCTGTTTATGTTTAGATTACAACAATAATGGGCACCTGAATTGGCATCCAGCCATCAATGTCTTTGAAGTAAAGTGACCTCTGATCTTTACGGAAGGCCAAAGCGTTATCAGTCTGGAGGCGGTTCAGCTCCTGTTCGTTATTCACCACAAAGATCTGCAGCACAGACATGAAATATTATCAACTGCTTTACTGGCTAAATGAATTGAATGGTTTTAAAATTGAATATCATCCAAAAGTAACATTCAATACAGTGCAGTGCACAGATATCTGGGAATATTCAGGCTTAGTTTGTAAAGCGTGCTGCATTGCTGGCTTACCGCTGGCACTCTGGGATAGCTGCCCCAGTGGTCAAAGGAGGGGGCATTACAGCCGCAGCGTCCCGGGCTGCCAGGATGTCCCTTCTCTCCTTTCTGTCCTACCATGTACAGTCCTGGAGGAGAGGTAAACAACATTAAGCCGAAGGCATAAATGTCCCTCCATGTGATGCAAAGTAATGGAGTGATTTCAAGAGCTACTAACCCTGGCCCTCATCTATCACGAAGAGAAAGCAATTGAGTTAATATGCACAGAAACCAAAACAAGACAGCAGCTGTCCTGTGAATAAAGTGATGACATAATGTTTGGAATTCTGCGAGAAGCTTGGCCGCTCCGGCCGTCAGTTAAGGACATGATGTCATGGCTTCAGTCTCCTTTGGGGCTTCTGTTTCAGTCATGGATCAGGTTGCCTCTGAAGCTAAATAGACCAGTGGTGGGATTTCCTACAGTGATTTAAGATCCATGTGCTTCACCGTCTGCACATGGCGAATGCTGCAATATCACCATGTGATCTTGACAGAGCCGTTACCACTATTGTCATTGAAGGGGACAAGACACAACAGCCCCCCCCCCCCCCCCACCCCCCCCCAAAATTAGAATGAAGGGGACAAGACACAACAGCCCCCCCCCCCCCACACACCTCCCAATAATTAGAAATGGCCACATTTTCTTAATTTTAATTAATAAAAAAAAATAATAATAAAATAAAATACTATGAAAAAAATTAAAATGAGATTTATTTTAATTTACTTAATTTTATGTTCTAAATTTTCCAAGCAATTTTCCCAAAGAAACTATACTTTTTTAGAGACCACAAGAGATTTGAGAACTATTAGCACTTGTATGCAAATTTAATACCTGAGGCAGGCAAACCAGGAGGGCCAGGGTGACCAAGGGCCCCTTGAGGGCCTGCAGGACCCATGGGTCCAACTGTACCAATGTCACCTTTTGCACCCTGCATCAGAAATCAATAATAATGGTCATTTATTTCCAATGCTTTTGCACTGTTATCATGTGTTATTATGTGTTTGGGGATGGATCACCTGCTTTCCTCTTTTTCCTGGGCGGCCGGTGGGTCCCCTGTTCCCTGAGCTTCCAGGTTCTCCTTTTGGGCCCATTTCACCCTGAGAAATTATAAGATTGCCTTTGTTTCATTATGTTAATAAATAATAGACCAATTATTTTTTATATATAATACTAACTACGCCATAACTTAAAAAATATATTTCTAATAATATGAAATAATAATATTTTCAGAACCTTCTGGCCAAGCATTCCAGGAAGACCCATTGATCCCTGAAACAGTACAGAAATGTACAAAAAAATAAATGATGGATTAGACCAGTTACAATTTGCAGAATAAAACTAATTGCACTATGGTAACTTACCTTGTCACCTTTTAAGCCAATTTCACCTCTGAAACCTTGTGAGCCCTAACAGGACAAGATCGAAACAGCAAAAGAATAACTTAACGATGAACAACTGGGGTACAAAATTAAAGAATGAACTGAATGATAAGTGAGTTCAGAGAGGTAACTCACTTTTTCTCCCTTATGTCCAGGTAAGCCCTGCAATAAATGAACAATATTCAGCGAACAGGGTACAGTATTTTATGTCCATATGACAAGGCAGTATGACTGTAAGAGTCCTAATTCAGGGGGGAAAAAATGCTGTCCAGACCTTGGGTCCAATTGGTCCTCTTGCCCCTGGCATTCCCATCAGCCCAGGGTCGCCTTTCTCCCCCTGTTAAAAACACAGGGGTCACAGGAATAACATTGTCATGGTTTCCAGAAAAATATTAAGGAGCTCAACTGTTTTCAACACTGATAATAATCAGAAATGTTTCTTGAGCACAATTCAGCATATTAAAATGCCTTCTAAAGGATCATGTGACACTGATGACTGGAGTAATGGCTGCTGAAAATTCAGCTTTTCTATCAGAGTAATAAATTACATTTAAAAACATATTAAATTAAAAGACTATTTTAAACTGTATATTTAGTGCTGTCAAATGATTAATCGTGATTAATCGCATCCAAAATAAAAGTTTTTGTTTACATGATATATGTATGTGTACTGTGTATATTTATTATGTATATATAAATACACACATACAGTATATATATTTTGAAAATTGTTACATGTATATACATTTATATTCTTATATTTTATATTATATATAAATATAATTAATATATGAACATAACATATTTTTCTTAAATATATACATGCATGTGTTTGCATTTATATATACATAAATAAATGGGTCATATGGTGCAATTTCAAGTTTTCCTTTCTCTTTGGAGTGTTTCAAGCTGTTCGTGAATAGATAAGATCCAGTCTGTAAGTACGTTTTCATATTTAAAGGATTTGCCACTGATGGATGATTCAAACGTGAGTTTTGAGCAGCGTAGAGTGGCGCTTGTTGTTTGTCATTTCTCCAATCACAAATGCAGAAATGGTGTTTTGTTTACGCATTGCGATACAACGCAATGCGTAAAAAGACAGTATACGTCCTTATAATCAGTAATTATGTCCCCACTGGATGCAACAAATGCCTCGTTTATAATGGGTTTTATTGGTTTTGTCTCGTCGTACCAGGACACGGCATCAGAGTATGGTAAGGGGCGTAACATTTCCGTCACACGCTTGAGGTATTCGGCCAATCACAATGCACTGGATATCCGGCCAATCAGAGCACACCTCCCTTTTCAGAACGATGAGCTTTGTAAAAATTGACGCGTTTCAGAAAGGCGGGGCATAGAGGAGAAACAATAATGTACAGTATGTGGAAAATAATGTGTTTTTTACACCGCATAAACACATTTTATTACACCAAATAATGTTCTTTTTTGCAACGTCATATGGCCCCTTTAATGTACACAGTATACACACATATGTAAACAAAAACTTTTATTTTGGATGCGATTAATCGTGATTAATCGTTTGACAGCACTAGTAATAATATTTTACAACACTAATGTTTTTACATTATTTTTTATTAAAAAATGCAGCCTTGGTGAGCTTTTTCTAATGTGAGGATGGAATTAATTACTCACCTTAGGCCCAGTTGGTCCTTGCCATCCGCTTGGTCCCTGTCGTCCTGGGAGACCAGGAGGGCCAGTCCGTCCCTGTAACACAAACAGCATAATTTTACACACAGAGAGAAATATACATTTAAAAGTACTCTAAGCTTTAAATCAGCTCCATATATCCTTGCATATTGGCAGATTTCACTGAAATTAATGTCTTGATAAAGTGTTATTGGCTTAATAAACATCCAATCTTCTATGGCTTAAAAAAACGTCCAATCTTTTTGCATGCTCAGATTGCTGACATTATTTTGGCTGATATATCTTTAGTGCACAGGTTTTGGCTGTCCAATGCAGTGGCTCAGAGCAGTTACCGCACAAAATAAAATGATTAGGATGATTTTAATTAAAACGTAATTTATTTTTTCAGTTATTGCCAAGGCAACATTTCTTAAACTTTTTTAAGTTTAAGTTTTTCATCAGTCAATAAATGTTTATTTATAGAGCACATTTAAACACAACCAAAGTAGACCAAAGCACTGTACAATTAATAAAATAATCAAAAGGTAACAATAATGAATTTAAAGGGAACAATATATAGAAATAAAAACAAAATATGTAATAGACAATCATCAATCTACAAGAGAAGTTAAGTTTTACTCTGGGCACAGTGAGTAGGCCAAGGTCACATGATCTTAAGGTTCTAGAAGAAGTATACAGGAGCAAGTATTGAGGTGCCAGGTATTGAGGGCTTTGTAGACAAATAAGAGTTAATTTATACTTGACAGGGAGCAAGTAAAGACATTAAAATATGTAATGTGGTTATATTTGCAAGTCCCTTTGAGCAGTCCAGCTGCAGACAGGAAATGGAAGCTTGAGTTTCAATTGCTCATGGATGAAAGACCTTAACTTTAGTAAGAAGGTTAATCAATGTCTCTTGTTAATCAATGTTAATCAATGTTGATAAAAATATGACTTGACAACAGCAGTGAACTTTAAGCTGCATTCAAATAGGATGGCCAAATTTCTGGCACACTGCATATTTTATAGTATAAAAATGTCAAGATAAAATTTTTTTTATCTTTGGGCCAAACATAATAATTTTGTATTTCTTTTCATTTAGATTAGGAAAAAATAGCTTAAAACATAGCTTAATTTCTATAAGCATTCTAACTGTTGGTGAAGAGAGTGTTTATTGTTAAGCTATAACGTAAGATAGATTTGTGTGTTGTCGGCATATAGATAAAAAGACACGCCATATTTATCAAAAACAGAAACCGGGGGAGCATAAACAGGGAAAACAACACAGGTCTAAGAATTGATCCCTGCAGAACACCGCAACCAAAAGGTATATGTTTGAAGATGAGTGATGCCTCAGACCAGGGAAGTTCAGTCCTAGAGACTGAGAGACATTGATTAGCTTGTTCAGGTGTGTTTGATTAGGGTTGGAGCTAAACTCTGCAGGACAGCGACTCTCTAGGACAGAAGTTGCCTACCCCTGCCAAGACGAACCTATTTGACAAATCAGAGTGAAACCACTGTAATACAGTAACACCCACACAAGTCTCCAGTGGGGACAGAGTATGTCATTGCGAACCAAATCAAATGTAGCACTTGGCTCTAAAAGGAGAGCCATGCATTTCCCTGAATCAGTCATGAAAATTCTTCTTATATTTATATTTTATTTCATTTAAGCTTTGAATTACAGAAAATTAGTTAACGATAACAACATTAATACAGTACATCAGAAATGTCCCTTTTCCAACGCATCTAATGCGTGTAACTCCTAAAGACAATTGGAGGCTCAATTGCAGGGCAGTAAGGACAAGGTGAGGACAACATGTCTTCTGAGTGCTCTGAGGGACAAAACAGCCATCAGAAGAGATGGAGAGAGAGAGAGAGAGAGAGAACAAACTAAACCGAGCCCCATCAGTCTCCTGGCTTTAATTAAATTATGTGCTAAGGGCAGGAGCCGGGCATTGTGGGAGAGCAAATGATTTATTGGGCTGCCCCAGCACTAAGCTAAATTACTATGCAATGCTGCAAAGCTTCCTACACCAGCAGCACTCCAGCCTCAGTGCCTGTTTGGAGTAAAACAATGCACCAGCACACCCAAAATCCTGTGCAGCAGTTTAGTGGCTTCTCGGTTTACCCGCAGCCCCGCTGTAGGTATTACTGACTCTGGTCCCAAATGACTTCCAGGAAACCACACATGCCCACAATGTGATTGTGGGACAGGAGCCATTCCATTCCAGGAGGATATTCCATTGTGGATTGAACCTAATGATGGTGACCACAAGCGTCCCCTGATGTTTAGCTCTCTGCTGCTTATAACATACAGAAGATCATGTGGAATCATGTGACCTGTGTATCTGTCAAGGTTGCGCTTGCTATGAATTTCCTTCAGCTCATGTTATGCTGCAGCTGTAAAAGTGTGTGCATCTCTCATTCCTTCTTCTTCCCTTTTTTCAAAGTAAATCCACTTATTGGAAAACAGAGGACAGTGAGTCTCACCTTTTGTCCGGGTCTTCCAATTTCACCCTAGCAACATAAAGGAGGGGAGGAGGGAACAAATCAGTTCATCTATGTGTTACAGTATACACAGTCTTGGGTGTCACTGAATAGTTTATAAAGGAATAGTTAATAAAGTTATAATTTCTTGAGTCATAATTTCAAAAGAAGACATTTTTAATAAAGTTTCAACAGTTTTTAGCAAAAACAGCCTGGTTCAGTGTTAGTACCTAGTTATTACACAGTTATTATAATTACTATAAGAAGCACATAGTATGTACATGCTGATTAGGACTGTAAAATAAAGTCCAACCATAACAAGAATCTTATTTGCTTCCTTAACTCACTGGACCACTTAGTCAGCCTAATTTCTCTTTCGTTTCCTCTTTTTTCATGCTGTTGTATGTTTGTATTATATTTACATAAGTATATGTCGTACCTTATCTCCCTTTGGTCCCTTTGGTGCCGGCAGTCCAGCAGGACCCTGATCATAAAACAAACATACCTGTTTAGTGCTTATCCAAAACCTTTTGCTAAAGCCATAGCAGCAATAATTTTTTTTTAATTTTGACCAAGAGTGTTGACTACAACTTATAATTGTTGTAAATCATTTCAATGCCAAAATGATGACTGTTTCCAAACAGGTTTCCCTCCTGCCTTCTATTGGTTGACATAAAAGCGATAGCCCCACCTTAAACTCAAACAAAACAATGGTCAAAGCGTCACAGCATTGGAACTTCTTGTGGAAATCAGCCTATGAATGGCTTCCTAATATTTGAAAAATGTTTTAATGAAAAAATTATGCACTGCACCTTTAAAACTATCATCGCTGTTGCAAACTTCAGTGTTACAAAAGGATGCATAAATAATGTTTTTGGCTGACAATCTCAATAATATTTGCTACACAATTGATAACCTATGACAGAGATCAAACTGTACTGAGATTGGACTGAACTTGTGGGGTTTTGAGAGTCTGTGGGTGTCTCTCTTGGGGTTGTTTCTAAGAATGGTACGGTGGAGCAGAGGCTGGCAATGGAAAAAGGTCTATTTCCATCTGCTCTAAATGGGGCGCGTTAATGGCCTGCTGTGTCGTGGGGGGCCAAACTGGTCACATCCGTGTCACTACAGAAAGACGTCTGGGGAACTCACACGGGTCTCACATGCTGAGAGGGTTCTGAAGGCTAATTACAGAGCTGGAACTGACCATTGTGACAACCCAATACTCTGCTTCCTTGAAGCCCCAACTATGCATGTGACTTGCTTTTACTTATACTGTAAAAGTGTTAGACAGTTTTTAACATTTGGTTTTGTCAGGGTCTGTACATGTAAATATGGCTAATGGGTCAGTGATATGACACTATTTTTTGTCTGGGTCAATTCATATTTTCAGAAATAGAAATAGAAATAAAAATGTCATTAATAAATCCTCTTCTATGATGGGTTAGGTTTTTACATTTCTGAATAAAAAAAAAATTATATAAAGCAAAAAAAGGGGTTATAAAGTAATTTAAGTAATTTATGTATAAATATAATTGTTGTTGCCTAATTGTTTATTAGTATTTCTCAGAAAGAATATTTTATCCAAACTGCTTCACTAATTGAAATATTTGAATTATTGAAACATTTCAATATTTGAATAATATTTTTTTTCACATTACCAAATCAAGGTCATGTGGTGTGTCCATCATTTAAAAACATGCAGCAATAAATTATAAGTAATTTGACATTTTTATAAAATGGCAAGTTTTGGTTGTAAAATGTCTTGTGGTGCAATAAAGCATAATTTATGAATTAATAATTCTCATTAAAAATACATACATTTTAATAAATAATTCACGATTCTTTTTTTTTTTTTTTTTTTTTTAAATATTAATTATTATAAACACAAAAGATTTAAGGTGGTAAGCAATTCTCATTAAAAATACATACATTTTAATAAATAATTCACGTTTTTTTTTTTTTTTTTTTTTTTTTTAAATAATAATCATGATACACCCACATGTATTAACGGCGTAAGTAAAATTATTTTATTCTTTTATAGTTACACCACATGAAATTTTCAAGCATTAATCTGAAACTTTTCTGGTATTAAAATGGTATTAAAGTTTTTTAAAACCACATGAAAGCAACATGAATACATGTATGTTCTGAACATCTAAACAAATCTAAACAAGATTTTTCCTTTTTCTCATTGGTCCTTCTTTCTGTCTAGCTAGCTTGTCAAATGTTCTTGTACATAGTCTTTGCCATTTGAACAGTATACAAAATCAACCAAGCCTCCAAACAGAGCAACTATCATTGCGGCATGACATTTCACTCAATGTGGAAAAAGCTGTTTACAGATGCATGGCTTCATTTGAAAATCTTGTACCAAAAATGTATGTAAATATGCCTTAAAGTCACCTGTTTCATAGTTGGACATCCAACTATGTTTCATCCTCAACATGAAAATTGGAAGCACATACCTGAGGGCCAGGAGGTCCTGCTGGTCCCGGAGGTCCTGGGGAGCATGTTTGAGGTGTGGGATTGTATGGGACATTTGGTGGAACATCAGTCTCAGTCTATAAAAGAAGTCATAGAAAATTACATCTGGAAACGATGGAAATGGGAAAATGTTAAATAGAAAAAATAGTCCATAAAGTGTTACAGTTTTCGCAGTTTCAGTGGTTCAATTTACATCTATTATATTTCTTTATCACCATAAACGATTGTGGTCATTTAGACAGACATAATGTATTTATTGACACCCTGAACCCTGTTGTACCTGGAACCTACACAAGAAATCCAGGTGCTTGATCAGGGGTCATGCGTCAGGACTCACCAGAGGGCTCTGCCGCCACAGGGAAGGGGGTGGAGGGAAGAGAGGGGGCGGAGGTGGACTCAGTAAACAGCAGGGGTTGAATTTCTTCCTGGTTTCCAGCAACTGGAGATCTAGATGAGGGGAAATAAGGTTCATGAGGAACATGTCAGCAGACACGTGGTCCAGCGGAACAGTGTTTCTCTCCAGTTTTGGAAAAGAGGGACTGAAACACGTGTGTTTTATACTATGATACTTATCAGGTAGATGAAATGAAGAGTGTAATGAAAGGTCCTTCATTACTAAAACTAAAGATTAATCTGCAAATATGTAATGCTAGAGTTTTTCTTTTCTAAATCATTCTTAAAATAGAAATAATTTCTTTTCTAAATAATTTCACTTTTCTGAGGCATTTATAATGACTTCATCAATGGGATTTTTCTGATTCTTTTAGTGAATTTTCATAGTTGCATTTACTATAATGAATATGATCTGACAACCACTGTCATTTTGAACAGTATATGTATTGTTTTATTATTTGAAACTTGTTTTGAACAGTTTTGCTGTAAAAATGTTTTTTAAAATCTTATAAATAAATATTTAGTGTTTTTTTTTCACTTTTTACAAATACATACAACATACACAATGAACACACTTTAAAAAAAATACCCTATAAATAAAACATTGTTGTGCAGAAGCAATAGTGACCATAAATAAAGTACACATACCCCTATTGTTGTGCAGAGGAAATATATATTTGATTTATTTAAATAAATACATTCATACATATATACATACATACTTTAAAACAGAAAGTCCAGAAAGATGTTAACTTTGCAAAAACAAGCACTTGCCTAATTAAACTTTTCACTGCAGTGTTGGCTGACAAAACTGAAACAGCCATTTTGCCATCAGAGATAATAACCAGAAATAATTAATTGATGCCTTTGGTGAAATTTATTGCAAAATTATGACAAAAATATTTACTTTATTCTTATTACAGGCCTGCAGACTCCAAATTGTTGAGTATAGTATTGAAATACAAAATTTTCCCCATAATATTTAAGCCAATCTATACTGGCACACAATATACTGTATATCACAAAAAGAGCAGTGCAGCCTAATTCATGTTATCAATATTCTGCAACTGCATTTATTTAATTTGCATGACTCGTGAAATTACAGAGTCAGTCAAATATGTTTTTGCTGGTGTTTTCGTTGCATGTCATGTGCAAACATACTTCTCTCTGTAAGAGAAAAACCTTAATATCAGCATACCAAACGTGCAAAAAAAGAGTGATGTCTTACCTGTTGGAAGAGGGAATATATTATCCATGTAAGAGAATGATGCCACATAGCAGAGGAGTTGAAAATATAGTCCAAGTGTGAACAGAATCATGTTGCCGGCTGCGGTCTACCTCCAATAGCACCGAGGAGTGATCTGAGGCAGTCCCACACTACTGCTCTCTCTCCCCGCCTCGCTCACACACACACACACACACACACACACACACACACACACACACACACACACACACACACACACACACACACACACACACACACACACAAGATCCACGCCTTTAGGAGAAGTGAATGCCAGCCAATGTCTTTTACACCTCTCTCATATATTGGCCCTGAGCTAAATATACAGGAGGCAGCCGGTCAGCTGCCCGCTGTAGCCAAAATTAGCCTGTCACTACTGCCAGCGCTCAAATGGATAGAGAAAACAAAACAGTATGGATAGAAATGACATTGAAATGACAGGGTGTCATGCCAGAGGTAATGGTGAACTACCGCCATTCACTTATCGATAACACCACCCTGCATCATTTTTGCTGAAGGAAATCCAAATCTGGTTTCTTATTCATTTTGGGGTGCTGATTCCGAAGTGCCAAAGTCCAAAGTGTCTGTTTTGCTTTAGCATGTCACACTTTCTCACAAATATACGATTCACATTTAATAGCATTTTTTTGTTTTGTTTTTGACAACCATAAGAAAGGTGAAGAAGTCTTCTATTATCCTCTAATACCCAAAACATGATTCATATTTTCCTCTGAGCCAGGATAGAACTATCTGTTCAATTTTCTGTCATATAAGAATGATTTTGAAGATACTGATTATATGACTAATCCAAAATTAAAATGATCACCAGTGACAGAAGAACATGCAGACATAGCCCAGCTTCTGCTATATCTGTGGGTGTTTTACAGTTATAGTTTGCATTATTATATTGAGTTATTATATTTTTGTATTATATCATCAGTTTTTTCAAATATTTTAATTTGACATTTTTAGCAATTTTGTTGCGTTTCTGTCTTTGTTTTGTATGTCTATATAGTTTTATTCATTTTTGTTTCAGTTTTAGTACAGCTGTTTTAGTACATCAAGTTAAACTAAATGAAAACGAGAAATATTGCTTTGGCAACTAGCTGAAATGAAATATTTCTTATATTTCAAGTAATTGTTTTATGGTTTTATTTTAGATAACTATAATAACCCTGTTAACAACATCCACACAGCAAGAGATAATTGCAGATTTTAGAAGTTATTTATAAACTCTAAGTTCTGTGACATTAAGTATTTTAACATTCCTTCGCTGATTGTAAGCAGGGTTATTATAATATTGAAGTAAAGTACTTGATGTACTAAAATAACTAAAACTAAAATATAATAAAAAAGGAAAATATAAAAAAAATGATTTAAAATATTAAATGAAAACTATAATAGTATCTCAATGATACATTAAATACATCTTTTTGTCATTAAAACTGCTTTTATTTTGATAAGTGCTTTAAAGCTTATACGTATAGCCTATGCATATTTTGAAAAATCTTAATTTTTATTTCGTAAAGAAGACAACAAAAGCTTGTGATTGTAAGCTTTTTGCAAATCAGCACAAAGTTATTAGTAATCTCAGTTTATATAGAATGACAGAGAGTCAATTTTGATGTGGGCACAACTACACACTGGTGTTTATTTATCAAAATTGGGTTTGACCATCTACAATGTCCAAACTGGAGGACTTGAATCTGAGACGGGCTGCCACTGGCATGTGATGTACACACATGCATAAAATGACAGAATTAGCCTGCATGCTCTGTAGTGGAATATCACAGATGTTTTCCAGCCCCTCTCGTCTATCTCACCCTCCCTCTCTCTCTCTCGGTGTCCTTTTTTTTCAGGACTTATCGACCACCGCTACTCACAATTTATTGGCGCTTTTACTTTCCCTCAGAATTAATGACGGAGCAATTATGAAGAGGGCCGCTTAAAAGCCTGGTGGGAGATGCGGTCTGTAAACGCCTCCAATCAGACAGAGTGCAGAGCGAAAAAGAAAAAGAAGAGAAAAACAGGCTCTTATGAATCGTATTTTAATTTTCCATCACTTCCCCTGGAAACAAAATCTTTCAAAGAACATCAAATTACATTAATTGTGAAGTTGTTATTACATTTTTTTTTAATCACTATAATATACAATGTGCAAGTATGGCCATTTTTGTTTGTGCACAATAATTAAACAATTATAAGGCTTTAAAAGCGTCGCTGCTCTTGTACAATCCTGTCATTCTGCCCTTTTCAAACATTTTCAGATTTGGCTGTGAAAATGGTTCTTTTAATAAGTCTTTTATATGCTGTAAAGTTGTTGGGAACATTTCTACACCTGGAAATGTGAAGACGCTGTGATCTGTCAAAGCCAGGGAGAAGATGCTCTCTTGCTCTGTGATAAAGCAGCACAGTAATGATACTTTATGAAAGAGTAGAAGATGAGGCCAGAAGACCTCAATTACCCAGAGACAGAGATGAGCTTAAACAGAAGCCCTCTGAAGCAGAGCACACAACACTGACCTGAGATCAGGTTAAGGTAAAATGAATGAGCAGAAGGAATGGGCAAATTGAAATAATCAAATATACAGTACATAGTCTAAACTGTCAGTGCCAAATGTCCTTTAATTTGTTATTAGATATTGTTAGCATTTTCTCTAGAAAAGGAATAGTTTCGCCTCGTTCCAAACCTGTATGACTTTTGAGGGAAAAAAATATACAAGAAAAACAAACAAACCAACAACAACAACAAAAAACATTCTATTTTGAAGAATCTTACAGCTGAGAAACTATAAAAATGAAAAGAATGCATGGGAGATGTGAATATTATCAGTGAATAATAACTTCAGAAGCTCTTAGTAGAAATATGGTGCACAAATCATATGAATCAATTTCATGGTGCTTCTTTACTGCTTTTTTGGGGGAGTTTGAGAGACATGGTCACATCGAAGTGTCACATCCTATTGACTTCAGGACGAAGGACCTGGAAGTGCAAATGTAAAAACTTGTTCCCAAGTATTCCTGCAGCACCTTATGAACTGTTGTTGTCTGTAAAGTTGTGCGTGAAAATTCTTACAAAACAATTCTACTTTAGTGTTCCACAGAAAAAAAGTCATAAATGTTTGAAACGACGAGGTAAATGATGCCCAGACCTTTTATTTTTAAGTGAAGTTTCCCTTTAGGTACTTATAGAAAGAACTGGAATCTACAGAAATTAATTTCAATTAGTAGCGATTGAGATCATGTTAAATGATACAGCTTTTCTTTTTTATAGGAAATGGTGCCACCTACAGTAAATTGACCAAATGTAGTGAAAGAAACAGCGTTTGGTCATCAAGATATGATCCGATCTTATCCGATATCTCTCTCAGCTCTACAGATTTGAACGTGTCAGCCAGGGAAACTCCTAGGAGATAAACACAAAGTCTCATATTAAAGACAACAAAAGTTCTGTTTACACATGAATAAACTCCATTGAAGTCGATCCTGTTTATCTCAAAATGCTTTTGTAACACTAGAAAGTTTCCATTCATCGTTGGGGAAGCCCTTTGAGTGTCAGTGTGACATTCTCAGAGAGTTTCAGTGTTCCAGGCCGCTATGACACTCAATCCTTCAATATGTCTGCATGCTGTTGCCAGGATACACCCGGCACAACAAAGAGGGTCACAACTTTCAATAATGGGGGTCTCATAACTTTCAAGAATAGAAAGGTCAGTTATGTTCAATGTGTGTGAGAGGGGGAGTGGGATAAAAAAAAAAAACAGTTTGAGTGTTGAAATTTACGGTTACACAGGCCTTGTGATTTTATGAACGCTTTTTCCAATAACTTAAAATGTAGGTGTTTTTTTCCCCCCTCTATGAGCCCCATATTCACCTATATACGTAATACTATATGATCCATAAACACGTGATTTATCAAATATGATACTGAACAAAAAACACATGCACATTTTTTTTTTAGATTTTATTTTTATATTTTGTCTAAAGGTTTAATAAACATATTAGTCAGAGAGTTTCAGTGTTCCAGGCCGCTATGACACTCAATCCTTCAATATGTCTGCATGCTGTTGCCAGGATACACCCGGCACAACAAAGAGGGTCACAACTTTCAATAATGGGGGTCTCATAACTTTCAAGAATAGAAAGGTCAGTTATGTTCAATGTGTGTGAGAGGGGGAGTGGGATAAAAAATAAAATTTGTTGAAATTTACGGTTACACAGGCCTTGTGATTTTATGAACGCTTTTTCCAATAACTTAAAATGTAGGTGTTTTTTTCCCCTTCTATGAGCCCTATATTCACCTATATACGTAATACTATATGATCCATAAACACGTGATTTATCAAATATGATACTGAACAAAAAACACATGCACATTTTTTTTTTATATTTTGTCTAAAGGTTTAATAAACATATTAAATTTATCGTACTATTATTGCGTATGACTCTCAAAGTTGCCTACGGCGGTGGAGCGAGGAACGAAGGGACGAGGGAATAACAATTATAACAGTCTTTAATAATCCAAAGGAACCAGGAACAAACACGTAGCAACGGGGAGTTGACATTTAAGACTCGACAAAGAAACATGGGGCAGACTACACTTTAAATACAAAACTTAACGAAGGATTAAATGAGACACACCTGAATCAAATGGGACACAATAGGAACAGGAACTACCAAATTAGGGCATGAAACACGGGAAAACTGGGTCAAGGGGAGCACAAACACACTCAGACAGTCCAGGGGCGTGACAATGACAGGCTTTACAGGGTTAATTAAACAACTATACAGGAAACGCTTAATTTTATTCAGTGGCCCAAACAGAACAAAAATATACATTTTGGAGCAGTTGCTGATAATTACACTGCCCAAAAATAAGCTGAAATTCTGAAAGCTTGTAAATCATTGAGATCATTATAACAGTATAGCAGACTACTTATATAAAATAGATACAAATATCAGTTTTCACTCTATATTTCCCAATAATTTGTTGTAGTAAGATGATATTGAATGGCTTAGTTTTACGATCAAAGGTCTGTGGTTTTTATTGTGGGGGGCAAAATTGTAACACTTAAGTATAGGGACCAATTCTATTAACTAGTTGCTTATTAGCATGCCTATTATTAACATATTGACTGTTTATTAGTACTTATAAAGCACATATTCTGCATGACCATATTCCACATCTCTAATCCCACCCAATGTCTAAACTTAACAACTACCTTACTTACTATTAATAAGCAGCAAATTAGGAGTTTATTGAGGCAAAAGCCATAGTTAATGGTTTGCTAATAGCAAGAATTGGACCTTAAAATAAAGTGTGACTGGCAAAACATATAATGCAGTGCAATACAATGATGACTAAGAGATGTACAAATAAACGTAAGACCTTTGTTCACCTTTGGACTATCCCTTTAAAAGCCTGATGCATCATATTTGATACTACATTTTAACATGATTTTTTTCTAAAAAATAAAATGATGTATGGATGATCAAGTAAACCTAAGTTCCTTGATTCAGCCCAGTAAGTGGTAAGTTTTCATCTTGAAATATTATCACAATATACTGTAAAAGTTATTCTTATATTGACTTCATAAAAATCAGTAAAGATTTCACAGCAAATAAACACATGACCCACAACCTGAAGGGGGATGGTTGAAATTTTATTTGCTTATAAAGTATATACTATCAATCAGGAGATAGTATGCATGTAGTAGATTGCTTACAACGGGTTTTTCAGCAATACAACAGTTTTTTTTATCATGCTGACAATTTAGAGGCCTTGGTTGCATATCAAATATGATTCAGTAGGCTTTATAGGATTAAAATGAGAATATACAACTAAGTAGTGTTTTATCTAAATTGCTGATTAAACTATAATGTAAGGCCTTATAAAGTATATACTATCAATCAGGAGATAGTATGCATGTAGTAGATTGCTTACAACGGGTTTTTCAGCAATACAACAGTTTTTTTATCATGCTGACAATTTAGAGGCCTTGGTTGCATATCAAATATGATTCAGTAGGCTTTATAGGATTAAAATGAGAATATACAACTAAGTAGTGTTTTATCTAAATTGCTGATTAAACTATAATGTAAGGCTGTGTGTGTGTGTGTGTGTGTGTGAAGTACCTGTTGTTTGCGGTCTGAGGCTGGGTCTATAAGTACGTTGAGGAGGCTGGGCATTTGTGTGTTGTTCAGACTCTCCTGTAGAGAACTGCGGAGTTCCTCCACTGTTCGGACCAGATACCCACGACCCCCAAACGCACTCATCACCTGCTCGTACCGTGCCTCTGGTAGCAGCGTAACCGGAGGAGCACTAAAACACACACAGTTAAGTCTTATGTAAGATTTGATACTTGATGGGTTCGATAGATATTAACCTTACTGACAGCAATTTTGTCTCATTGCATTTTCAGTTAAACCCAATCTTTCAACATGGAGCAATTTGTTGTATTACCTTCATTCCATCTTAGTCCAAGATAAATCGTAGATAAGTAGTGTCACACACAAAATTATAAAATAAATTATAAAATTATAAAATAATATTAATCCAAGTATTAAGTGTTAAACTTGGATAAATATGTATAGCATGTTTTAATATGCTGGTAAGAAAACTAACAATACCATCTACTGTACTGTCAAAAAGGAGAAGTACATCCCGTCTGATCAGAAGAGTAGATAAAACATATCTCAGAAATGAAAAATTAACAACTAGAAGAGAGATTAAAAGCAGAAGAAGGGAAATTCCGGTAGCACTTTATTTTAAGTATATAGTATGTACATGAGTAACAGGACTGTATAGTAATAACAATAACTAGAAAACAACCCTGAACCTACCCCTAAACCTAACCCTACCCTATGTAGTTATCTTATATTACCATAACTTTCTTCGGTAGGTACGCTGTAAGTACATGTAAGTTCACATACTGTAAAATAAAGTGCAACCGAAATTCCTGCATGAGCTTTAACTAGGGATGCACAATATATCATAACAATATTAGTTATTGATCGGTTATTGATTTTTTGTTTTTATTATTGACCATTTTTTATATTTCCACTTTTAAACCTTTTAAAACTGAGATGTCCAAACCGGGGATTGTGGGACAAAGCTGAGCCCTGATGACCTTTGATTTGGCCTGCCTTGACACATCACATGAGGGAGGAAAATAGACCCTCATTTAAGTATTTTTGGCCATAGCAGTAAAAATTTTGGGCACCCAGAATGTCACCAAGACCTTTCCTTTAATGCTCTAGACTCACATGGTGGTCATGTCTCCCATCTTTTCCATCTCTTTCCATGTCTTTGGATCCACTCCACTGTAGATGCCATTGTTGTTGATTACTATGATGATGATTGGCAGTTTATACCTATTCAGAATTAGAGAAAAAAATAAGTGCAGTGTGTTTATAGTGGCAGAGCAAACAGAATCATTTTATTATGCTGCACACTGCATAAATGCCCTATAGGTGGAGCTGTAAGTGGATGTTTCATTCACCTGCACATGGTCTCCACCTCCATTCCAGAGAAACCGAAGGCGCTGTCTCCCTCTATACACACCACTCTCTGAGCGCTCTTCTGCGTCTGCTCCAAAACTCCTGCTGCAATGGCAAATCCTGGACCCACTCCCATAGTGCCAAAAGTACCAGCATCTAACCTGTATAGGACATCCAGGTTACTGCTCTGGACATCACACAGGTAGAATTCAACTTTAACAGAATTTTCTAGTCTTAGTATCTGAGCTATGGTACTGTACATTATTTAAATTTCCTTACCAGAAAAAGAATCTTAAAGAAAACAATATGTTGTATGGCTAAAATGAAATGTGAGTTCTCTCTTGCTTTTCCTGTGATCCAAACATAAACGTTGATTGCTCATTATCTAAACATAAGGTTGTTTTTGTGATCTAAACAATAAAATGTGTTTTTTGTGATCAAAACATAAGTGTTTTTCTTGTGATCTAAACATAACATTTGTTTTCTCATGATCTAAACATAAGTTGTTTTTTGCAATCTAGACATAACAAAAGTTGTTGTTTTTTTGTGATCAAAACATAGCAGTTTTTTTTGGGGGTTCTAAACCTAACATTTTGTTTGTCAAGGTCTAAACATAACATAAGTTTTCTTCTCATGATCTAAACATAACAAAAGTGGTTTTCTTGTGGAGTACATACAACAAAGGCTGTTTTCTCTTACTATAAACATAATATTTCCTTGTAACCACAACATAAATAACAGTTTTTTCATGACTTTCTCTCAGCATAAAAAAACTGACGCTCTTCATTTCACTCATCAGCCACAAACCATTTCTGTATTTGAAATGTCACATCAGAGCGGCCTTAAAATTTGCCATTGTCATGACAATCAGCACATATCGTTTTTTTTTCTGTTGTATGTTTATTTGTGTTTATAAATAATATAAAAACTATTTAATTCAAGAAGAATAATTCATGTTTCTATCGGAACTAATTCAAGGTCTGGATCTGGACCACTAATTGGTGTTCTTTGATTATAGGGATAAAAACTGTAGTCATTCAAATACAGAGAGCTTCGTCTCTTGTCCAGCTGTGAAAAGTGGGGGAGGAAAATGTCTCTCACCTGTGTCGTGGGAGGTCATTGAGCAGCATGGTGCGGCCGATGTCCATAGTATTCGCTCCCTCGCTTACTATGATGCAGTCTTTGGGCAGGAGCTCAGAAATGTGGTGGAACGCTGTGTAATAGTTCATGGGCAGAGTGGACCGGAGAGCAAGACTCTGTGGGAAACAATAATAATGGTTCACTTTATACCATAATCGTTAAACACACAGTTCACATGTTAACATGAAAACAACCAATGCTATTTCATTACATCAAGTTCAATTACATCAAGTAGTTCATTACATGCTAATAACACACAAGCTCACCTTTGATATCTGAGCATTGGCAGTCATTTTCTCTTTCAGTGTCAACCACCATTGTGAATCAGAAGGAAATCTCCAGGATCTTACAGTTTCCAACAGCTTCAAACAGTGCAGGAAAAGAGATATAAGGGGTCATTTCATGTAAAACATGATTTTCCATAACTTACACTATTGATATTAAACTGTAAAAATCAGCACATTAAAGGGATAGTTCACTCAAGAATGAAAATTCTATCACCCCTACTTTGTTTCAAAACTTTATGAAACTCTTAGTTGTTGAACACAAATTAAGGTATTTTGAAGAAGCCAGTTGAAAATCGATACAGATATGTGACGATTCACAACGAGTTGTTAAACTAATCGCGATACAATTGGGGGTAGGTGTTTATATGAATGTATCTCTGAGAGGAACCGACTGTCTTTAGAAAAGTTAAGATGGTATTTTCTTTTCATCTCTCCTCCGTATAATGCAGTATAATAAAATAGTGTTCATAAGCGCACTCTGTTTGTTTACAGCGGCAACCAAGGAAACGTTCTATGGCTGCTGATCCATAAGCGCCACCTGCTGTCAGAGAGTGAATTTGCGTTCTTATTCATCCCTTCTGCTGTTTTTGTTTCATGCAGATGTTTTATGTAGTATAGTTTCACAAAACTAAAGTCAGACCATTCTGTTTTTGCTTCAAATTTCAAAATGATACAATTTAATTTAGATTAAAAACTGCTCATGCTGCATGTATGCAGCATCTTTGTTTGGATCATGATTAAAAGTGGTTGCCACTCATTTTAAATGTAAAGAGCACAGGCAAAACCTTAGTTTGTTTATATGAGGAGATTTGTATTATTATTGATTTGATTTGGGGTTTGTTTTAAAATTTCTATTTAGTTTTGTTATTTGACATTTCAATTTCACAAAGAAATGTGCAGCATTTTGTCCAAGTAATAATAAAAGGACACCTTTTCATTTATAATGTCTTAAATCTCATTTTGTAAAAAAAAAAATGAATCGTATGAAAATTGTATTGTGAAATCAGTATCACGAATCGCATTGTGAGTTGAATAAATCGTTACATCCCTATTCCATACATAGTATGAAAAAATAAAATACTATGAAGGTCAAAGACTACCATCAAATGTCCAGTTACTAACATAGCTTCTTTTGTGTTCAGAAGAAGAAAGAAATTCATACAGGTTTAGAACAAGTGGAGTGTGAGTAAATGATGGCAGAATTTTAATTTTTGGGTGAACTATCCCTTTAAGATATGACTGACCAGTTATACTTATTAACACTCAGATTCAGTATTCTCTAATATGGTCGGAGGTTAAGAGGTTAGCCAAACAAAACAGGTCATTAACATAGAAAACCCTTAAAGGTACAGAAAAATTTAGGGTAAATTATACATTTTGACATTATAAGAGCAACTATAAGGGAATCAATGCTACAAAACATACTGGATTTCAATAGGACATCAGGAGTCTCTCACAGACCCCATAGAACATACAGAATGCCATGATGCAGATGCAGAAAAAGTGTGTAAAACTAAAAACATTGCATTTTATGTAAGAGGATATACTGCAGTTTACCTGTCTGACCACAGCTCCTATGTCTCCAAGTAGAGCAGATGCGGCTCTCACATTATTACTCAACTCTTCAGCACACAGATCCACCTAAACAAATTCACACGAGAGTCCACACTGAAGATCATTTATGGCATGTCTTTATGGCAAAGTTGCAGAAACATACTGAGTGTCAACAGGGTGTAACTAACCTGAATGATCTTCACATGGGGACTGAATCTAGGTGGAAAACCAAAGTGCAGGATCCAGTTGAGTCTGGCACCCAGCAACACTATAACATCAGCCTGCAGTAAAGCTCTAGAAAAGAGAGAGACGGGCATCACACCAGTCCATCAAAAGGAGAATATTTTGGAAAGATCATTTTGATACATATGCACACCTGGACCTGGCCGCAGCAACACAGTTAGGGTGGTCATCTGGCAGTACTCCTTTCCCCATAGGTGTGGGAAGGAAAGGGATCCCAGTCACCTCCACCAGCTCCCTGACCTCCTTCTCTGCCCTGGCATACGCCGCACCTGCAGCAGATCACAGTTCAACATTGCTTTGATCAGTTTCAGCTGTGAAGATATCATCACTCTTGGTCATTCAGTTCTATTCTGTTCACCTTTGCCGATGATGATCAGAGGCCTCTGAGCCGCTCTGAGCAGCCTGACAGCCTGTGTGATCTCCCTGCTGTCAGCCTGACTCACAGGAGCAGGAGGACAGCAGGAAACAAACCTAGAGAAAAATGAAGACGCATGCAATACCATTTTGCACATTTCAGTACGCAAAAGAAAACAATGATCAATAAGTGATCACATCACAACATACAGTTGGTTAGGAAGCTCCCCGTTGCTCTGATTAGTGTTTAACTGAACATAAAGCTCACCTGACATTGGCCCGGTCTATTTTGGCGTTCACCATGTCTCCAGCTATGTCTATGTAGGATGCTCCTGGACGGCCATAAATGCTGCTCCTTACAGCCTAACAAAAGCACAAACATTCCAACTAAAATATAAGGGGGAAGAATCTAATTTAAAGGATTAACAAAAACTTGAATAGTATCTTAATGTTACATAAATTACATTGCATAGTACATAGTATATTTGGCCAACAGTTGAAAAACATCCTTTTTTAAGACAAGACAAGATTTTTCAAACAAATCAGTGTTATTTCTGTATTATTTATTTACTATATTATTATTATTATATTTCGAATTAGCTTCTATTTTTACATTTTCAGTTTTAATTTAAATTATAGTTCAAGTTTAATACTTTTTTCGTTTTTATTAGTTTTATTTCATCTTTATTTAATCTTATTACTATATGTATAAAACTATTTCTATTTAGATTTAATTTATTTTATTTTAAAGTTTTTTTTCATTTAAGCTATTCATCTAATACTTATATATTTATCTTCATTTATCTTATTTTATTTAATATTTATGATTTATTTTATTTCAGCTTTATTTCAATATTGAATGTATTTTTTTCAGTTAACAAAAACAACAGTGAAAATTTTTTTTTTTTGTCTCTGAACATAACTAACATATCACAGACCTCGGCTTTACTTAACATGACAGTATGGCCAAATGGCTAAATTTGTACATCTCTTTAAACAAGATGAGTCCTCTATATTTCTTCCTGTAAGAGAAAAAAATTAAATTTAAATTTCTAAAAATTTACATTTTTAATATCTGATAAAAGTTTAGCATTTTTGTCAACTGACAGACATGGCCTATGAACCACTTAACTTAAATGTTGATTAAATATTTACTTTTTCAACTACAGCTGGTATCATCTCAAGGCTGCTTGGTCGAGCAGAAAACTTGCTATACAGACGACAAGCTTCAACCTGGTGAGGAACAAGAAAGAGAAACAAGAGGTGGTGTTTTCTTTCCTTGAATTACTGAAAATACATTTTTGAGTCTGAATTTTGAATCTGTTGCTCAAGGGATCAATTTCATACCGCAATAACAAACTGTTTTTCTATCAAAGCCAAACATTTCCTATCAACCCTACCTGAGGAAACTCCTGAAACGCTCCTGTGGTTTCTTGGTTCCTATCAGATGAGCCGCCAATAACAATGACAGGCCTATGAATTCAAACAAGAGAAGAAAAGTACAAAAACTGCCCATCAATTCGCTTTAATCTTAAGTGAACTCAGCAGTGTAGAGCTACCAGCAGTTCATGTTAGCATTGGCCATTCCTCCAAGCGCATGAATCAGCCCAGGTCCAGACACAACTAGGCACACAGCTGGCCTGGAAAATTAAATGTAACCATCACAAAAAGAGCACAAAAAAGTAATACTGAGAAACAAACTGACATATTCATACCATCCTGTCAAATACCCAATAGCAGATGCAGCATAGCAGGCCTGTTAGGAGAAAGAAAACGCACCCAGACAGTCTTCAGTGTAATGAAACAGGAATATATTTTAAATAAAAGTGAAAAGTGAGACTGTCTTACTGCTTGTTCATTACGCATGCCAACATACTTGATGCCCGCTGCTTGGGCAGCCATGGCCACTTCGATGATAGGCACGCCAACAATGCCAAACATGTACTCCACATTCTGCACATGGAGTTGAATAGAAGTAAAGACATACCTAATAGACATACTAATATGTTGAATATTAATTTATTAAAAGTTGTTTCTGGCAATCTAAGGCACAATAAAAGAAGCAGTACACACATAGGTCAGGGGTTTTCAAACCATTCATTCATTCATTCATTCATTCATTCATGTATAGGCTATATGTGTCTTCATTTATTTAACAAGTAGTTGCCATTTACAGCTGCTTATAATTAAGTACTGTCTGCTATTGGTATTGATTTTGTAATTATTATTATTATTATTACATTTATTTTTAATTAACATGTCACATGGACAATGTGACACTAAATACTGATTATTTGCTTAGTGTTTAATTAAAAAAATTTTTTTTTTATTAACATTCAATATTTGCTAGATACTCATACATTATCATAAATCCATTATTCTTCCTTTACAGCTTTATGTTTGAAAAGATCTGGGTAATATCACCATCTTTAATGGCATCCCACACGCCCCATCATTGAAAGTGGCAGGATCCTCCAGTATTTTATATTGCTTTTCCAGATTTTCTAACATAGGTAAAAAGTTAAGTTTATATACAGTATATCCTTAGGGTCTCTAGATATATTAACTCCAAGGTATTTCAAACTATTTGTGGCTATTTTAAAAGGAAGACTAAGCATACAATTTGAGTCAATATTGTTAGTGACCGCCAAAAATGCACTTTTTTGCCAGTTTACTGAATAACCTGAGAGTTTACCGAATGTTTCCAATAAATTTAGCAAGGGTAGTACAGACTGTTCTGGGTTGCGAAGATATCGAATAATGTCGTCTGCATAGAGAGAAATATGACGATCGATTCTGCCTAAATTTGGGAGCAATATTAAAGTGTTCTTTTTAATGGCAAGGGTAAGCGGTTCAACTGCAATTGCAAAAAGCAAGGTCAAGAGAGGACAGCACTGCCGGGTGCCTCTATGTAATAAAAATTGGGTCCCACTTTATATTTAAGTGGCCTTAATACCTGTTTACTTACATAGTAACTAGATGTGTACGTAGTATGTAACCACAGTGTAAGTACACATTGGTACATAGTATCTAGAGCGGTAATATTTCTGTAACTACACACATGTAACAACCCTCTGAATGGTTTGTGCACTTCTGACCAGAATTCACCAAGTTTAGGGCATGCCCAGAAAAGATGACCAAGAGAACCCTCCGCAGATTCACACTTATTGCAGAGAGAGGAAATAGTAGGAAAGAAAGCATTAAGTTTAACCCTTGAGTAATGCAATCTATATGCAACACCTTGTACTGAATAAGTTGATGCCTGGCGTTAATAGAACAGGTGTATATATTTTTAAGACGTTTTGCCCAGTCTTCCTCAGAAACATGAATATCCAGTTCCTTTTCCCAATCATTTTTCAGAGATGTCTAACTGACTAGTGAAAAAAATCTACTAATTTTGTGACTAACTTATTGGGTATTGGGAATGCAAGTATAAGTAGTTTATGCAATTCATTATCAGCTGAAAGTGTTTCAAAGTTTGGCATAGTGGAATGAATATAATTTCTAGTTTGTAGGTATCTAAAGAAATGTGAAGCAGGAAGGTCATATTTCTCTTTTAGTTGAGAAAATGTTGCAAAATTGTTGTCTATATAAATCTCTCAAGGTGAGGATTCCTTTTCTAGCCCAACCTATGAACACTGGGTCTAGTAGTGAGGGCTTAAAGGCAAGGTTATGACAGACAGGAGCAAAAAAGGAGGTACTTGGCAGTTTGAATGTCTTACTGATCTGACGCCATATCCTGAGGGAGTTATTGTTCATAAAGTGAGATCTTACTGCAGCTTTAGATTTCTCTGGGGCAGCAAATAGTAATGAGGAGAGAGATGTATTTGAAGCACCCCGCTCAATCATAAGCCATGAAGGGAGATCAGCTGAAAGACTATCAGGGCATGGGTCTTGCCAAAAGGTTAAGGCTCTATAATTGGCAGCCCAATAATAGTGTTGAAAATTTGGCAAACCCAACCCCCCCAATAACCTAGGCTTACAAACATGCAGTTTAGATATTCTATGTGCTTTAAAGCCCCAGATGAACACCAGTACAATAGAATCTAAAGTTTTGAAGAACTTTTTGGGCAAATAACTTGGTAAATTCTGAAAAAGATACAAGAATCTGGGTAATATCACCATCTTTAATGGCATCCCACACGCCCCATCATTGAAAGTGGCAGGATCCTCCAGTATTTTATATTGCTTTTCCAGATTTTCTAACATAGGTAAAAAGTTAAGTTTATATACAGTATATCCTTAGGGTCTCTAGATATATTAACTCCAAGGTATTTCAAACTATTTGTGGCTATTTTAAAAGGAAGACTAAGCATACAATTTGAGTCAATATTGTTAGTGACCGCCAAAAATGCACTTTTTTGCCAGTTTACTGAACAACCTGAGAGTTTACCGAATGTTTCCAATAAATTTAGCAAGGATAGTACAGACTGTTCTGGGTTGCGAAGATATCGAATAATGTCGTCTGCATAGAGAGAAATATGACGATCGATTCTGCCTAAATTTGGGAGCAATATTAAAGTGTTCTTTTTAATGGCAAGGGTAAGCGGTTCAACTGCAATTGCAAAAAGCAAGGTCAAGAGAGGACAGCCCTGCCGGGTGCCTCTATGTAATAAAAATTGGGTCCCACTTTATATTTAAGTGGCCTTAATACCCGTTTACTTACATAGTAACTAGATGTGTACGTAGTATGTAACCACAGTGTAAGTACACATTGGTACATAGTATCTAGAGCGGTAATATTTCTGTAACTACACACATGTAACAACCCTCTGAATGGTTTGTGCAAGTACAAATATGTAACAGGACATATATAACTACATTTTGTAACAACAATATGTATAAGAGAACAGTTTGATCCAGGGGATGGGTAGGTTTAGGGGTGAAAATGGGATTTAGGGAGTGGAGATGGGTAGGTTTAGGGAGGAACTGTAAAGTGGGAGGAATTGGATCTTGAGTTGGTGCACCACCAGTGTACTTACATGGTAACTCCTCAGGAACTGTCCACTTACTATAAAATGTAACATTCTGGACACCAACATTTACATTTATATGTAAAGCCTAACTTACTGGCCGCTGCTGTGTAACATCAGAGTAATTACATGATCAATCTAATATTAAGTGTAACACCTTCTTTACCAAAAAGTGCTGTTAGTCCTGTTACACATTTGTACTTTCATTACCAAAAAGTGCTGTTACCAATGTCCTGTTACTCATCTGTACTTACACATACCATTCAGAGGGTTGTTACATATGTGTAGTTACACAAACATTACAGCTGTAGATGCTATTTACCAATGTGTACTTACACTGTGGTTACATACTATGTACACTTCTAGTTACTATGTAAGTACACAGGTATTAGGGCCACTTAATATAAATTGAGATGATCTATAGACGAAGCTCTAGGTTGTGTAGTCCCCAGTCTTAGGATGAGTCCCATTAAATTTGGTCAAACGCCTTTTCTGCGTCCAAGGCAAGAACTACAATACTGGTTTGAGACTCAAACCTGGTATATAAGATATCCATTAGTTGCCTGACATTAAAAAAAGAGAAATGGCCAGGAATGAATCCTGACTGGTCATGATGAACAATTTCCCCAATACAATTATTTAGTCTGTTAGCAAGGAACCTAGTGAAGATTTTAAGATTGGGGTTCAAATGAGATGAAAAGGCCAGGCGCCTTTCCAACAGGGAAAGATTTAATAGCATCTAGTATTTCTGCTATTGTTGTCTGCATTCAAAGCTGCCTGCTCTGCGCACCCCAACTTTGGAAGGTGTAATGAATGAAGAAATTATAGCTAATGCTGAGGTGTCCGAGAAGCCCTTTGATTTGTATAATTCTTCATAAAATTCTTTAAATGTATCATTGATTTCAGTGGGATTTGTTAAAACGACACCCTCCTTGTTTTTGATTTTATGGATTGTCAATCATTTATTTTAAGACCTTAAAGAAGGGACCCTATATCGCAAGCTTTCTGGTATTGTCTGCTTCTTTGACGGGTTACTTTTTGTTAGTATAAATTAAGGATGGAATGTAAGTAGAAAAGAGCAGACTTTAAATATTTGACCAGACGAAATTCACAAAGAACCATTCTTATATTTATTTAGTAAACAAATAAACAACTACAAAGAGGAATTATACTTTTGAAATAACCAATGCATGTCTTATTACTTACGTATAGACACAATATCTATGGCATGTTTAGCTTTTAGCAACTCGTTTTTAACTTTGTAAAACATGTATAACAGAAAACATTATATTAGAGAAATATATCAAGAAAAACTGAAATTTGTCGAGTGTTTCAATTTGACTATACTACACATCATTACAAACATAATGACTTGCACATTTCTCAAGCTATTAGATCTAACAGCCGATTTACATGTTAGACATTGTCCAACTAAAAATGATATCTTCAACTAAACATCATAAATGTCATTGTGAAGAAAGAGGTCATACTTGTCATAACCAGTATTTTCTACATTGTTGTTTTTGTTCTCCTTCACATTCGTTTTCCTGTTCATCGCTTGAGCTTCACTCTCTCTGCCTTCAAGATAGGACTGCAGGATCCGGAAAAACTGTGAAAATATCGGACAGATAAATGACGACATGAATTTAAAATACAGTGTTATTTAAATATTTGCATTATAAGAACAAAAGAATAAATGAAGCTTACAAATACACAGTGTCTGACTAAATAATACACGTTAGTCCATAAATATCAATTTTAGATTCTGCCTCTGAATTCTGGTTATAAAAAGTCTTAATTAAATGTAATCTTAGTCTTCATCCTTTTGTGTCACATTGGGACTTTTATCACAAAAAACGTTTTTGAGACTCCAACCAGTGTACTTACATGGTAACTCCTCAGGAACTGTCCACTTACTATAAAATGTAACATTCTGGACACCAACATTTACATTTATATGTAAAGCCTAACTTACTGGCCGCTGCTGTGTAACATCAGAGTAATTACATGATCAATCTAATATTAAGTGTAACACCTTCTTTACCAAAAAGTGCTGTTAGTCCTGTTACACATTTGTACTTTCATTACCAAAAAGTGCTGTTACCAATGTCCTGTTACTCATCTGTACTTACACATACCATTCAGAGGGTTGTTACATATGTGTAGTTACACAAACATTACAGCTGTAGATGCTATTTACCAATGTGTACTTACACTGTGGTTACATACTATGTACACTTCTAGTTACTATGTAAGTACACAGGTATTAGGGCCACTTAATATAAATTGAGATGATCTATAGACGAAGCTCTAGGTTGTGTAGTCCCCAGTCTTAGGATGAGTCCCATTAAATTTGGTCAAACGCCTTTTCTGCGTCCAAGGCAAGAACTACAATACTGGTTTGAGACTCAAACCTGGTATATAAGATATCCATTAGTTGCCTGACATCTTCATCCTTTTGTGTCACATTGGGACTTTTATCACAAAAAACGTTTTTGAGACTCCAAAAACATTTTAAGGCAAGACACCTCAGGTGTATATGGCAAAAAAAAACTGAACAAAAAGATATTTGTACTTCTTTAGTTGATTGATTACATAACGAATTTCAAACATTTTTTGTATTACACATTAACTGAAGTGTTATGTTTTTGCATTATCTAATTAAATGTGCTCTAATTTGCTTACATTTCCAGAAGAGAGATCTGAACACAGGATAAAGCCAGGTTCAAAAAGCTTTTTTTTTTACATATTAGAGCTAAATGTTTTTATAAAGGGTATTTTGCGTATCTCTTTTTATCACTCCATAAATCAGAAAATATTTTTTGCCATGTTTTTAAGAATAAACTGTTGCACAAACTCAAATGAACAAAACCTTCTATGTAGTGGAGATTTATGGCTCGGTGTAGGAAAAAAAATAATCATTTTGAGTAAACGGCCTTTAACGATACATATTTTCATTTAAATCTACAGATGCAAAAAGATAAAGTGCAATGAAATAAACACCTTAATAAATAGTATTCTGGATGTTTTCTTTCCAATAGTCTGAAACAACACATTAAGATAAAAAAAAAAAGCTAAATAGCCCAATATTGCAAAAATAGCCAGTGGAGGGGGAACAAATTCCTAATATAAATCAAAGTCTTAATAAAAATCATCAAGAAGGATCAATTGCTGTCTGACTCACCAGGGTCCTGCTCTGTGGGTTACTCAGAGACTTCCACTCTTCATTTGAGAGGTCCGACTCAACCGAGACCATCAGCAGCGTCATCAGAGCCAATACTGTCAACCTGGATGCCAAACACAAACACAGAGACATTACAGAGTCTTCCTCAGACCACCACAACATCTTCACCTGACCGAAAGAACTTACATGTTTGCAGTGGCTGTGATTGCCAGGTCAGTTTGCAGTTAGGTTGCCTCGGTTTCCCAAAAGCTTTCTGCCCCTGCTTTTATACACAGCATAAGAGGCATGCCATGCATGAACAATTAGCACCTTCTGGCAAATTGGCATTTCCTTTTTTCTCAAAGAAAATCTGGACAGACACTGAGTGCCATAATTGATATAATTAACCTTATTGCGTCATCATGGCTCCCTTAGAGACATATAACTCAGAATAGCCTCTTATAATGATGGTGGTATTTATGGACTAACCTTTAAAGGGGCATGATGAATGTAAAAGACTACCGGACATATAAGTGAAATACAGGTATCGAAATTGTAGGAAATATTTTAATGAATATGGTCAAGGACGAATGTTGACAACCAATTATTATTTTGCACTAACAACCAGTAGTTTGAAAGCTCAAAGGGAGAATTTTTTTATTGCATATCCCACAGAACGATAAAAAATAAAAACAGCATGAGCACTACTGCTTCTGAACTTAGTTCTGAGACATTTGATACTTTTTTTTGTTTTAAATTCTGCTGCCGTTTCTTATTGCTGTGTGTGGGTTCTGCTTGTCTATGGGTCTTTGTATTTACAGGATAATTTAGCACAGGGGTCTCCAAATTGTTTCCATTCGAGAGCTTTTTAAAAATGAAAGTGGCTGAGAGCTACCCTTAAATCTCTTATATAATGTATCAATCCAAACTGTTATACATGGTAAAGCCTAATAGGCTACGTGTTAAAATGTGCTGGACATGTTCAAAAAGTACTGATACACACAGTGAAATCATTTCAGAAACAAAAGTAGCAACACTATGCACTTTTTGGGTGCACAAACATTGAAATAAAATCATTAAAAACAATGGCCGGATTTTAAACTAACAAAAAGTATTAACATAACATGTTATCTACTGACAGGTACTAGACCTACATCTTCAAATAAAGTTTTGACAAAAAAAAAAAAGATATACCCACTGATCTAGGCTATATATAACTCTATTATAGATCAGTGGATACAACATTTTGTTTCGACTTTTTTCTCGCAATTTAACAACTTTAATCTCAAGATTTTATTTTTATTTGTATTATTATTGCATGGCCCTAATCCTCTTCCATTCAATTCAGTCACTTTGCAGTCTTGCAAGTTTGGTCTACTTTCTAGCTGCCATTTTTGTCATTGTTGGTCTCTGACAGAAAGGGAGATTCAACCCGGTCATAAATAATAAATAATATGAATTTTTAAAAAATTATTTTTAATGAAATGTACTGGGTTAAATATGTTTAACACAATAATATGGCTTAATTATACTTTCTAAAGATTTTCCAAAAAACAGATTAACTGAATCGACAGCCCTCTTTTTAGTCTACATAAGACTTGTTCTTAAAATAGAAGAATTTTTAAGAATTTGATTTAGATAAATGTTATTTGGATTTAACTATAGATGACAATAGTATTACTAAATTGCATTCCTTGAACTCTGACCCAGAGAAACAATGGGTTTTTATTCAGGGTTAATCAATATTACTTAAATCTTGACTGAAGAATTATAATTACTTTCAGAGTCTAAATGTAATTGGTTTATTCCAAACAGAGTAGCATGCCCCATAAGTGTATTGAAACTATAACGCTTTAATTTCACACTTAAATAAAAATGTTTAGCACTAATCGTTGCAGGAGAACAGCTCTCACTGAAAGTACATTTAAACTGAGATGAACTCTGAACTCTTCTGCACTCTGTCCAGCTAGAAAACAAAAAGACAGCATGTGTTGAACCTTCATGAACCCTTAGAAATTACAGACAATTTTAGAACACATTCAAATGTCATTACAAATACTGGTAGGAGAAATTAAGAAACTCGCGTTTGAATCATCAGTGGCAAATACTTTAAATATAAAAAACATACTTACAGACTGTGAGTCAGAACAGCCGGCATTGTAGTCTACTCTACCAGGATCAGGAAACAGTCCTCCATAAAATGCGCTGCACACATCTGAATATTTGGGTTGAAGTGTTCTGGAACAGTGTTGTAAATACAACTTAACCACTGATTTCTAGTCGTGTCCTCTTTTGGAAGGCCAAACAAAGTAGTTTCGCTTTCACAACGAAAAACACTGCGTCACACACGGCGGGCTTGAGTGAGTGGAGGCCTGCGGGCTAGAGTGAGGAATGGCCGGAGGGCTTGCAGCAACCACATGTGACGACACCGGGCTAGACTCCGCTTCGTCCACGGTGAAAGCCGATCCGGCGATCCACAGCACAAAGTTGATGCATTTTTCTCAGCGACCAGCACGGATCAGCTCTAGGCATGTTGAAGCGATATCGTCCTCTTTTGGAAGGCCAACCAAAGTAGTTTTGCTTTCACAACGAAACAGCGTCTTCACGACATGGCGGCAGCAACAATACTACAGCGAGAATAAAAGTTACGCCTTCTTTCTTTGCGTGAACATTTGGGTGGCGTTATGCAAATCTTCCCACATCGTGACATAGATATGTGGGGGCGTGTTAGAACGAGCCATTTTAAGGTAGATGTGGTTGAATCTTAACTTTCATAAAGAATATCTATTTGGATTTGAGACTTTAGTCTTTGCAACTTTACAGATCTTCTTTATGCACCAAGAGCTTGTAACACTCCAAAGAGAAAGGAAAAATTGAAATCGCATCATATGACCCCTTTAAGATAGGTCTGTACATAATTCCATACTATTTCCAGGATTTCCTCGACCTGTAAATGGTGTTCTTAAAGCTGCAGTCTAGGGTTGGGTATCGTTTGAATTTGATCAATTCCAATTCCGATTCTGCTTATCGATTCCCATTTTCAATTTCAGTGTGGTAAAAAAAAAAATATATATATGAAGTTAAACATTTAGAAATAAAACTTATTTATTAGGTCTTTTTGCAAAACATTGAATTGCTGCCAAACACCATGAACAAAAATCAGCCTCGATTAAAAGCGGAGTGTGCAAAATAGAGCTGCACAATACTGGATAAATTTAGACTTTTTTTTCCCTTTTAAATGAAGGTTGTGGTTCTCTCACAATTCTGAAGAAAAAATATTAGACAAACAAAATCTCATGGAATTTATGAATGGAATGATTCAATGACTCACTCAAGATTTTCTTGTTTCATTACTGGATGAATAAGTGTTTAATTAATAATTTTTTGAAAGAATGATTCAAAGACAAATACATTAACAGCCTCTTTTCACCAATAATAATAATTTTTAAAAAAAGATGCGCACAGGATTTGATTGGCGGAATTGAAACTTTAATTTAACAACTGAAATTGGAATTACCGGTAATTTTCAATTCCCAACCCTACTGCAGTTCGTAACTTTTGGTGCTCTAGCGGTTAATAAACACAACTGCATGCGTCTAGCGGAATAACATTGTAGCCGGAGCTACTTCTCTCTGTTTATGTCTATGACGAATCACGCAGGTACTGGGCTACTCCGCAGCGGTACCTACCCGAACCAGTCTAAAATAGTCAGAATATAAACACTTATTATAGGTGTACCGTAGTGATGGATTCATGATGTACTCGCTTATAACATAAAAAAATAAAAGTTACGGACTGCAGCTTTAAACATTTGATAAGAAAAATAAGATTCGAAGTATTGAACTCATTTATTTATTTAGTCAACCATAAAACATACAGGAATCTCTTGTGAGTAGGGGCAGCAGCGGCCTTCGACCGCACCAATCACTCTCCTTTTTCCCCCAAGAAAAGGACAGGAAAGGAAACAGATCCCAGCTGACCCCCTCTCAGCCGGGAAGCTGTATTGAACAGATTTCCAGTTTCAATCATTCGAAAAATCAAAGCTTGAAAAGAGACAAACACAGGTTTCTGACAGGCCATCACAGAAGGATCGAGTGGTTTGTTTTACTAAATCAAAGTGAGCATACCTGCCCAAAAAAAAGTCATGTTAATAAGAGCCAGAAAAAATATAATATATATTTATATTCATATATCAACATACAAAGAGATCAAATGCTGTTCTACCATTGGTTTACACAGTGTTCCTCATTCTAGAGCAAAGCATGCTGGGAGCCGTTTGCCTCTTCATTTTCAGTGCTTTTCACAGACGTAGTGTTGAACTTCTTGTGCATCGTAGATTTGTTCTCTCAAGCTGCCCCTTCCCTCCATACAGTCATTTATGAAGGCACAAAATGATGATGAAATATGGAAAGTAAAAATAAATACCATCGATAAAAAGAATAATTTATCCTAAAACTGAAGATGGAGACAGTTAGCATTTTAACATCACTCATGCTTGTGGCCAAAAGCATTGCAATGCTGATGTTCATGTCCTCAATTTGCCCTTGCGGTTTTGAAACTACTGAAACTCTGATTTGTTTTATTTCATCCCCCTCAGAGGGACAGAGAAATTGACAAGGTATTAAAATCGCATTTTAAAAAATAAATCATTTCTTTCCAAGTTGTAAATGATCGATTCAGAAGTGCACACTGACTTGAATCCATTGAAAGCATCACAAATATCCCAGTCTTTCACGAGGGAGGATTTGAACGTCCAATCCCAGTTGCACTACGACAGTGTCAAACTGCTTGTGCAAAAGTTGGTCCCAGGCTGCTGATTCTTGTCTTTTATTGCCATGTTGAGAGGTCCGCCCACTTATCCGTCATATTTGTGTAGGGCAAGATGCGCTGGCAGAGGTTGAGCTGATGGATAAGGGGGCTGGGAGGGCCAGCCTGCTGCGCCTCATACATGTTTGTTTGTGTATGTTGTGTGTAGAGACTCTTAAGGCTCTGCGGAGTGGCCGGCCGCTGGGTAATTAAGACAAGATGTGCGCCTCTCCTTTCCTCCTCCTCAGTATGTCTCCGAGTCAGAGTCATTTAGCTCGTCGTCTTTGTAGAAGCCGTCATGGCGGCCGATGCTGTTGAAACTGCAGTAGGAGCTGTGTTCGGAGCGGAGCATGGGCAGACTGTCGAACGTGACGCTTTTGGTGGGGCTGGTGTAGTGATTGATGGCACTGAACGCGAGGCTGGGCACCGCACCTCCGCCGGGAGACACTGGCATCATGGTGGCCAGGATTAGCGCCAGGCAATCTGCCACATCTTTGTTAGGAGCACAAGCAAGGGCTGGAGTGTAGCCTTTTAGAGAAATGAGAGAAGACCCGTCAGGATGCAAAAAAACCCCAAAAAAACACTTGATACTGATGATAATTATTTTCAAATATAACCTATACAGCAGAGAACAAAAGCAGGGGGAAAAAATTATGTAAAGATATATTATGAATTGGGAGATCAATGATTTGTTTAGCTTATTTGTAAACCTAAACCAAAACATAATCATAGTTCAGCTTCAAAATTTCCATGATTTCCTAAATTTCATTAAAATTTCACGTAAAAATACAACTAAGTTTATAAATTCACATAAAAAAAAATAAGTACAGTACCATTCAAAAAGTCTCTTATTCAACCAATTCTTCATTTCTTTTTTTCTTCAAAAATAGAATATATTGTGAAACAAACAATTTAAAAATAAATGTTTCCTATTTCTAATTTATCAATTTAATTTTAAATAATAAAATGTCATTTATTACTGAGATGGCAAAGCTGAATTGTCAGCAAGCATCATTATTTCCAGTCTTCTTTGTCACATGATCCTTCAGAAATCATTCTAATATGCTGATTTGCTGCTCAAGAAACAATACATTTTGAAAATAGTTGTGCTGCTTAAGATTTTTATGAAATCTGACACATGAACAGAAAAAATAGCATTTATTTCATTAGTCACTTCTGATTAATTTATTGCATCCTTGCTGAATAAAAAAACCCAGATCTGTTACATACATACTAGTGGTCGGCCGATATAGTTTGACAGCCGATGGCCGATATCTTGGAAAGCAGGGTGGCCGATGGCTGATATAATTTGATTTATTTTAATCAATATTTAAGAAATTTTAAATCATTTGAAAAATTTATTAAAAGATAAACGTGTAAAATAAACATACTTATACATTAGATGACGAAGTATTTCTCACAAATAAATAAATATTTAATACAAATATAATTAAAAAGGAAGTACACACTGTAACCAACAGAGCACAGGGAAGTTTGTGTGCATTGGGAATCATATTTTTTCAAATAAAGCCAAGGTAACACTCATTTTATATACAGAACACAGTGAAAATGAACGGCAGTGGGGAAATGGATAAAGTGCAGCATAATTTGAAATCACGAGTTTAGAGTTTGTCAATTGTGCGTCTCCAGTGAAGTTGAACTCTGTCCGTATTCGATTCGCACGGACCGAGCATCACGCAGAGAACGCATGCAATAAACAAATGCACACTTCACAAGATCTCACAGCTGGATTCGACTAAGTTTGCAAGGTTTGTGAAATTAAATGTTCATTAGGCATTCAAAGATTTGTTTAAATGATATAAACGCGTATTTGCTGAATGCTGACGGAAAACGAGAAAGCATTATAATGTTTGCCTTTCTACCAATAATATAAAAGCAATCACTACGATACTTTTTTGTATACATTTTAATTTCTTTGTTTAAAGCTACAGTCCGTAAGTTTTGCCTCTTTGTCGCCATCTCTGTCTGAAAGCCTGCAATTGCAGCACGCGGCACAACATACATCTAATGTTTTGAGTAGTATGTGTGGCAGTCAGTGTGGATATTGTACTTTGCACTCACAGATTCTAGCCTACGTCTTGGAATATATGACTCAAATAAGCATTTTCACCGGATATTGCCATCTGAACAAGTAACAAGTCTTCCACATTTGTTCTGACCAACTGAGGAAAAAAGCATTACAATAAATCGTGCTACCAACGGTGATTTAATCTAAATGAGCTCATATCACATCAAACCGTGCAAATTATTATTACTGTTATACTTTATTCTCAAATTATTAATGTTAATAACATCGGCATTGCGTGACTATGAGTATAGTGTGTATAAGCGAGTAGATTTAAATTTCTGTACAGTCTAATATCTAATTGTCATACGTTACATACATACTAGTGGTCGGCCGATATAGTTTGACAGCCGATGGCCGATATCTTGGAAAGCAGGGTGGCCGATGGCTGATATAATTTGATTTATTTTAATCAATATTTAAGAAATTTTAAATCATTTGAAAAATTTATTAAAAGATAAACGTGTAAAATAAACATACTTATACATTAGATGACGAAGTATTTCTCACAAATAAATAAATATTTAATACAAATATAATTAAAAAGGAAGTACACACTGTAACCAACAGAGCACAGGGAAGTTTGTGTGCATTGGGAATCATATTTTTTCAAATAAAGCCAAGGTAACACTCATTTTATATACAGAACACAGTGAAAATGAACGGCAGTGGGGAAATGGATAAAGTGCAGCATAATTTGAAATCACGAGTTTAGAGTTTGTCAATTGTGCGTCTCCAGTGAAGTTGAACTCTGTCCGTATTCGATTCGCACGGACCGAGCATCACGCAGAGAACGCATGCAATAAACAAATGCACACTTCACAAGATCTCACAGCTGGATTCGACTAAGTTTGCAAGGTTTGTGAAATTAAATGTTCATTAGGCATTCAAAGATTTGTTTAAATGATATAAACGCGTATTTGCTGAATGCTGACGGAAAACGAGAAAGCATTATAATGTTTGCCTTTCTACCAATAATATAAAAGCAATCACTACGATACTTTTTTGTATACATTTTAATTTCTTTGTTTAAAGCTACAGTCCGTAAGTTTTGCCTCTTTGTCGCCATCTCTGTCTGAAAGCCTGCAATTGCAGCACGCGGCACAACATACATCTAATGTTTTGAGTAGTATGTGTGGCAGTCAGTGTGGATATTGTACTTTGCACTCACAGATTCTAGCCTACGTCTTGGAATATATGACTCAAATAAGCATTTTCACCGGATATTGCCATCTGAACAAGTAACAAGTCTTCCACATTTGTTCTGACCAACTGAGGAAAAAAGCATTACAATAAATCGTGCTACCAACGGTGATTTAATCTAAATGAGCTCATATCACATCAAACCGTGCAAATTATTATTACTGTTATACTTTATTCTCAAATTATTAATGTTAATAACATCGGCATTGCGTGACTATGAGTATAGTGTGTATAAGCGAGTAGATTTAAATTTCTGTACAGTCTAATATCTAATTGTCATACCACTCGAATTTCATATTAAGAAATTATTTTAACCCAAAAAGCTAATTATGCTCCCTTCGAACTTGTTGTCTTTAAAATACAACTTGTGTAATCCCAGGCTATCTGTAATCAGAAGCACATTTAAAACTGGAATATAATTTTATTTCATTCACGTGTTTCATAAACACAATCTTTTCTGGATTAAAATCCACCATCAAAATGATACATTTAATTATTCTAGCTGCTGTGAGAAAAGGCTATAAACGATCCGCCACCTGCAGCATCCTCACATGCGATAGCCTAGTAGCCCAGACAACTTCTTTATGTTTACAGACGTGACGTAATGACGCAGCGGCATGCTCAAATTTCCCGCAAAAACCTACACGTACCACTCAAATCAGAAAATATTATGATAAGCTGACCGTTGTGAATCTGGCTAAAGTAAGGCGATAGTTTTGAACACTGGCTGGTTATGTACTTGCTCAAATATTGATTTCTGATCATTTTTAACCAAAAAAAAAAAAAAAAAAAAGTTACGGACTGCAGCTTTAACAGTTCTGTCTGATTATTAGACAGACTTCTATCCGTATTAGACAGAACTGTTAAATGATGACAACGAACAAGAGGGAGAATGAGAGCACGGTGTGCTCAAGCGCTACCATTTTCAACGCCGTCAAAATAAAAGTCCTGCCATAAACACATCGGCCAAAGAGAAAAACTTATCGGCCGATGCCTATATTTGAAAAATGCCAGATATCGGCCAATATATCGGTTGACCACTAATACATACACGTACACACGTACACACACACACACACACACATATAAAAGGATCATCAACATATTGTTCATCTATAAACATTTTAAACAAATAAGAAAAACTACAGTCATGATAAGATTAGAAATCATCAGCATTTACCATTTTCATCCACGGCTAGCACACTAGCACCCTTAGCTAATAGTTCTTGGACAACCACAGTCAAGCCATTCCTGGCAGCCACATGCAGGGGCCTGGAACATGACAATTTAATATTAGGCTTATAGTTTAATATATTTTTGTACATCAGTGTAAGTGCATAATTTCTGTGTGTTGACCATACGTTTGTAAAGCTGCATTGGTGGAGTTGATGAGGTTCCTGTCAGTGATCTTCTCCAAGATCAACAAGGCACTGGTTTCATGACCCTATAGAGATCAAATGAAAATCAATACAGTGACAGTAACAGCTATGAGAACATCACACAATCTATACTAGATGCTTCTAACTTATGAGGAATTAAGACATGAGAGAACAGTGTTTCGTACCTTACTGCAGGCCAGATGGAGAGCAGTGTTTTTGTTGGCATCCTGTAGCGTGAGATCTGCTTTTGCACTGCTCACCAAAACCTCTGCCAAACACAGACAGACATCATGACACATCAAAAAACAAACACAAACACAGTTAACTACAAAAATGAAAAACATTTGAGGTTTGAGTGTCAAAGTCCTACCGACTGCATTAGTCTGGCCGTTCTCAGCAGCCATCATGAGTGGGGTTTTGCCTCCAGCATCCACACAGTTCACCTGTGCGTTATGACCCAGCAAGAGCTGCAGACACTCCACATGATCTGTGAATGCCGCAGCATGAAGAGGAGTCCTGTCACAGAGCGAAAAAGTTACAAAATGGACATCAACCACAAAAAGTGAGGGTTAAAATATAAGGTAACACTATTTTAAGGACCAATTCTCACTATTAACATGTTGCTTATTAGCATACATATTTCTAGCATATTGGCTGTTTATTAATACTTCTAAGGCACATACTGATACCTTTTTCTGCATGACCATATTTTTGATCCCTTAACTCTACCTCATACCTAAACTTAACAACTAATTCACTAACTATTAATAAGCAGCAAATTGGGAGTTTGTTCAGGGAAAACTCTATAATTAGTGAATGCGTGTTCCCTGTACTAAAGTGTTACTAAAAACAATTGTTTAACATTATTATTTATAATTTGTTACCATAATGTCTGTATTTTGCTTCGCATCTATACATTTCCATAAGAAAAACATGTGACATCATATTTACTCGATTTAAGGGGGGGAAAAAAACTACATTATTAGGTAATATAGAGAATATATAGTTTTGGTTCAATTTCCAATAGCAAAATTACAGTTAAGTAAGACTTTAACCGTGTTATTTTAGCATTCTTTAAAAACTATTATAGTATTTATTAATATTTTGAATTGGCATTTATTTTTATGTGTTCAGTTTTTTAGCAATTTTGTTATGTTTATCAATTTTTTTTATTTCAGTTTTAGTAATTTTAGTACTTCAACTTTTAAGATGCCAACATTTCTAAGTTTTTAAGTCTTATTTTATTTCAACTTTACTCAAATGAACTCAAATGATTTTTAAGTTTTAGTTTTGCTTAACTCTTTCCCCGCCATTGACGAGTTATCTCGTCTTTTAGAAGACAACGCTTCCCCGCCAAAGAGGAGTTTTTACGGCTTTTCGTGTTTTCACTGTTATACACTCGGGGGCGCTATTACACATCTTCTGAACGAGTACAAAACCTCCCGAACATAAACATGTGTACAGGACGGAGAAACGAGCAATCTCTTATGTAAACAGATGCATATGAAAAATAATGCGATCATCAGCAATGGCAGCATATAAATGAAAACTGCATGTTACGGAGCAAAATGCTGATCCAGGAGGTGGTATATGTCTGTGCAAGCTTTGGAGGTGTTGATAGAAGCGATTTACTGGATTTATGCTTTGATAATCGTACTGAATATTACCTAGATGTAGTTTTTGATAAAAATTTGATTCTCACCTTTTTGCTCAAAATTATGTATTTTTATGAAAACTACCTATATTCAAGTGTTGATAAAAAAAATAATGCTTTAAGCTAGAATAAAACTTTTTTTTTTTTTTTTTTTTTTAAAGTAGAGGCTCTGATCTTTATTTTGGTGTATTGCATATTCAAATATTCATACAGCAAAATATTCTGGAGGCCATGAAATTTTAGTGAAAATAATCAAAATCGCTGGCGGTGGCTGGCAACTTTTTTCAAAAATGCTGGCGGGGAAAGAGTTAATAACAGCACTGTTTTGTCCACCATTGATATTACATTAAAGAAATTAAACGGTATTAACTCTTAAAATACACTATATAAAAAAAATACAAATAAATGAAAGTGTCCTCACAAGGCACATCGATCTTAAAGGGTTAGTTCACCCAAAAAATTTAAATTAGCCCATGAATTACTCCCCCTCAAGGCATCCTAGGTGTATATGACTTTCTTCTTTCAGACGAATCCAGTCGGAGTTATATTAAAAATTGTCTGTGATCTTCCAAGCTGTTTAGTGGCAGTCAGCGGGTGCTGCAGTGCATCCGTCCAAAAGCGCATCTATCCATAATAAAAAGTGCCTCACACGGCTCCGGGTGGGTGAACAAGAAAAACAACCATATTTAAAACGCTAGCTAGCTTGCGCTCACTGTTGTAGACGGAAGCAGCTTCAGGCGGGTGACGTAAGACGCCGCCTTTGCGCATGCGCTGCTCAGAAGTGACGAACGCGGAACCGCAGGGGAGAGATCAAAACAAAACAACGATCACGAATTTGAAGTACAAAACGAGGATTTGTAAAGAAGAATGTCGGAGGATTTCGATATAAGCCAAGAGGAGACTGGTTTTCCTTTGCTAAATTAGGGAAACTTTGCTTCCTTTGCTCCTGTTAACAAATGTTGGTTTACACGAGACTCACCGGCGCATGCACAACGCCAACATTTTACGGCATCCTCCCGGAGCTACTACTGGCGCAAGCTAAATTAAAGTGATTATTACATTTTGAATATGGATATTTTTCACAGGAGGCCTTTGTTCACCCTCCGGAGCCGTGTCAGGCACTTTTTTATTATGGATGGATGCGCTTTATTTCACTTCTTTTGGACTGATGAACTGCAACACCCACTGATTGCCATTAAACAGCTTGGAAGATCAAAGTCAATTTTTAATATAACTCCGATTCATCCGAAAGAAGAAAGTCATATACGCCTAGGATGGCTTGAGGGTGAGTAAAAAAATGGGCTAATTTTCATTTTTGGGTGAACTATCCCTTTAATAGATGAAAGACTAAATAAACGGAATAAGACCAGTACCTGTTTTTGGAATCAGTTGAATTGACGATGGCAGGACTAAGTGTGTCTATCAACATCTCAGCTGCTCCTTCATTGTCATTTATACTGAAGGTCATAAAAAAACAGCTTCAATATTTTGCCCTTTTAAACCCAATCACATACCAACCCAAACCAAATACACTTACACAGCACAGTGAAGGGGGCTAAAGGTGTTCCCTTCAGTCTTATGAAATAACTCCTGCTCCAGCAACACTTCAACACATGTGTCATGACCTGCAGAGAGATAATTTGATGTAACAACAGTTTATCTAACAAGCTTCTGGAGTCCTGCTCAAAGAAAAAATAAATAAATCAGACATGGCGATCATATTTTGTGATTGTGCTGGTTGGCATTTCACCTTGTAGGGTCTAGTCACAACAAACCAGACCTTTGAGATTTCAACAAAGAGATTTTAAAATGAAACTGCATTCCTATGAACCCTTTCCCAACAAGTTTAGTCTTTTTCCCAGATTATTTAAAATAAATAAATAGGAGTTTCTCGGATTAATGCAAGTGACATCTGTATATTTCAGAATAACATACTTTCATTTTGGTTTTAACATTTTGCATTGAATGACAAACAGACACCAAAGTGCCATTTACAGGGTTCCCACCCTTTCTGACCAATGAATTTCCATGACTTGTCCAGACAATCATAATTAATACATTATCATCATTACACAAAGATTACTGAAGAGGATTTCCATTTGTACGCAAATAACTATTTCTTAAAATAAGATTATGCATAATAATTACGCTTACGCGTGAGTGAAAATCTCTAAAAAGGTAAACAAGCTTAAATTTGAACGTAGCTCAAGAGGTTTCGACTTCCTGAGCCTTCAAACTGATCATAACCAGAAATTCAAAGTAGTACATTTACTTTACATTAAATTACTATAGAACTTTCTAAGACTTTTCTATGTCTGGAAACCAGTTTTAAAAATCCCTGACATTTCAATGAGAGTGGGAACCCTGCATTATTTTCATCAGACTTGGTGCAAGCAGGCCTTTAAACTGGTAGGGTGTATCGAGCTGTGATTGGCAAGTGTGTTTATTCACCGTTGTAACAGGCCCAGTGCAAGGGAGTGTAGCCCTGGTGGTCAGTGATGACAGGAATGGTCTCTACTGACTGGGCAGCATGCAGAAGGCCCCCTAGAACCCCAACGTGGCCACAGGCAGACGCAAGGTGCACTGGAGAACGCCCCCTACTGTCCCGTACCATGAAACTGGCATTGTGCTGCAGCAGGGCCTCCACACACTCCTCATGACCCGTCACCGCCTGAATGGAACACAAACCCATGAGCCACGCTTTGAAGCACTAACACAGGTGAGTGCCAGAGCCAGAAGAAATACAGAAGAAAATCAGTCGTGATTTACCCCTCTGTGTAGAGCAGTGCGGCCCCATTTGTCTTTGGCATCGACATTGGCTCCTTTATTAATAAGGGAGTAAACACAGTCTGTGTGTCCACCCAGCACTGACAGCATCAGAGGCGTCCTGAAAATCATATATATGAATATGACTCCGCAATCTATAATTTCCATTATTCTCTACAAGGAGAAACTGGAAAATTGTCTCATGTACTTACTGGCCAATCCCATCCTGAATGTCCACTGCACTCTGTAGGTCAGCATTTCCGATGAGCAAACGGAGACATTCAGAGTGACCATTTGTGGCTGCAAGGCAAAAGAGAAGACACATATGTGTGTCATGAGAGTGTATGTCCATACATGAACAGTAAATCATTCTGGCATTTGCAATAGACTGATATACAGTGGGTACGGAAAGTATTCAGACCCCCTTAAATTTTTCACTCTTTGTTATATTGCAGCCATTTGCTAAAATCATTTAAGTTAATTTTTTTTCCTCATTAATGTACACACAGCACCCCATATTGACAGAAAAACACAGAATTGTTGACATTTATGCAGATTTATTAAAAAAATTATTTATAATAAATAAAAAGAAAATAAGTGGAAAGAATAGAGAATGCTAGTGTTAGATGCTTTTTCCCTTTATAAATAAAACAAGTAGTTAGAACAGAAATAGAATAGAGAGTGCTAGAGTTAGAGGGTCAAATGAAGATGAAAGAGATGTTTTCAGCCGTTTCTTGAAAATATTAAGGACTCAGCTGCTTGGATTGAGTTGGGCAGGTCATTCCACCAGGAGGGAACAGTTAATGTAGAAGTCCATGAAAGTTTTATCTCAGGTAGAATGCAAAATGTTTCAATAAAAGCATTTCAGTCAAATGTAATTTATGCAATATTTCAAACCTTTAACCCACTTGGGAAAATCAACCCATGGCAACAGTTTAAAAGTAGCCATTCTGTGGAAAAAAATGCAGACTTTGCAACCCTGCATCCAACAAGAGCTGCAGGAGTCTGATTTGACTGATCACAGGTCGAGAATAAGGAGAGATGACTGACAAGACCATGCTGGAGTATACGCTCAACAGATTCTGAGCTCATTGACAAATATCTGATCACCTCTTCTTCGCTGATCTGAATTGCAGGTGTGGGGGAGAGGGGGGTTGCTGGAGGTGTGAATGGTTGTGTGGAGAGGTGTTCAGGGCGGGTGCGGGGTGTCTTTTCAAACCTGCAGTAGAACTCGTTCAGATCGTCTGCCAGGTGTTGATTCTCCGCAGTGCTGGGGGATGGTGTCTTGTAATTGGTGATTTCTTTTAGACTTTTCCACACTGATGCCGAGTCTCTGGAAGAGAATTTAATCCTTATAAGGAATAAGGAGAGATGACTGACAAGAACATGCTGGAGTATCTTGTAAGATGTGCTCCCTTTACACAGATTGCGAAATCGAAAGTGAAAGTAAACAGTGCAAACGCTTATTCAAAAATATTTAAATACACCGCATCCTGAGAGCGGCTCCCTGATGCACCAAAATTATATACTATATTAGAATGTTTAAAGAAGTGGACACGAAAATCGCAGGAGCGAAACACATGTTGCGGGAGCAGGCGGCAATGGTCAGAGATTCAGCGGGAATGGGATTAAAAAAAAACAGCCGAATCCCGGACATTTTGGGCAATTAAGAAATTCTGGCCGGACATTGGCCAAGCATGTCTCCAGACCTAAACCCTATTGAGCATCTCAAGGTCTCTTACATCCACCACCTCCGTGATGTCGTCATGGAGGAGCGGAAGAGGACTCCAGTGGCAACCTGTGAAGCTCTGGTGAACTCCATGCCCAAGAGGGTTAAGGCAGTGCTGGAAAATAATGGTGGCCACACAAAATATTGACACTTTGGGTCCAATTTGGACATTTTCACTTAGGGGTGTACTCACATTTGTGGCCAGCGGTTTAGACATTAATGGCTGTGTGTGGAGTTATTTTGAGGGGACAGCAAATTTACACTGTTATACAAGCTGTACACGCACTACTTTACATTGTAGCAAAGTGTCATTTCTTCAGTGTTGTCACATGAAAAGATATAATAAAATATTTACAAAAATGTGAGGGGTGTACTCACTTCTGTGATATACTGTATGTGAGATCAAATTCATTTCTATCATTAAATCCATTACCCTTGAGTACATATACAAATATAAAGAAAATAAAAAATGATTTTTTCTTTACAAATATTTCATTTTCAACATGCGTTCATATTACCTGCTATCTTAAATATCTAATCCTTTGAGTAAAAATAAAAACATTTACATATTAAAAAGATAATAGAATTGAGCTTATATTAATTTCTAACAATTGTCATCATTAAAAGCACTGTTCTTTGATTAAATAAAAAATATAATACCAACAATATTTAATTCCAGCATGCATGTGGTCATATTCATTTTTAACATCTTTATCCTTTGAGAAAAAGTTACAAAAAATAGAGCACTTCAAAATAAAGAAAAAAATTTAATAGTAATAAACCAAACAGAAATAATTCATAGTAATAAATATTACTTAAAGGTACAATATGTAAGTTCACCGCTAGAGGGCGCGTATTCAAAACAAACAAAGACCTTAACACACACTGGAAAAACTGCAGTGCCTTTAGGTGATTGCTTACATATGTCCACATCAATCAACTGATTAAAAGCACCCTTCCCTGTAAGTGGGAACCATAAATTATTTAGGTTTAATATAAAAGAATATTAATGATTATTGAGGAATGATTTATTTAAACTTTAGTAATAAAACTTTCTGAAATATGGCCTTTATCAAAACGCTGTCACTCTGATTCAGGATTAATGCTGACTTTCATTGATCATATAGCCATTAACATTCACTCTTTTTGATGTACCAATGGCCATTTACCACAGAACAGAAGTGAGTAGAGTGAAGTTTTGCCACTGGATGTAAAAGCACACTGTTACACACAAAAGATATGAAACCTGAGTTTGAAGTAGGGTGGCCATCTGTCCATTATTAGGTCAGATAGTCCAGTTTTGACAATGTAGGTATATTGAGACAGATGCTCATTTGTCCTCCTTTTAAGATTGTTAATGTTATGTTCAAGTTAATATTAACTGATATACATTTCAAACACAATATTGTCAGTATGTACTTTGCCAAACATTGCGTCTCAGATTAATACGGAGGGGTTTCATTCCTGAATGATTCAGCGTTTTTGAACGAATCGTTCTTGTGAATCCTTCACACAAGGACCAAAATTTTTTTTTATTATCTTTCTTTATTTATTCCTTCTCTTTCTAGCTTGTACTTATTTGAACAATGTCTAAGAACTTGGTATTACAACCACTTCCTGTGTCTGTTTGCCTCTTTAAGAAGAATCGCTTTATGTATCCCCCAATTGTAAGTCGCTTTGGATAAAAGCGTCTGCTAAATGACTAAATGTAAATGTAAATGTAATACAGCCTCAAATTAGAAATTTGCTACCACTGCTACCACTGCCAGACAAAAAACCGACGACAGCTGTGGTTAAACACGATAAAACGAGCAGACTGGACAGAAAGGATCGTCAAAAATGCTCGCGTTTGCAGCGCACACTTCTTATCAGAAAAGGTTCAATAAAGTATTGTCTTTTGTTGTTATGGGCGTGTCTACAGATTTCTTGCTATAGGTCTATGTTTCTTTCATCTCAAGACTATGTTGTATTTCTGGATTTTTTTTCTCATTTTGTCTCTCATAGTTGAGGTATACCTATGATGAAAATTACAGGCCTCTCTCATCTTTTTAAGTGGGAGAACTTGCACAATTGGTGGCTGACTAAATACTTTTTTCCCCCACTGTATGCATCTTCATCATGACTAGATAGACACTAGATAGGTGAGTTTGTCTTTACTATACACGTTAGATGTGATCACCTCACAGTAACAATCCTGTCAGATCGTCCATCCTTTGAGTGAGAGTGTAACGTTACAGGTCGGCTGATCTGGTTTCGTGGTTAAAGTTAACCTTTTCGACATGTTTCCATGTTGTCCTTGCTCAGCAAAAGCATGGACGCGATGTTGTCTGGGGGTTTAGCAAAAGGAGAGTGGGACGGTGGGCGGTGCTCGGGGTGGTGACTGAAGGCAGTGACTGTGTAGTTCTGACGTCAATTTTTTACGGAAGTCACAACGGTTCGTGAAAAATAGCTAGAACTTTAAGCAGGCTGTGTGAACTTTACTGTGGACTGACTGTTTTGAAACTTATATGGTAGTTAAATAGCCCCTAGACCTCAGTAATCGTGAAAAAAGCCAGGAAATTTCATTTCTATTGTTTTGACAATATGGGACCTTTAAAGATTTATTAACATCGTAGTATGAAGCAGAGTGAGGCAGAAAGCCGTCGAAGCGAAACGAGGCCGCTGAAGTAATTGCTAATGAGAGACGAGAGTGACACACGGCTCGAAAGCAGAAGAGCTTTGATTGTGCCACACTTTAGCGCTTCCGCCTTCCCTTCCGGTCATGCGTATGTGGGGAAAAGCAGCGCCGTTTTATTATACTAGATACGTTTGAAAGTTCTGTTATAATGCTACTCTGTGCGGTTGTCACCCGTCTAATAATATGCACAACATTTTAAAGCATCTTTGGTGTTTCCATGTTTTCCACATGTCATTGGCAGGCGACACAATGACACTATGGACACGTCCCGTGTCACAAGTTAAAATTGCTTATTTCTTTGGATTTAAACATTCTTCGAAACATTTGGGATAATTTAAGTACACAAGTCAGCAAAATATATAACACTGTTCTAGTGGCTTTTGGATATTTTATTTAAAAAAAATCATATATTGTGCCTTTAATACTTAATAATAGTAATATTTAATAACTAAGATATGGCTGTTTTTTAAATAAATTTTTTAAATTGTATTATCAATATTGCCACTGAAAAATCCATATCGGTTGCCACAGGACTCACTTTCCTTAGACGGAGTTCTATTAAAGTCCCTTTCAAGGAAAGTCTGTTCACTCAGCGGCCATATTTGCAACGCCTCCGGGCAGCTATTTCAGGCATCCAAAAATATTCCGCCATATTATGCTTTGCAGTTTCTCCCATTCATAAGTAATAGGAGTGATCCATCTTTGTATATCTATAGTCTTTGGTTTGATTATAAAATATGACTTTTTCCTTTTAATTAACAAATAAAAATAATTCAGATTCCCAACTGATCTGTGTCTGGTCACAAATTATGCAAAAAACTGAACGTCATGTAATCTCATTAGTCTTTGTACACCATACCAGCGGCGTGGATGGGGGTGCGCTTGAGCGTGTAGTCTTTCACTAGGATGGAAGCCCCCTGGTTGATGAGCACATCCACACATTCAACGTGGCCTTTGAAGGCAGCTAGGTCCAGCGGCGTGTGTCCTTGTGCTGTTCTCACATCCAAATCCAGCAAAGACTGAACCAGTACCTCAAGAGCCTGGTGATGTCCATGATATGCCTGAGGACATCCGTTAAAACAACCATTAAATATAATCTGAGAAGAACCCAAGCCAGAAAGCATAAGAGAATTTTCCCAATATCTGGTGCACAAACAAGATGGAGACTGTACTCACAGCCAGGTGGAGAGGGCTCACAGGAGCACGTACATCAGAGTCATTTAGGATGTCTGTCCCTGAGGTTTCCATTAACTTCAAAACAAGACAACAGATCTAACTAGGTCTCATCACTCTGCGACAAACTTAAAGAGGTTTATGTTGAGCGTCACAGCACTTACCACATCTAAAGGAGTTTCACTCGCAATCTGATGAAGAATACAGAAATATATTAAGTTGAAAATATTAAAAACATAGACCTAATCACATGATTTTAAGTCATCTCACCAGCTCCAGACACAGGCGGTGTCCATAAGCAGAGGCGTAATGCACTGCATTGTAGCCCTGATTGTCTCGGATCCCTGGGTTGGCGTCATTCCTCAGCAAATATTCCAGGCACCTAGTTAGCGAACGAGAGAGACTGGTAAATACATGTCGTTTAACAAGTTATGCACAATAATCACTCGTATGCAATACAGTAACTCACTTTCCATCTGCGTCAGAAGCAGCGGCGTAGTGGAGGGGGGTGCAGCCCCTCTTGTCAAGCTCATTGACATTGGCTCCTGAACCCACCAAAGCAAACAGGCACTGGTAGTTGCAGTTTGCAGCTGCGTAGTGCAAAGGTGTCCTAAAGAAGAGATTGTATGCTCAAGCCTCACGATCAAAAATATCATACTGCATAATGAATGACTATTGAAGTGCAGAGTAAACACACCTTCCAAAGCTGTCCTTCCTGTTGAAATCTGCACCCGTGTTGAGGAGAAGATTCAGACACTCAAGGTTCCTGTGGTAGAAAACGCATATTAGATAAAGCAATACAGACTCAAGCTACGTGAATGAAACATTAAATGGGTTGCACTAGATTGGTCAGTGACAAAGATAAAGTATTCACAATAAAAAAATACAAACCCCATTCCAAAAAAGTTGGGACACTGTACAAATTGTGAGTAAAAAAGGAATGGAATAATTTACAAATCTCATAAACTTATATTTTATTCACAATAGAATATAGATAACATATCAAATGTTGAAAGTGAGACATTTTGAAATGTCATGCCAAATATTGGCTCATTTTGGATTTCATGAGAGCTACACATTCCAAAAAAGTTGGGACAGGTAGCAATAAGAGGCCGGAAAAGTTAAATGTACATATAAGGAACAGCTGGAGGACCAATTTGCAACTTATTAGGTCAATTGGCAACATGATTGAGTATAAAAAGAGCCTCTCAGAGTAGCAGTGTCTCTCAGAAGTCAAGATGGGCAGAGGATCACTAATTCCCCCAATGCTGCGGCGAAAAATAGTGAAGCAATATCAGAAAGGAGTTTCTCAGAGACAAATTGCAAAGAGTTTGAAGTTATCATCATCTACAGTGCATAATATCATCCAAAGATTCAGAGAATCTGGAACAATCTCTGTGCGTAAGGGTCAAGGCCGGAAAACCATACTGGATGCCCGTGATCTTCGGGCCCTTAGACGGCACTGCATCACATACAGGAATGCTACTGTAATGGAAATCACAACATGGGCTCAGGAATACTTCCAGAAAACATCGTCGGTGAACACAATCCACCGTGCCATTCGCCGTTGCCGGCTAAAACTCTATAGGTCAAAAAAGAAGCCATATCTAAACATGATCCAGAAGCGCAGGCGTTTTCTCTGGGCCAAGGCTCATTTAAAATGGACTGTGGCAAAGTGGAAAACTGTTCTGTGGTCAGACGAATCAAAATTTGAAGTTCTTTTTGGAAAACTGGGACGCCATGTCATACGGACTAAAGAGGACAAGGACAACCCAAGTTGTTATCAGCGCTCGGTTCAGAAGCCTGCATCTCTGATGGTATGGGGTTGCATGAGTGCGTGTGGCATGGGCAGCTTACACATCTGGACAGGCACCATCAATGCTGAAAGGTATATCCAAGTTTTAGAACAACATATGCTCCCATCCAGGCGTCGTCTCTTTCAGGGAAGACCTTGCATTTTCCAACATGACAATGCCAGACCACATACTGCATCAATTACAACATCATGGCTGCGTAGAAGGAGGATCCGGGTACTGAAATGGCCAGCCTGCAGTCCAGATCTTTCACCCATAGAAAACATTTGGCGCATCATAAAGAGGAAGATGCGACAAAGAAGACCTAAGACAGTTGAGCAACTAGAAGCCTGTATTAGACAACTTGTCTCCTTAGTCCCCAGACGTTTGCAGACTGTTATAAAAAGAAGAGGGGATGCCACAGAGTGGTAAACATGGCCTTGTCCCAACTTTTTTGAGATGTGTTGATGCCATGAAATTTAAAATCAACTTATTTTTCCCTTTAAATGATACATTTTCTCAGTTTAAACATTTGATATGTCATCTATGTTGTATTCTGAATAAAAGTTCTTAGAAACATACACATTGATGCTGGTTTCATATGATTTGAAAAACATTGATACCATTTAAATGAAAATGTAGTGATGTTGTATTGCAACCAACAGTAAATATTTTAGCTATATTTTAATAATACTTAACTTGCACACTGGATACATATGTACAAATAATTTAAAAAAAAAAGTTACTTAAAAACAATGTTTTACTCTAAAAAGTATTTTATACAAATAATTAACTATAAATAACATTAAATTTTTTCACATTCTACAATATGAACTAACCTTGGCATAGCCTTATCATAAAAAGGTTAAATTACCGGATATTTTAAGACACTCAATTATGAGTGTGCAAGAGTCTTTATGATAGCATTTCATGATTTAAGTTTTTTTTCCCCTATATGTTGACAAACGTTTTTAAAATATAAATAAGTCTTGTTTTGTAAAGACATTGTATTTGTATAAATTGTTAAAATATTTTTAGGCAACATAAATATGATTACGCAAAACTAATACAGGTTCTTTTATTGTATTATTTTAATACCTCTGACATTCATGCCCCCCAAAACTGTATAATTCTTTTTTTTTTTTTTTTTTTATAAATAAACAGATTGGGACCAAGAAAAACTGTCATCACTGACCATAAAATCAAAAATAATCTCACCCGCCGGCAGCAGCAGCATGTAAACAGGTCCTTCCAAAGTCATCAGGGGTGTCTATATCAAAGCCTGGAAGACAGAGACTTGCTGTTACACAGCAATAAATTATGTAATCCATGCACAAAAAGTGCACTGGCTAACTATCTGAGCACTGATACAGCTTACCAGATGACAGCAGCTTACGGCAGCAGTCCGAGAAGCCGCTGAGAGCAGCCAAATGCAGTGGAAACATGCCATGAACTCCCCTCCTAAAAGAAAGATCCAATGTTACAACCAGACAGACAGGAGCATCTCGCTGTGTATGCACGTGGGATCAATTACAAAATTCTTGGATGTCTGAATAATGAATTTCTGCCTACATCGATATTTCCACAGTTAAGGCATAAATTAAACAAAGCTGTTATATTCAGTAATTAGCAAGCACATGGGAATGAGAATTCTTACTTGGCTGTATCAGCTCCATTAGTGATCAGTGTGTTGATGAGAAGTTCGTGTCCGTATCGAGCTGCTATGTGCAGAGGAGTATTCCCGTTCTTATCTTCACAGTCTATCTCAGCACCTACACATACACGAAACAAACAAGACGCTGTCAGACACTGCAGGTTTGCACATTAGTAACGGCAAATTTCAAATGTCAAAACTCAAGGCTCACCATTTTGAATAATCGCCTGAGATCTTGAGAACCTCCCGTGGATTGCGGTCATATGTAGAGGAGTCTTACCATCCTTACTCTGCAAAAAGATAAATAACACCAAGTTACAATGGAACACACTGGTGATTTTTGTCACACACGTGCAGCCATAATAAAGGTCCCACCTTGATATTGACATCAGCTCCATTTCCCACGAGCAGCTCAAGGCAGAGCGCTCCGTGACGTGAGGCGGCAGTGAAGTGCAGGGGTGCGAAGCCCTTCTCATTAACCTGGTTCACATTCGCGCCACACTCGATCAGCTCGTTCACCACCACATCCTGACCGTTGTAGCATGCCACGTGCAGCGACGTGTTCCCATATGCGTTTGGCTCATTCATCTGTAAGCATGTCCACAGTTCAAATGCTCAGACATTCACACTGCGGTTTAATTACGGTATAACTGAATGAAACTGAACAGAGGTGTGCAACCAATTTAAGCACTGTGGCGTAGCCCAATTAGTTATAGATGCTCTTCATAAGCACAGCAGTCTACTCTTTTAGTTCTTTTGAAGCAGATCTCTCCAGAACTACCACATTTTGCTATAAGTTTGATTGCATCATATAATAATTGCTGTTAATATTGTTCATCGTCTGTTTTATTACGTCTTATATTGATTTTTCCGTACTGCTGGTTCGTCTGGTCAGAGGAGAACTGGCCCCCCGACTGAGCCTGGTTTCTCCCAAGGTTTTTTCTCCATTCTGTCACCGATGGAGTTTTGGTTCCTTGCCGCTGTCGCCTCTGGCTTGCTTAGTTGGGGACACTTCATTTCCAGCGATATCGTTGACATGATTGCAAAGATATTATTTAAACTGAGCTGGATGATGACATCACTGAATTCAATGATGAACTGTCTTTAACTGAAAAATTAGTGTTTACTATTGTCATTTTGCATTATTGACACACTATTTTCCTAATTAATGCTGTTCAGTTGCTTTGACACAATCTGTATTGTTAAAAGCACTATATAAATAAAGGTGACTTGACTTGACCTCCATGCCAATAATTAAAGCAAAAGGAGCCCCTACCAAGTATTGAGTACATGTACAGTAAATTAACATACTTTCCAGAAGTGTGTTTTTTAGTGTGACATATCAGCATCACTCATCAAAAAATCTGTATGTTAATCACTAATTAAAACACCTCTCTATTATTTACAAGCTGTAAATCAAGGAAGAATCATAACATTAGTGTTATGACAAATTTTTCTTATAAAACTTAATGGCCATTATAATCTATAATGTACATATTCAATATCGCCCAGTAGACAGACATGTATGTTAAGAAAGTATGACAATGTGAACACTCACATCCACTCCTAGGTCCAGCAGATACTTCACTACACTGATCATCCCGCTGGACGCTGCAGCATGGAGGGGTGTGTAAGCTTTCTTATCCTTACACGTAACCTCAGCACCATGAGACACCAGCAGTTTGACCACCTCCATGTGACCTGAGGGGTTGAGGGTTTGAAAGGGTTTTGAATTTACAAGACCCCACATATGGTTGTGCAAAAGGCTGGAAAACAAATAATTGCTTTGTCTCACCCATGTATGCCGCCCAGTGGATCGCCCTTCTGTCCTTCTTATCAAACGCATTTATATTTGCCCCCCTGGATAGCAGTAACCGCACCATCTGACAGCAGAAAAACATGCATTACACTTTACACATGGAGGACAATAAAACAATACATTTGCAGTGTGTAAAAAAACTTAATTTAAATAATGTTAAATATTGATCTTTCAATTGTACCTCGAAGTACTTTATGAATTCTGAACCATAATTTCAACAAACCCACACATATGCAAATGGATATTCACTGACCTCCAGGTGGCCACTGAAGGCAGCGTGGTGCAGAGCTGTGCGTCCAGCCCGATCTGATACATTAACATTGCTGAGCAGTGGCACCAATGCCTCAGCGCAGCGGACCGCTTTGTTAGCAGCGGCCACATGTAGAGGAGTCTGCCAGTTCTTATCGCGAGCGTTCACATCGGCAGAGTGCTTCAACAAAACCTGCACCGCCTCCTGCAGCACACAAGGTCACAGGAAGAGACGGATCAATTATCTGAAGCATTACTTTTTATTTTGTTCCCTTAATTTGTGGTTGCATACTTTCAGAACTTCAAGCAAGTCACAATTTGTTAATTTACACATATGAGCTCAAGTCAAAAATATTAGTGCCTGAAGATTCAGATACAGGGTTTTTGCAGGTTTAATGAAGGTAAATTTAAGACCTTTTAAAGACCAAGTAAAAAAGAAATTAAGGAATTAATTAAAGAGAACACAACACGTCAATATATTCTCTTAATTTAAATGTCTAGGGAGCACACGAGTAGTAAAGATTGAAAAATACAACATCCAACCAATCTCCATTACTTTATCATTCATTTTACAAAATAAAATAGCTTGAATTGCTCTGCTCCCAACCACTAGAATATGGAAATAACTTTTACTGTACCTTCCATTTACACTGCAAAAAATATTTGACACATTTTCTCTTGTTTTAAGCATAAACTCACTTAATTTTGTTCAGTTTTTCCAAGATTTTACATTTTAAGTAAATGTATCTTAATTTAAGAATGTTTAAATGTTTGTATTGGAAAATATATGCATTTTTTGCAGTGCATGCAACATGCAACTTTTTAAGGCCTTGATTTATGGAAGGGCAAATTAAGAAATTTTAAGACTCACAAAAACCCTGTAAACCTAACAGAAGCTTTTACTTATATATTTGCTTTATTGTTTTTATTTACTCTTTTGCTTGCATTTTTTTTTTCTTTTACTGTTACTTTGATAATTACTGGATGCAATTAGTGGTCAACCGATATATCGGCCGATATTTGGTATTTGTTCTCAAATACCGGCATCGGCCGATAAGTTTTCCTGTTTGGCCGATGCGTTTGAGGCGGGGAGTTTTATTTTGAAGGCACGACGGACTTTTATTTTGACGGCAATGAGAACGGCAGCGCCTGAGCACACAGCGCTTACATTCTCCCTCTTGTTTGCTGTTGTCGTTAACAATTCTGTCTAATATGGATAGAATAATCAGATAGACCGGTTAAACAAAGTATCATAATGATTGCTTTTATATTATTGGTAGAAAGGGAAACATTATAATACTTTCTCGTTTGCCATCAGCATTCAGCAAATACGCATTTATATCATTTAAACAAATCTTTGAATGACTAACGAACATTTAATTTCACAAACCTTGCAAACTTAGTCGAATCCAGATCTTTTGAAGTGTGCATTTGTATCCTGCATGATCGCGTGTTCTCTGCGTAACGGTCGGCCCGTGCGAATTGAATGCAGACAAGAGGAGAGTTCAGCTTCACTGGAGACGCGCTCTCGACAAACTTTAACCTCGTGATTTCAAATTATGCTGTGCTTTATGCATTTGCCCACTGCAATATTCATGTCATTTCCACTGTGTAAAATGAGTGTTACCTTGGTTTTTTTTTCATAAATATGATTCCCAATGCACACAAACTTCCCAGAATACTGAGTGCCCTGTTGGTTACAGTGTGTACTTCCTTTTTAATTATATTTTTATTAAATATTTATTTATTTGTGAAAAATACTTTGTCATCTAAAGTATATGTATGTTTATTTTACACATTTTTTTAATCCATTGTCAAATTATTTCAAATTTCTTAAATATTAAAATAAATAAAATTATATCGGCCACCCTGCTTTCCAAGATTTCGGCATCGGCTGTCAAAAAAAAAACAATATCGGTCTACCACTAGATGCAATGTTTACCTAATTTATGGAATGTTTACTTAATCACTTGTAGACTACACAGCAGTTTCATTTAAAATATTTATATAAAATATAGGTAACACTTTAGTATGAGGACCAATTTTGACTATTAACTAATTGCTTATTAGCGTGCTCATTAACATATTGACTGTTTATTAGTACTTATAAAGCACATTCTGCGTGACCATATTCTACATCCCTAATCCTACCCAATTCCTAAACTTGATAAATACCTTACTAACTACTAATAAGCAGCAAATCAGGAGTTTGAGGCAAAAGTCATAGTTAGTGGTTTGTTAATAGCAAGAATGGGACCTTAAAATAAAGTGTGACCAAAATATTTAACTTATATATATATATATATATATATAAAAAATATATATTTGTTCATTTCAAAAGCACATTAGCTTTTGCTGTGCTGTCGGAATCTGTGTCACTATTTTGGCATTCCCTAAAGAAATTATGGTACTGTGATAATTATGTTCTTCAGGAAGCAAAGTTTAAGCAAAACCTACAGAATCCAAGCGTGTGTCTCTGTGTTGTAATACCTCACTGCAGGATGCCACTGCGCGGTGCAGAGGAGTCAGCCATTTGTTGTCTTTGGCATTCACCCTCGCCCCTACATCACAAGCAAAACATGAACAACAGTATGACAATACATCAAAGCCACATTTGAAGACACCTGGAATCAAAGAGAGAAGATACGAGAAGCTTCAGAAAATTAGTTTCATTATCCTAAATATTCCAGATGCATTTACCTGATAAAATTAAGAGCTCTATAATCTCAGCATCTCCTAGGTAAGCAGCTGCGTGCAGCGGTGTCCTTTTTTCGTTGTCCTGAAAGAAAAGAAAGAACGTTTATTTATTAAGTGAACCAATTCGAAATATAAGGTGGATCAATTTAAAATCCAGCCATTTTTTTCTTACTTGTACATTCACATCCTCTTTCTTGAAAACGAGAGAGCGTACTTCATCCGGATCAACATTAAAAATAGCTTTTAGCAGGGCAGGCTGAAAGACAGAGAGACACACACTTCAAGTCACACAACTAACAATGAGAAACATGGCCAAATCTGAACTGTGACATTTCATCTGTGCCCTGACAGGTAAACTTAAATGCAGAGTCTGATAACTTGTTTGCAATAACTGGGTAAACATGGTTGAATCTCTTCCCTAAAGACTTCTGACAGCAAACCGAAGCAACAGCACCTTGAGTTAGTGTTGTCATGAGACTGCCTGTGTATTGCTTATGTAAGTGCATCCTCAAGTGCCAGTGATTCTAAATAAAACCAGCCTCTGCCTCCTCGCTTTGTCTTTTCGAGCTGCACTGCAAATTGACATTTCATTCTTTAATCATTGGTCAATTTTCTTTCCCTTACAATGATTTAAAAAAAAAAAAAACATGTCATGCTTTCATTCTAGTAAACAAACATTAATGTTTTAAAGGAGAGATTATAACATTGAATTTTGTTTCTTTAATCAGCATTTCGTCACAGAATTTCATAATTTGGATTCCATCTTTCCCAGTACAATAAATCTCTCAAAATTGTTAAAGGGGCCATATGATGTTGCTAAAAAATAACATTATTTTGTGTATTTGGTGTAATAAAATGTGTTTAATGTGGTTTAAGGTAAAAAAATATATATATATATATAT
>NW_015505401.1:1765300-1768470 GCF_001515645.1 Sinocyclocheilus grahami | reverse complement strand
TCAGCATTCAGCAAATACGCATTTATATAATTTAAACAAACCTTTGAATGACTAATGAACATTTAATTTCACAAACCTTGCAAACTTAGTCGAATCCAGATCTTTTGAAGTGTGCATTTGTATCCTGCATGATCGCGTGTTCTCTGCGTAACGGTCGGCCCGTGCGAATTGAATGCAGACAAGAGGAGAGTTCAGCTTCACTGGAGACGCGCTCTCGACAAACTTTAACCTCGTGATTTCAAATTATGCTGTGCTTTATGCATTTGCCCACTGCAATATTCATGTCATTTCCACTGTGTAAAATGAGTGTTACCTTGGTTTTTTTTTCATAAATATGATTCCCAATGCACACAAACTTCCCAGAATACTGAGTGCCCTGTTGGTTACAGTGTGTACTTCCTTTTTAATTATATTTTTATTAAATATTTATTTATTTGTGAAAAATACTTTGTCATCTAAAGTATATGTATGTTTATTTTACACATTTTTTTAATCCATTGTCAAATTATTTCAAATTTCTTAAATATTAAAATAAATAAAATTATATCGGCCACCCTGCTTTCCAAGATTTCGGCATCGGCTGTCAAAAAAAAAACAATATCGGTCTACCACTAGATGCAATGTTTACCTAATTTATGGAATGTTTACTTAATCACTTGTAGACTACACAGCAGTTTCATTTAAAATATTTATATAAAATATAGGTAACACTTTAGTATGAGGACCAATTTTGACTATTAACTAATTGCTTATTAGCGTGCTCATTAACATATTGACTGTTTATTAGTACTTATAAAGCACATTCTGCGTGACCATATTCTACATCCCTAATCCTACCCAATTCCTAAACTTGATAAATACCTTACTAACTACTAATAAGCAGCAAATCAGGAGTTTGAGGCAAAAGTCATAGTTAGTGGTTTGTTAATAGCAAGAATGGGACCTTAAAATAAAGTGTGACCAAAATATTTAACTTATATATATATATATATATATATAAAAAATATATATTTGTTCATTTCAAAAGCACATTAGCTTTTGCTGTGCTGTCGGAATCTGTGTCACTATTTTGGCATTCCCTAAAGAAATTATGGTACTGTGATAATTATGTTCTTCAGGAAGCAAAGTTTAAGCAAAACCTACAGAATCCAAGCGTGTGTCTCTGTGTTGTAATACCTCACTGCAGGATGCCACTGCGCGGTGCAGAGGAGTCAGCCATTTGTTGTCTTTGGCATTCACCCTCGCCCCTACATCACAAGCAAAACATGAACAACAGTATGACAATACATCAAAGCCACATTTGAAGACACCTGGAATCAAAGAGAGAAGATACGAGAAGCTTCAGAAAATTAGTTTCATTATCCTAAATATTCCAGATGCATTTACCTGATAAAATTAAGAGCTCTATAATCTCAGCATCTCCTAGGTAAGCAGCTGCGTGCAGCGGTGTCCTTTTTTCGTTGTCCTGAAAGAAAAGAAAGAACGTTTATTTATTAAGTGAACCAATTCGAAATATAAGGTGGATCAATTTAAAATCCAGCCATTTTTTTCTTACTTGTACATTCACATCCTCTTTCTTGAAAACGAGAGAGCGTACTTCATCCGGATCAACATTAAAAATAGCTTTTAGCAGGGCAGGCTGAAAGACAGAGAGACACACACTTCAAGTCACACAACTAACAATGAGAAACATGGCCAAATCTGAACTGTGACATTTCATCTGTGCCCTGACAGGTAAACTTAAATGCAGAGTCTGATAACTTGTTTGCAATAACTGGGTAAACATGGTTGAATCTCTTCCCTAAAGACTTCTGACAGCAAACCGAAGCAACAGCACCTTGAGTTAGTGTTGTCATGAGACTGCCTGTGTATTGCTTATGTAAGTGCATCCTCAAGTGCCAGTGATTCTAAATAAAACCAGCCTCTGCCTCCTCGCTTTGTCTTTTCGAGCTGCACTGCAAATTGACATTTCATTCTTTAATCATTGGTCAATTTTCTTTCCCTTACAATGATTTAAAAAAAAAAAAAAACATGTCATGCTTTCATTCTAGTAAACAAACATTAATGTTTTAAAGGAGAGATTATAACATTGAATTTTGTTTCTTTAATCAGCATTTCGTCACAGAATTTCATAATTTGGATTCCATCTTTCCCAGTACAATAAATCTCTCAAAATTGTTAAAGGGGCCATATGATGTTGCTAAAAAATAACATTATTTTGTGTATTTGGTGTAATAAAATGTGTTTAATGTGGTTTAAGGTAAAAAAATATATATATATATATATTCCACATACTGTAATATGCATTATTGTTTCTCCTCTATGCCCTGCCTTTCTGAAACGCGTCGATTTTTACAAAGCTCATCGGTCTGAAAAGCGAGGTGTGCTCTGATTGGCCAGCTATCCAGTGCGTTGTGATTGGCCGAATACCTCAAGCGTGTGACGGAAATTTACCCCTTACCATATTGTGATGCCTTGTCCCGGCCGGAGCGACGAGACAAAAACATTAAAAGCCATTATAAACGATATAATTGTTGCATCCAGTGGAGACATAATTACGGATTATAATGACTTATACTGTCTTTTTACCCATTGCATTGCATCGCGCCGCGTAAACATAAAACCATGTCTGCATTTGTAACCAGAAAAATGACAAACTACAAACGCAACTCTACACTGCTCAAAACTCGCGTTTGAATCGTCAGTGGCAAATCCTTTAAATATAAAAACGTACGTACAGTCTGTGATTCAGAACAGCCAGCATTGTAGTCTACTCTTCCAGGATCAGGAAACAGTCCTCCATAAAATGCGCTGGACACATCTGGATATTTGGGTTGAACTGTTTTGGAACAGTGTTGTAAATACAACTTAACCACTAATTTCTAGTCGTGTCCTCTTTTGGAAGGTCAAACAAAGTAGTTTCGCTTTCACAACAAAACAGCGTCACACACGGCAGGCTAGAGTGAGCTGAGGCCGGAGGCCTAGAGTGAGCAGCGGCCGGCAGCCTAGAGTGAGCGGAGGCCGGCTTAAGTGAGCGGCGGTAGGCGGGCTTGCGGCAACCACATGTGGCGCCCCCGGGCTGGACTCCGCTTCGTCCACGGTGAAAGCCGATCCGGCAATCCACAGCGCAAAGTTGATGCATCTCCTCAGCGACCAGCACGGATCAGCTC
>NW_015505401.1:1757441-1765027 GCF_001515645.1 Sinocyclocheilus grahami | reverse complement strand
TTGTGTGTGTGTGTGTGTATATATATATATATATATATATATATATATATACACACAATGCGATTTCCGTTAGTGATCATGTGATCTTCGGTTAGGAGATCTTGTAATGCAATTTTAATGTAAGACAACATATTTTTCGTGTTATGCCACTGACTACACACTTTCAAACTATATAGAATGTACTTTTTTAACAGTTGCAAAGCATGTTTTAATTCAAATGTAGTACCTACTCAGGCAGTATGCAAACCTAGCTAGTGTCTTCATAAATGAGACAGGAATCATCCACTTCACTGATTCGTTCAAAAGACTGATTCATTCAGAAACGAGGCAAGTGATAGGAATGGGTTACTGAATGTGCAGTGTAAATTGTCTAAGCATTACTAGTAGGGAAAGCCCCTTATACTGGAGCGCGGCCACTTATGAAGTGTTTCTTGGAGGTTATAGTACATTGAAGAATGATCATATGACTTTTTACATACGCCATGTGACCTGTAAATGCGAAAAAGCCGTTTCCATTGCAGTTTTGCGAATTATTCCTTTTTCGCATTGCCTGAAATACCACCTCATGCGAGCGTAAAAACTTTTTTGCGATATATGGCCGTTTTTGCGAAATTGACGCGTTTCCATTAGGCGTATTTTCAATTCGCAATTTAAATTTGTGCAATTTGAAGGGTAATGGAAACGCGCCTATTGACTTAACTCGATTTGTTTAAAACCGTGGATTCATTCAATAATGAAACGCTGCTGTGTGTTGCTCAGACACACAGCAATTATGCTGTGGCTTTGATTGGAACTATCTTCATCAGCGAGCAAATTGAGCAAAAAACACAAGTTAATATTGTGTCTAAAACTAAAGTCACTTAATTTAACTTCTTGTTTATTGTATAAAATCAATGTCACATTGCAATCGTGTTGACATATATTACCATAGTATTCATCTATAACTTTCAGTGTTGCTCATTTGTTTTGATTTCTGCACGAGTTGCTTTATGCCACATCTGCCATGACATAAATACATTATCATTCACTGTTTACACTAAATGCAATCAAATCTGAATCATTCTTGTGCAAAAAAAATTTGTGCCCAAGTTTCAGTGCTTCTCTAGTTATTTTTGTTATTGACATTTTGATCAGGCTACTTGTCCTGTTGGGCAAGTAAAATTCTCTCTCGCTTTCCCCTTTAAAAAAATCTACAAGCCTCAGACAAGCGTTAATAAAGCTCTGATGGCTCCCCCACAGTTTACTTTGGCCCTACATGTATTACAAACTTTGTGTTTTCTTTACTCACAGTGAATAACTTCTATGCCGACGACAGGTTTACATGCGGATGTGTGAGTGTGACGTCAAAGTGGACCGGCTTGGAATCGGCAAACTGACCGGCTGGTCACAGGTCTGGGCTGATAATGTGTAAAATCCCTGGCCAGTCGATTGATGCATCTTGACCAACAATATTATCCTTACCACCATGCCAAACATTTTTACAGAACAGTTTGGCTATGACAGAAAAGAGAAGTGACAAGCAGGCACATGGAGAGAGCAGATGGTGCAGACAGTGCAGATCTGCTCCAAACCTCCATGAGCTAATACTAGACACCACTGTTCCTCCCAGCAGCATAGCTTGCGCTACTGGTTTATCAAGGACAAAAACAGCTAATTTTATGTTTATCAATAAATATTTAGTAGTGCTGGGTGGTATGACCAAAAATTTATTTCACGGTATTTTTCAAAATTAGACCGGTTTCACGGTACATGACGGTGTAATTTGTTTTCATGCATGACCGGGTGTTAACCATATTTTCTACTGATTGAGAGAGGAAATACTGCAGTATATTGACTTAGAATGCCCTATTTTACTGTCGTGATGAGTGAATATTGTCAAAAAATACCACACTAAATAGTGACTAAGGGGGGAACGGGGGGAAGTCGTGGCCTAATGGTTAGAGAGTCGGACTCGTAACCCAAAGGTTGCGGGTTCGAGTCTTGTACCGGCAGGGATTGTAGGTGGGGGGAGTGAATGTACAGCACTCTCTCCCACCTTCAATACCACGACTGAGGTGCCCTTGAGCAAGGCACCGAACCCCCAACTGCTACCCGGGCGCCGCAGCAAAAATGGCTGCTCACTGCTCCGGGTGTGTGTTCATGGCTGTGTGTGTGCGCACTCTGGATGGGTTAAATGCAGAGCACTAATTCCGAGTATGGGTCACCATACTTGGCCACATGTCACGTCACTTTATTAAGTCACATCACTAAACACGACCCCCAGGAGTCGCTCTTATTTATAATCACGGCATCGTCTGATAAAATAAACATGCATCTAAACTAAAGAGGCTATGCGGTTGTTTTGGCTATATTACTTTTTTGTCTCATGCAGCGCACTGCCTGCATCCGAGTAACAAACTAAAACAACAAACAAAAAAACGTGCATGTGATATGAACTACGCTCATATTTATAATTCCAAACAATCAGTAAGCGACAGGTGCTAGGAAACGCTGTTTTGTACTCATTTATTGACGAGTCGGGTGCTTCTCTGCCGCTCACTGCACAGAACAGACGCCGAGAGAGGTGACACTTCTCCGGGAAAGTCAGACCTCGCGTTCGCGGGACAGCACTGGCGAAATCTTCCAACTGAACCATAGCTAAGTTTTATCCAAAAAAGTCGCTAGGTTTGTCAGTATGTATATTCTATGGGAAAAAAAACGCTAAAAGGGTCTGAAAGTTGCTAAATCTAGTGCTAAAGTCGCGCTCGTGTGTGTGAGACGCGGGAGCTGATGGCAGGGGGCAGTGGATATTTGTGGCGGTCAATGTGGATATTGTGGATGAGTTCTTCGGTGTCATCACGTTCTATTAGTTCTACAGCTTCAGTTTCGGAACTTTCACGCTTAGTAACACATACAGCTGTTCCCTCACTACACTGCAACAGTGAAAAGGGACCCCTTTCAAACAGTGTCGTGTTCCGAACGTTGTTTAAGCTACATACACTGGTATTGCGGTATTTTAAAAATTCATATAATAACAAAAATAAACACCGGTATTCGGTATGAACCGGTATACCGCCCAGCACTAATATTTAGCCAGCGTCAACAAACAAAAAGAATGCCAGTTTCAACAGGTGACAGAAGACAAATAAAAACCATGAGTGTATCCATATCAAAGAAAACCTCTGACACTAGTTCTCCTTGGCAGAGACCCGTTTCCTTTGCATATTCATCTCTATCGATATTCTACACTTCATCATCACTTAAAAAAAAAAAACAGGGGTTGAGAACAATGCACGTGCCTTCCGCATCTCCTGCAGTACAGGCTTGCAGTGACTCATGGGAAGCATGTGCACTATGCCCGAGTTACAGGAAGTGTTCAGTCACACATTCTTGAGTGTTGTGAAATGGGATGCAGAAAATTCTGATAACAGCCAAGTGTTAATTTGCCTCAGGTTTCACACCACGCACTACCCTTGAGAATAACCGTCAGCAAGGCATTCAAATTACATGTGCAATAATATAAAAGTTTTGAGAAGTATGTGTTTAAAAATCATATCACCGTTATTGAAAAAAATTATATCGCTATACATATTGATATTGTATTATTGTCCAGCCCTATGAATGATTATGCCTGTTTTGTTTCCGGCAAAACGAGCAGAAATTCAGAAATGGCCTACTCCCTCAAGTTCTTAATGAAGAACAGAAAGTCCATGCTTTTCAGCCATTCTCTTTGCCATGTCCTTTGTCTTTTTTTTTTTTTTTTTGTACGTCAAGCCCCCTGCCACAAAGAAAACTATTTCGTCCTCAGAATCCATATTTTTATGAATGGCGCGAAACATAATGCTTACGTCTGAGTTTGTAAAATCGTAGTAAATTCGTGTCGTGTGTGACTGCCTCTTTACGATTTTTGGGTAAACTCAATCGTGACATGTGCCAGAGCTCACGATGTTCCGACCTTCAGAATCGCACCGTGTACGCTCGCCTTAAAGCTTGAAGCATCAGAATCGGCCGATCACCATGACAAGAAAATCGGAGCTGATCGGAGTAGGGCTGCAACAACTAATCGATAAAATCGATTATGAAAATCATAGTTTTAAATATGGATATTTTTCTTACACAAACGCATCTCTTCAGAAGGCCTTTATTAACCCCCCAGAGCAGTGTGGAGTACTTTCTATGATGGATGGATGTGCTTTATTTTGCTTCAAAATGTCAACACCCATTCACTGCCATTATAAAGCTTGGAAGAGCCAGGACATTTTTTTTATATAACTCTGATTGTATTCGTCTGAAAGAAGAAAGTCATATACACCTAGGATGGCTTGAGGGTAGGGCTGCAACAACTAATCGATAAAATCGATTATGAAAATCATTGACAACGATTCTCATTATCGATTAATCGGGTCTGCCACAGTGCACGTCCAACCGAGTTTACATACTTGTCCAACTTCAGCCGGTCGCATCAAATTAAAGCACTGAATTTACTTATTTCTATGGACAAAATGCATCTAAAATAGTGGCGGAAACAGAATGAGATGCTGCAGGAGAGTTACGTGATCCAAGCTGACCAAAACATAAGAATTCTTTATTTTAAGCTTAAGCTAATGCATTAGCGTAATGGCTTGCCCTGTCAGGAACTTTAACAGATGTGTGTGCGTCCTTTCAGTTTAGACTTTCAGTTAACAGTCATATCCTTATGTATAAAGGTCTCAAATTCACGCGAGCATTTCCATTTTTGCATAAAGGTCCGTCCTGACAGTCTGTGTTAAGTTTTAATCTTTACTGAACGAGTGGCGCGTGCACGTGCATCAGACAGCCAGAAAACAGACAATTAATAATCAGCGCAAAAACATTCATTGTGCTGAAATATCTGTTGTTGAAAGTTAAATAAAGGTTTAAAGGTCAACATGCATTACGCATATTTTATGAGAGTAGGAACTGTAAGGGGATAACAGCGTGTAATTGCCTGAATATACATATCAGACGCTTCAAAACCGCCTTTTAACAGGATAAAGAAAATTACACTAAGCCCTATTCGGAATCCATGAGTTTTATCACTGAGGTGATAAGTACATTTATTTTTTACAGACGTCCATATGAGAAACAATTACCGTCCGAATCGGGCTCTGATGTGACTGTGGTCAAAGTGAACACGTGTTCCTGCAGAACATTACTCTTACCTATTGGTTACCATGGAGTTTGTGATTTTATTCGTCTTAATCATCTTTATTAATATTTTAATTTTTAATGCAGAGATTTGAACTATATTCACTATATACAATGCTTAACAAATGTATGTAAGGTTTTTAACAAATTATGGTTAGCGCCACTGCTGCTCTAAACTAACAGTACTGGTGATTACCAAAAATTATCGACCAACTAATCGATTATCAAAATAATCATTAGTTGCAGCCCTAGATCGGAGCATCCCTAGTAGAAATAAAAGTAGAAATGCTCAAACTCTTAACAGTTAGTTATCCTGAGGGAGAAAGTAACGTGACAGGTGAAATTTATGAAGTCAGTAATTTAAAAAAAAGTCAAATGTCTTTGGCCCACTTGTAAATCTTGAATCTCCTCTACGCTAGAAATATCTTGTATATAAAATGAATAAAGTTCACAAAACACTAAGATCAGCTGTACAACCCAAATTTTATTCAATATTTTAAAGGGGTCATATGATGCGATATCAAGTTTTCCTTTCTTTTCTTTCTCTTTGGAGTGTTACAATTTACATTTATTTTGAAAGATGAAGCTCGCGATTATAGTAAGGGGTGTTACATTTCCGACGAGTGCTTGCGGTGTTCGGCCAATCACAATGCACTGGGTCAGCTGGCCAATCAGAGCAGGCTGCGCTTGTCGGAAGGAGGGACTTTGTAGAAAACGAAGCGTTTGAGAGAGGCGGGGCATAGAGGACCTACAATAATGTACAGTATTTGAAAAATAATGTGTTTTTTGAACATTAAAGCATGTCAATATATTCTGTTACACCAAATACACAAAATAATGATCTTTAAAAAAAGCATCATATGACCCCTTTAATTATTTTTTGAACTGCGATGTATGACTGGGCTTCTGCATCACTGATAGGCGACCATACACCTGTCGTGCACTCCGCAAAGTTGTCAGCTAATGAAGACTGACGTTAAAGTTATCAATTTATGACTCTCAACTTCAAATCCATAAACAAAACTATTACTCAAAACCATCTCTCTCATATCTGAGCATTTTCATAGCCAGCAGGAAAAAAAATGTTAACCATCTAACCTCACGAGACCAACTGTTGCCCGAGCCTTAAGATAACAAGTAATCAGAAGATTTATTACTTAATTACTTAACAGATTATTGAAAACAAAGAGTGTGCACTTCATCGGTCACAACCCGTTATACTAATATCGTGGCTGGCGGACATTTAGCTTAGCAACTACTAGCTACATTCCTTCTGCACGAGATGACAAATACCCACAAATTACGTTTCGCTTTCTTTTTTGCTTATAGCATAATGCAGCACGCATTCGACCTCTTAAACGTCTTTAGTTAAATGACTTTGGACAGTTCAGTCGTCTGTGAGGTTGCTGGGTAGTTCACTAACGTGTTAGCACTTATTAGCCTAACTCGGCTAGCCTTTTCAGACATCACTCACCTGGTCTCTGATTTTGAGAACCACCATGTTTCGATGCTCTCTTTGGATCTCATGCAGAACTAAACGGATATTTTTCACCTCCACTTGAATACTGATGTTTTGTTGTCGGTAAATCTAGCGTTTCCAGTAGGCCTGGGGTTTCCTACTTGCCACTGATGAGCACGGGAGAAAACTCCATAACATTACCGCCACTGCTGCCTCGCAAAGAACGGGGACGATGATTGGCTAGACAGTGGTTTGAGCGACAGTAAAAAGAACGATGATTGGCTAAAAACTAGATGGGGGCGATACTTGCTTGTGAACTCTGAAACGGTGTTGGATGTGTGTGCGTTGAAGTTAAACAGGTTTCAGATCTGTAAAGGAAGAAGTGTGCGTTTCTCTATTGCAAAGTGACTTCCACTTCTCTTTTTAACAATGTTGTTGATGTTGTTGTTAAGAACGCATGTAACACCTCTGTTCATCAATTTGCACTGGCTACCAGTAGCTGCTCGCATTATATTCAAGGCATTAATGTTTGCCTACAAAACCACAACTGGCTCTGCACCCATTTACCTAAATTCATTACTTCAGTGTTATGTGCCCTCTAGAAGCTTGCATTCTGCAAGTGAATGGCGTATTATTGTGCCATCTCAAAGAGGCACAAAATCACTTTCACAGACTTTTTCATTAACTGTTCCCTCCTGATGCAAACCCACAACCTTTGGGTTATGAGTCCGACTCTCTAACCATTAGGCCACGACTTCCCGATGACCTGCCCAACTCAATCCAAGCAGCTGAGCCATCTTCAAGAAACAACTAAAAACACATCTGTTCCACCTTTATTTTACCCTCTAACTCTAGCACTTTCTATTCTATTTTAATTCTACTTTATCTACATCTTTTTTTTATTACAATTTTTTTTGTTAAAATATTTTTCTATTCTATTTTTTCTATTCTATCTACTTGTTTTTCTTTGTGTGTGTGTGTG
>NW_015505401.1:1732430-1756335 GCF_001515645.1 Sinocyclocheilus grahami | reverse complement strand
GTGTACTGCGTTAGGCTAACCGAGACTTGCCATTTGCACTTATATATTGTTGCTCTTTTGTTAGTTTTGACTGCTTTTATTGTCCTCATTTGTAAGTCGCTTTGGATAAAAGCATCTGCTAAATGACTAAATGTAAATGTAAATGTAAATGTTGAATACAAAATGCATTACAATGAATACAAATTTAAAGTGATTGTTCATTGAGATTAGCTTAGGGTTACACAGTGGTTTTAACATTTTCTATTTGTATTAGTTATAGAAAATTACTGATGCAGTTTTAACACTTTTTGATGCCAAGGACCCCAAATATGATCATTCTACTGCGAGAGACCTTCTTCTTATTTCCCTCTTTCCTCTTTCTACACACACAAATTGTTAAACATGCCACTGTGAATGGTAATTTTAAAAGTAGTTCTCAATTTTCATGAATAAAATACAATTTAAGTTTTTTCCCTTCTGATTCTGGAGTTAAAATGGCCATCAAAATAATGGAAAAATATATTTGTTATAATATATGCCAGTATATTTATTGATAACATTATTATCCAAATGACCAACGAAATATCACTGTTAGTTCAAGTTCAAGTTCAAGTCTGCTTTATTGTCAATTCTTCCACATGTACAGCACATACACACAGGGAATTGAAATTGCGTTACTCTCAGACCCTTGGGTGCATACAGATAACACTACAGTAGAACATAAATACAGATAGATACAGATTAAATACAAAATACAACTATACAAATATACAAATAAGGTAAAATGTAAAAATATATATATAAAGCACAAGGCATATGGCAGATAGAGTGCAAACCAGTAAAGTAAACAACAGTGCAGATATAGTGATTGTAGTGCAAAAAAATGATTTGTAGTGCAAAAGAGCTTATTCAGACTGATTAAAGTGACAGTGTGTGTGAGTTTTTGGGAGGGGGGGGGGTGGGAGAGTCCGTTAGAGGGTCAGAGTTCAGTGGTGCGTGGGGCAAAAGAGGGGAGGGGGGCAAGGTCGGGAGGGAGTTCAGCTTCCTGACAGCCTGATGGATGAAGCTGTCCTTCAGTCTGCTGGTCCTGGCCTGGAGACTCCGCAGTTAGAAATTAGGTACCGGTTTAAAAGTGCATGGCAGTATAAAACTGTCAAATTGTACTCAAGTGACTCAATTCTATTACAGGCCTATGTAACTAAGTGTAAAATGTATATGCTAAAATTTCAGCAAACTTGGAATATATTATTTTAGCCTTTTTCCTCATTGTGTCTTCACTGTGTTACAGGAAATACAAAGAAATGTACGGTGGCCGAGAAGTGCAAAACAAATCACAATTCTGAAAACAAAATAACAAATTACAAATGCAAATGCAAGTCTAAAAAACAAAATAACAATTCAGAAAACACAACAACAATTCAGAAAACACAATGACAAGTCAGAAAACACAATGACAAATTCGAAAACAAAATAACAAGTCAGAAAACACAAGGACAAATCAGACAAACTGGAAGAGGTAGGTATAGTTTGAGACAGCGCCATTGGTTTGGGATTACTCACCGGTGACTGGACGAGACATCTGTCAATCAACTTATACAGGCAAGAACCAGCCGAAGAACAGCAGAGTCGTGGTAGAAAGTTCGGAGATGGTATTAAAGTAGCTCAGTTTATATGTATTGTATGAATTGCCCTTACTATGGAATGAAAAATACGGGTTGTCTATTTGCATTTAGTTAAACGTGATTATAAATGATCAGCTCCAGTGGCGCAGATGGATAAGCGCGTGTCATTGGCTTTTTGATGCGATCGACCCGGGTTCGATCCTTTTTTGATTATTTCCTTAATTTTAATGAAAATAAATGCCTTTACGATGTGATACGAGATTTGAAAAGGGAGAAAAAAAAGTTAGGCAAAAGGTGGGATCGAACCCGGGTCGATCGCGTCAAAAAGCCAATGACATGCACTTGTCCATCTGCGCCACTAGAGCTGATATCTTATAAGCACATTTAACTAAATGTAAATAAACAACCCGTATTTTTCATTCCATAGTAAGGGCAATTCATACAATACATTTAAACTGAGCTACTTTAATACCATCTCCGAACTTTCTACCACGACTCTGCTGTTCTTCGGCTGGTTCTTCCCTGTATAAGTTGATTGACAGATGTCTCGTCCAGTCAGCGGTGAGTAATCCCAAACCAATGTCACTGTCTCAAACTATACCTACCGGTTTGTCTGATTTGTTCTTGTGTTTTCTGACTTGTTCTTTTGTTTTCGAATTTGTCATTGTGTTTTCTGACTTGTTATAATGTTTTCTGAATTGTTGTTGTGCTTCCTGAATTGTTATTTTGTTTTTTAGACTTGCATTTGCGTTTGTAATTTGTTCTTTTGTTTTCAGAATTGTGATTTGTTTAGCACTTCTCGGCCACCGTAGAAATGTTTTCATAGGTCTGTACAGAAAACAATGAAACCGGTTCCTTGTATTAATTGTTCCTTAAAAGGAACAGCTCATCAGCTGATAGTTGTAAATGAAGGCTGTGTTAGAAAGTTGTATTAGATAAGAAATAATAGGTAGGTTCTGTTTTCTTGTCTCAAAATTATAGCGACTTGACAACTTTAGTTTTTTTTAAATATATATAATATAGCCTAATAAAGAAAAAGACAAATAGGGAGAATACTCATTCATTTGGATTGACGAGGCTTTGAGTTGCTTTAAATTTAAGATGAGCGTTGAATAATCGAAGCACAAAGAGTCAATTTCATTGTGGTGCAGCAGATGACGCTAAAGGTGTATTTAAGACTTTGAAAATACTTCACAGTAGGCTAGATGTTCTCCTGTCTAAGTAAATAAATACCCGGTATGACGTAAGCTACCCGCGATTTATATAAACATGTATTGGTTTAAACCAGTGGTTCCCAACCCTGGTCCTGGAGGCACCCCAACACTGCATGTTTTGCATGTCTCCTTAATCAAACACCTGATTCAGATTATCAGCTCATTAGTAGAGACTCCAAGACCTGAAATTGGTGTCAGAGAAAGGAGACATGCAAAATGTGCAGTGTTGGGGTGCCTCCAGGACCAGGGTTGGGAACCACTGGTTTAAACCATTTAAATAAGTAGGCCTATTAAATAAAACTAATTTTAGTTAAAAAATTCGCTGCTTGCTCTCTAGAAAATAACAGCATACTAATCCACCGCAGTTCTGCTGTTGGAATGTAGGCTAATCATTATCGCAACTTCTGCGGTTACAACGAGGCTGAACCCAGCAAGCGAATGAACTGGATTCAGTCTCGTTAATTAAACGTGTTACATGCACGAAAGATGGGGTTAGATACCTCCCTAAAGAACAGTGTGTGTATTTACTTTTAAATATAACTTCGTAAGTTCAGAATGTGCAGAATAATGTATAATATACATTATATTTGCATGTCTCCTTAATCAAACACCTGATTCAGATTATCAGCTCATTAGTAGAGACTCCAAGACCTGAAATTGGTGTCAGAGAAAGGAGATATGCAAAATGTGCAGTGTTGGGGTGCCTCCAGGACCAGGGTTGGGAACCACTGGTTTAAACCATTTAAATAAGTAGGCCTATTAAATAAAACAAATTTTAGTTAAAAAATTCGCTGCTTGCTCTCTAGAAAATAACAGCATACTAATCCACCGCAGTTCTGCTGTTGGAATGTAGGCTAATCATTATCGCAACTTCTGCGGTTACAACGAGGCTGAACCCAGCAAGCGAATGAACTGGATTCAGTCGTGTTACATGCACGAAAGATGGGGTTAGATACCTCCCTAAAGAACAGTGTGTGTATTTACTTTTAAATATAACTTCATAACTTCAGAATGTGCAGAATAATGTATAATATACATTATATAGGCTACATATAATATACATATAGTAAATTGGTAAATTGTTGTAAAAGATCTGAAACGCACATATAACATGGCATTACTGAATAACCCAATGAAGCATTATATTTAAAAATAATAACACTGTAACAACATGCCACTTAGGGCTATTTTAAGAGTCGAGAACAGTGTGTGTATTTACTTTTAAATATAACTTCGTAAGTTCAGAATGTGCAGAATAATGTATAATATACATTATATACCCTGATAGCACACATACATCTCGGAGACATCTATTTGACGTCTGCATTTCCATCTGCAAGATGTATTTTTTAGAGAGTTTGCTCATCTGCAATACGTCTATAGGACGTTTCCTTTTAGATGTCAAATAGAGGTCTATTAGATGTCTTTAAGATGTTTATGATTTAGAATGTATAAAACTGACATCTGAAAGACGTCTGTCAGATGTTTGTCCAAAGCAGATGCTTTCCAGATCAAGAGATCTTTAACAGACATCTTGCAGACGTACATGTGCTATCTGGGTAGGCTACATATAATATACATATAGTAAATTGGTAAATTGTTGTAAAATATCTGAAACGCACATATAACGTGGCATTACTGAATAACCCAATGAAGCATTATATTTAAAAATAATAACACCAGTAACAACATGCCACTTAGGGCTATTTTAAGAGTCTAATATTTTATCTTTTCTCTTCAAAATAAAATAAAATGTTCTAAATCTAAAAAAAGGCCCCTCATTCCCTCATTAACAAATATGCACAAAAACCTTTGATATTCAGCATAATACAACATCACAGATAATTATTCATTTTTTCCAGAAGATTATTTAACCTCAGAATCTGTTTCTACTGATTACATCTTACGAAATGACAAAATTAATAAGAGGGTAGCGATTTATTAAATGTGTTGAATTGAGATTATGTGCCGTCAAGAAAAACATCTTACCAGTTCAACCATTTAATCATTTAAAGGGTTGTACACTTTTCTGTAAATAATGTATTTGAAGTCAAAACTTTACACATTTGAATAGTTTTTTTTTTGGCATCCTTTGCAGCTTTCATTAGAAATAGGCATTCACATTTACGAGATTCACTGAACTAAGCAGTATAGATGACAACCCTTATGAAAGCCTCATTACTTGGACATTTCTGTCTTCATTCAAAATGGTGAAGAATGTAAAGAATATGGCTGAGCTGTAATTAATGCATTTTAGCCACTGTTGTTAAAGCAAGGATGCTCAAATATGTGATGCAGTGACATTTAACCAATTGTCCAAAAATAAGTAATCGGTGAAACCATTCCTTTCCCTGTGATGTTACTAAGAAATAAAAACATCATTAACTACATCTTAAATGCGGCCTATATGTTTGCCTCTGACTTTGGTCTCTCTGGTAAAATTATTCCTATGTTGTTTTGCATCATATCTGTATCTGTAAAGCCAACAGCAATCATTGAGTTGTAGGCATATCAAATAAGAGAACCATATCTCTTCTGCATATGTGCACACATTCTTTATTAATTACTTTATGACTTTCATTTTTCTCTTGTCAATGATATAAAACTGACTAAAACAGACAGAAAAGTGATGTAGAGATTAGCATGTGATGACGTGTCTTTAGAAGGCCCCTTTTTAACGTGTCCCGACACATTTGGTTGCACCCGCTTCAAAATCCAATTTTAATCTTAACAGGATTTATTAACTGAAGTGCCTTTAACGGAAATGAAAAGAGTCAGACTTGCCAAATTGAGATGGTTAGATATTTGCAGATATTTTCACTTAGAAGAGAAGTGGCAGATATAGACTCCTTATTTAATGGAAATTACAACATAATTAAATTCTGCAGTTTAGGAGATAAAGAGCTTTTCTAAGGGTAGACCAACACAATAAATGACTTGAAACCTTTATTGCCCGTGTAATGTACCGCAAATAACATTTCACAAACTATGCATAATTAATAGTATCATAGCAGTAAAAAAACAATGGCAATGTTATAAGCAATAATAACCTAGACAAAATGTGCTATTTGTAAACATTTATTGTTTAAATATGAAATTATTGTACACTATTTTAATACAAATTAGTATTGTTAACACCCATGTAGCTAATTATGATTTATTATAATCAATCCAGTTTCAGCTTAACTTTCTTCATCAGAAAAGTCTTTCAAAGTGGTCGAAGAAGTAGCCTACAATAGACTCATCGCCGCATGTTGTAACTTACACTTAGTTGTAACTGACATTTAATTTTGCTTAAACATTTCGTTTTTGTTAATAAAACTGTTAACGCTGATAATTAGTCACTACTAAGGAGATGTTGAATTATGATTTTAAAGGCTTCATGATTTTACACCATTACATTTATCACAGTTTAGTCATATGTTGTCCTTTACAGTGATACGTTTTGTATGTTTTGGGCAATTTAGACAAAGTAGTTCACTGCATTCAGGACAGAAAAGGAATTTTAGGTGGTTAGCAGGTGGTTAGTGGGTGAGGGAGGGGCTCTGATCAGAGTCAGACTGTCATAACCTAACATTGGTCTGTCATTTATTGACTGCACAGAGACTGAGTTGGAGCAACGCTGTCAAACTAAGTTAACCAGGACTATAGTGTTAGGATGTCAGTATTAGTGTATGACAGCTGACTACAAAAAAATTCTGGAGAGCAAAATGTGCGTTAGGTTGAGTGGCAGCTGAGCTTTAGAAAGTTAGACAAAACGTAGCTAACATTAGTTTGACAGATAGCTTGATAGTTTAGCTTAGCCATGACAGGGACGTGTTTATACCTCTCTCATGTCAACCACTGGTCTTTAACTGTGGACTAACGCAGGTGAATGCTTCAGATTTAAATTACATTGCCGGGTAATGGTTAGTTTGTAAATTTAGCCTATATTTGAGCAAAAAGTTAACTTCTAACCCAAGGCAGATTAAGGTTAGCCTGCTAGCACCGCGTAAAACCACTGACTAACCACGAATCTGTTTCTGTGGGAATTATGAGCACCAGTAATAATTATGCAAGTCGCAAACGGAGGAAACCTGTCCAGAAAAGGTAATAAATCATTGTTTTACTAGGCCATGCTTAGATGCTTAGTTAAACCTATGTATTCAGTTTACAGTACTGTCAGTTAGCCTGTTTATTAAGACCAAACAATATAAAGCAGACAAGTGACTCTCACTGCATAGTGAATTTTTATTAATAGTTATCTGAATATTTATTCTATTTGATTGAATTTTATTTGTGAAATGATGTTATATCGCTGCACTTTCTCCGATGTCTAGTCAGGCTCTTTGGGAAAAGTCGTGTTTGTGCGTGAGCGTGTTTTGACTTCTGTGAACGAGTGAGTGTTGCAAACCCCTCCCTCAGAAAATCTCTAGAACCACCCTCAAAAGTCTCCATTTTTCACAAAAAGTCGCCAAATGTGAAAACAAAGTAAATACAGGTAAATTTGGTGAAGGTAAAGGAAAGTAAATATATATATACTTTACAAATGATAACAGTATAAAAAATATAACAAAAGATTAAATATAACACAAAATTCTGAAGTGAAATTAGGAAATGCTTGTGATCTGCAAGCACATCAAACATGATGGAAAGACACAAAAGACACAATGTTGGGAGTTTGTTTTATGTGTCACCAAAGTGCATCCCTGTCCTGCTCAAATACAGCAGATAAGAGATATTATGATTCTCCAAAAACAAAAACTTTATTCATACAAACTTATTTCAGTTAACACACTCTATAACTACAAAGTAAGTGCAAAATACTGCATCCCAGCACACATCACATGATGATGCCCTGTGTCTCTCTTTCAGTATCTAGTTGACATGACATGAATTGTGATATAACTTTTGTGTCCGTGGTTAAAACAAGATGTTCATTTTTTTCTCCAGCATCTTGATTGATGCTTATAATGAAATTGTGGTGTGCGTCATGGCAGGCGTGGCGTACTGGTGTGTTCACTGCGCAGACTCATTGGCATATTTGAATGATTGAGAGCAAATGTGAGCGGTCACGGGCCTACGGCAAGCTGTGGCCAAATAAAAAATTTAAAATCTCCCAAAAATCCTAGTTTTATTTAAATATAGCTAAATAGCTCCTTGTCGCAAAAAAATAAAAAAAAGTCGCAGCTACAATGAGAAAGTAGCTAAATTTGGCGACAAAATCCCCAAATTGGCAACACTGGAATGATTAGTAAGTTATTTGCATCTGCCACGTGACAAACTAACTAAACATATCTAAACATACTAAATGTATCTTTGGCTGCAATGTAATGATTTCCTAATTCGGAATATTAGAATGATTGACTAATAAAAATAACAATTTAATTCCGCTCAAATGAGCTAAAATTTGTGGAAAAGACAGATCTTCCCATTTTGCGGACGGGTGAAATTACACATTACAGCTCGTATAAAGATATAGGTTTTTAACATTATTTTATATTCATATTTTACCAAACCTGTTTGTGATGGATTATAACAAAAACAAATAAATAAAAATAAATAAATAAATAAAACTTTACCACAATGGGTAACAGGGTTGTGAATTAAGTATTAACGTCAAAATATTTTCAACAGATGGTCATTGATAGGTGTTTAACTTTATTTTCTATTCATTTGTGCGGTGCTTTTATTTTGTGATGCATTTACCAAAATATGGGCCATAAATTCACCCTGCATTCCATTCGGAAGGGCTCATCCCTATGCCCTAATCCCTTCAAAGGGTTTACCCTCCAGAGTGAGAGCTTCGAAGGGTGTAGGGGACCAAACAACTGTTCCTTGAAGTGCCCACACGGAGGCACCGTCATCATGCAAAGAATCTGCGCAAAGGATCATGGGAGCCCGAAGTGTCCCATCAGTTGTACCCTTCAAAATCCTTCATTCCGAAGGGCCCTTTGAAGTGGCCAGTTTTGAGCACTTCGGTTTGGAACGACCCTTCAATATGGCGGCCATGATTGTTTTCACTCCGAAGTGCCCTTCGGAGGGCGATATATCCCGTTTGGAATGCATCGACAGTCTATTGCTGCGTTCACGCCATATCATATGCTGAATTCACGCCATGTCATAATTACCGTAATTTCGAGATGACAACACGTGACGTTCAACTCGGTGCTGTTCACGTCCTCGGACTGTGACAAAATGAACCTGCGACCGCTTGAAAGTTACTGGCAGCTGTAAAACACATAACTTTACATTTGTATGCTACAACTTAATATTGCACAATACAGAAAGCGTGTCAGGTAAAAATTATTACTAACCATTTGTTTGTTTCTTGTTTATTATTAATGACGGTCGATAATAAATGTGTTATTGCTAACCTAATCAAACTACAACAAAATAATAACAGTATGAACACTTACATAATATGTTTTTATATTATAGTACATCTATGTATCCATTTTCTCATTTTTTAGAGCGCCGCTATTTTTCTCTGGTTCCACATGAGGTTCAGCGGTCACGTGGTACAAGTCGTAGCTCTCAGAAAACTCCCAGTTTACAAGTTGTAATTATGAGTTCTACGAGGATGTGAACACTTTTTACAAGTTGGTATCTCGTAATTACGGTAATTACGATATGGCGTGAACGCCCCTATAATTAAAGTAATTTCGAGGTGACAGCACGTGACTTTCTACTTGGAGCTGTTCACGTCCTCGGACTCGGAATTATGCTTTTCTATGGCAACACTATCAACACCTAAACAGAGCCTGCGGTGGTCAGGTGGTACAGCGGTCACGTGGTACAAGTCGTAGCTCTCAGAAAACTCCCAGTTCACAAGTTGTAATTACGAGTTCTATGAGGATGTGAATGCTTTTAACAAGTTGGAATCTTGTAATTACGGGAATTTCGATATGTCGTAATTACCATCATTTCGAGATGACAGCACGTGATGTTCTACTCGGAGCTGTTTACGTCCTCAGACTCGGAATTATGCTTTTCTATAGGTGCGTTCACGCCATATTGGAATTCCCGTAATTACGAGATTCCAACTTGTAAAAAGCATTCACGTCCTCGTAGAACTCGAAATTACGTCACGGGCTGTCATCTCGAAATTACGGTAATTACGATATGGCGTGAACGCAGTATATGTCCACATTATCAATGCCTAAACAGAGCCTGCGGTGGTCAGGTGATATAGCGGTCACTTGGTACAAGTCGTAGCTAGTGATGGGTCGTTCTTGAACGATTTGTTCATTTTGAACAAATCTTTAATGTGACTCGGGAAGAACAAGTCTTCTCGGGGAGTGATTCGATCGTTCAGTCGCGAATGCTCAACATTCTATAGGTTCTGTGTTTCGAGTCTTCGGGTTTTCGAGTCGTTCGTTCATCACGTGACAGCCCCATAAGCTTAACCAATGCAGTCTGAGCCGGAAAGAGAATTGATTAGTTCATCTTTCGAGTCTTCGGGTTTTTCGAGTCGTTCGTTCATCACGAGGCAGACCCATAAGCTTAACCAAGGCAAAAAATAAAACGAAAACAAAAAAACAAGTATCTCTGCTGTATCAAAGTGATTTCACCATCATATGGACAAAATTTAAAGCATGACCAACTTTTTATTACCTTTATTACCACAGGAAAAGAACCATCATGACAGAAATTCACACATTTATAAACTGTAAGAAATAAATTTGAAATACAATTTGAGACCAGAAACGCATCACGTAACTGTAGGAGTAAATAATAATAATAATAACAAAAACTATGCACCCGTTTGTAAGGATTGGGAAGGTTGCGGTCACGTCACGTGACAAAAGAACGAACGACTCTAAAGACTCAAAAAATTAACTAATCAATTCTCTTTCCGGCTCAGACTGCATTGGTTTAGCTTATGGGGCTGTCACAAAGTCTTGTCAGATAAGGTGAGGTGAGCTAACATAGACTAAATATCCAGTTAAACAATGAATTAATATTTTCTGTTTCTTATAGCATTAGTTTTTGTAGTGTGATCAATGTTTGCGTAAGTAGTAGATGTGTTAGGGAAGTAACATGTAACATTTTAATTACACTTTGCTAAAATGAACGAAATGACTCGAAAAAAGATTCGTTCATTTTGCTGAATGAGACTCAAAGATCTGAGTCAGCAAAATGATCCGAACTTCCCATCACTAGTTGTAGCTCTCAGAAAACTCCCAGTTCACAAGTTGTAATTACGAGTTCTATGAGGACGTGAATGCTTTTTACAATTTGGAATCTCGTAATTACGGGAATTCCGATATGGGGTGAACAGGGTTGGGCAGATTTTCAGCAGGGTTGGGCAACTCTGGCCCTTGAGATCCACTTTCCTGCAAATTTGAGCTCCAACCCTAATCAAATACACCTTAATAAGTTAATTGAGTTCTTCAGGATCACTATAAAGTTACAGACAGGTGAGTTTGATCAGGATTGGAGCTAAACTCTGCAGGAAAGTGGTTGTTGAGGGTCAGAGGTTGCCCACCACTGGTCTGAATCCTTGACTGTGTTATGTCAAATAAAAACCTAACCTACCAAATCAAGTAACAAAGTTGCAAATTAAGCATTAACAAAACTGTCACTCATTAGGAACTCGCTAGCTGATATGATATGGGTCTGAGTTTACAAGCTGTTGCTACACCTCTGAAGGTCATATTTCCTTCCCAAGACTCAATACTAACTTTCCTATCAGTTGTAGGTGTCGTTTTTAGGTGGTTGTTTGACAGTACTCACTATAAGTGAATGATAAAAATATCTCTTCTTAATATAAACACACTTCTGGGAAATGGAAAACGTTCTAAAATTTGAAACTGACAGGTTGGCTTTCATGTCATATTCTGAAAATTATATTAAAACTGAATATATTCTCCTTTTTTAGTGTGCAGCAGTCTCCTCCTGAATGTGTCAAATCAAATCCTTCCAAACGACATCGAGACCGGCTGAATGGAGAGTTGGACAGGTTGGCCAGCCAGCTTCCTTTCCCGCAGGAAGTTATATCCAAGCTGGACAAGCTCACCATACTGAGGCTAAGTGTGAGCTACCTGCGGGCCAAAAGTCACTTCAATGGTAATGCATGATAAACAGAAGTTGCAGTTGTTTCGGTGTGGTATTGGTGTCCAATTTCTGACTGTACATAAATTTATGGATGCAATAGTCTCACTTAGTTGATGCAAATTTGAAAGATTATTGTGTTTTCTACAAAGTTCTATCATATTTTAGTAGCTTGTGGACTACAGTCATTTTAATGACAACATCCAAAGACAGCACTTTTTCTCCCCTGTGACTGATTAAAATGAATAAATTGCACATCATTTTAAGTAGTTAGAAAACCAGCCCCTAATTCTAAAGAACCTCAATATGTGCATGTTTGTTTCCTTACATGAGTGTCTGCCACATCTCGAGGCTGTTTACAGTATACTTCCCCCTCAGTGGGAAATAAGGGGAGCCTTTTCACAGGATGCCACTGGGGTGCGTGAGATCCTGCGGAAAGTAAAATATAAATGTGTAATCATGTGCATTACTTTTAGGTAGAGGTCGACCGATGTATCGGTTTTGCCGATTAATCGGCACCGATAGTTTTTTGCTGGAACTATCAGTTATCGGCAATAATCCATGCCGATAGTTTTCCGGGTTGCGTCCGTTGCTGGAATGGCTGAGAAGGGTCTGCTGTCATTATACAGTACGAGAGCGGCCTCTAGTGGTTGAAATCACTGACAGCACGTGCTATTTGTTTAGACGCGTGATACTGCACGCTGAACAGAGCGGGAAACTTCAGACGCGGATTTAAATGCAGCCGACAGAAAATCCTGCCACGCCACAGAGGGCCATTCACATAGTTTTCCATTAAATTACATTATATTTGTCCCGAATTGTTGTTAATGCTTCATTTATAGAGCTATAATATAGATCTCGCTTTATCTTTCATCTATGCCTCATTGTTCGTTCATTCGTGAAGTAAACTTGTGTCCGTTTGGTGATTAAATAAACTGTTTTAGACCACTGCTCGAATTGAACGCGACGCATCCGGAGTGTGTGTGATACCAGTGAGTTCTCCTAGACTCAGCGCTGTGCTTTTATTTTGATTAGATAATCATCAAGTGTTCAAGAATAGAAGAAGTTAAAGCGTGAGAGTAAACATACAATATCCATATGTATATAATTTTAATGCTATGGCCTTTGTGTATATATTTAAAGATGTGCATCTTTAAGCATGACTGTTGAAATGAAATGGTAACACTTTAAAATAAGAGTCCATTTGTAACATTAAGATTAATGAAAGCTGTGTAATGAAAGTATTGTTCCTTGTTAGAGAGTGTTAATTTGAACATTTTTATTATTATTACTACTACTACTAGTATGGATCAGTACTGTTTTTTTAATAAAGCATTATTTTAGTTTTTGTTCAGTATCCATTTTAAAAACTATCGGTTAATTAATCGGTATCGGCCAGTGTGGTCCAACCTAGCTATCGGTATCGGCAAAATCCATTATCTGTCGACCTCTACTTTTAGGGGGAAGTCTGGTGAGAACTGCAACAATAGCATTTTCTTTCAAAGAGCAAAAAATGCAATTTTGACAGGTAAATTAATGATCACCCCGAGGCTGGTTCAGTAATACATTCATTATCATAAGAAGTTTACCTGGCTTTAGGCAACAGGCTTTGGCCCTCAACATTAAGATATGGAAGTAGGACAGAGCAGTGCATGCAAGCAGTTCCTCCTTTTGTTTGCGATAGATTGAGTGCTTATCACAGGACATCCCGGTCCCTCAGCAGTTTTATCTCAGGATGACCCATATTTGGATAACACAAGGAATATGCAAAATAAATTGCTTTGTAATGTTGTAATAATATAAAAATGTGGCTGGATGGTTCTTTGTTCTGTTGGGATGGATATGTTTTTTTTCTCCTGCAGCTGGCCAAAAGATTTAAAGTGTGTATGAATCACAAAATTCAAGGCACTGTTGGTACTTGAGAAGAGATTATATAGTGCTATAGAGTTACAGTTATAAACGTTCCAGCTATTTAAACCGGTATTGTTATAAGAAGATGAGGGGGAATCAGTCTTGCAATAACCTATTGGATAGTATTAAGAGTCAGGTCAAAATACACAAGAAAGAAATAGCATCAGAAATCTTTTGCCAGCATTTATATTGAGTCTCTACACAAATACAAAACACACAAAATCCTGTCACATAAAATGTTCACTATAGATATGGTCAATGTCCAAAATAAAAGTGTGGTTTTATAAGTAGGAAATGTCCACCAAAGATGTTGAGAGAAGAAACCATTTGGTAAAAGAGAACAGCCAATGTTATAAAGTCTTATCTATTGAAGGGTAGATTGATGAAATGATGAAATGACCAAATTAAATAGATGTCGTTGTTGGGGTAGGCCAGTAGTCCTTTGAAAAAAGTCATTGGGCAGTTGCAATAATGCACCCAAACTCCAAAGTTCTGCACTCCACACGGTAGCATAAGTTTGCAGGTTAAACAAAATCCTCTACTTACAAAACAACTCATTAATTGTCAAACTCACCAAACACACACAACCCACAAAACATTTGAATAAGCGACTTTCCCCAAACAATAACCCTCTCAAATTCTACACAATAACAAAAGATGAAAAATAAAGCAACAAACTCATGTTTGAACAGCAAAACAAATGTTTCTCAAACCAGGACCCTCTAGAGAAACAGCAGATGCCATGAGGTGACACAAACTGAATCTGCCTCTCATTCTACTACTTCCTCTTTTATTCAAAATGGGGATATGCTATTGGTGTCCCCTAGTGGTCAGGATGAACAAAGCACTAAAATGAAATACATTAAACCATGTAACAAGATGTGACTGTTACATATCTCCCCCCTCATTTGGAAACATTATCAACAGTCCCATAGAAAGGCTTCAAATTTTGTACATGAAAGGTATCAACATGATCCGGATCATCTATAAATGACAGAGAACAATTAACAGGGCCAAGACATTTGACAATCCTAGCAGGACCTTTCCACGTCATGTGAATCCATCGCTAGCACGTGACAAAGGATGAGTGCGAACCCAAACCAAATCCCCAACTTTGTAATGAGCAGGCCTTCTCCGGAGGTCATAGTACTGTCTTTGCTTTGTCTGAGCTTGTTCCATGTTTCTTTGGACAGTTCTTATCAGCTCTTTCTGTCTTTCTAACACTGGGTACGCTGGACTGTCTGGGTCATGAGGTCTATGTATGGCTCTTTCTAGAGGTCCTTTCAATTTCCTAACTAGTGTGACTTTAGCTGGAGTAAATCCCATGCTTACCTGCCAAGCTGTGTTTATGGCAAAACGAAACTCTGCCAAACATCTGTCCCAGTGCCGATGGTGGTCTTGAATGTAGGACGAGATCATGGTCTTAAGAGTACGGTTGACCCTTTCCGTGAGGTTAGTCTGGGGATGTGCTGTAGTAGTCAACTTCTGGATGACACGCCATTGCTTGCACACTAGACTGAGTAGCTGGGAAGTAAATTGAGTTCCTCGATCAGACACCAAATACATTGGAGTTCGCCACCTAGTAAAGATCTCCTCTATCAAAATGCGAGCAATTTGAGGTGCTTTAGCCATACGCAGCACCTATTTTGAACAATAGTCTACGACAACAAGGAGGTGCTCATTTAATTTAGAACTATTAGGCAATAATCCCATGAGGTCGATCCCTAGCATATGTCCTGGTTCTACCACTGGGGTTGACTGCATATGGCTGGCTAATTTGAACATTGAAGGTTTGTGTTGTTGACAGACCTGACATTCTTTGCAATACTTCCAGATGTCAGAGCGCAGTGTGGGCCAATAACAAATACAGGTGCATCTCAATAAATTAGAATGTCATGGAAAAGTACATTTATTTCAGTAATTCAACTCAAATTGTGAAACTTGTGTATTAAATAAATTCAATGCACACAGACTGAAGTAGTTTAAGTCTTTGGTTCTTTTAATTGTGATGATTTTGGCTCACATTTAACAAAAACCCACCAATTCACTATCTCAACATTAGAATACTTCATAAAACATAATTTTTTTAGTGAATTGTTGGCCTTCTGGAAAGTATGTTCATTTACTGTACATGTACTCAATACTTGGTAGGGGCTCATTTTGCTTTAATTATTGCCTCAATTCGGCGGGCTATGAGCTTCTCCACCGTTCCTCCAGACTCTAGGACCTTGGTTTCATCTGAAAAGAGGACTTGGGCAACAGTCCAGTTCTTCTTCTCCTTAGCCCAGGTAAGACGCCTCTGACGTTGTCTGTGGTTCAGGAGTGGCTTAACAAGAGGAATACGACAACTGTAGCCACATTCCTTGACACGTCTGTGTGTGGTGACTCTTGATGCCTTGACCCCAGCCTCAGTCCATTCCTTGTGAAGTTTACTCAAATTCTTGAATCGATTTTGCTTGACAATCCTCATGAGGCTGCAGGTTCTCTCGGTTGATTGTGCATCTTTTTCTTCCACACTTTTCCTTCCACTCAACTTTCTGTTAACATGCTTGGATACAGCACTCTGTTAACAGCCAGCTTCTTTGGCAATGAATGTTTGTGGTTTACCCTCCTTGTGAAGGGTGTCAATGATTGTCTTCTGGACAACTGTCAGATCAGCAGTCTTCCCCATGATTGTGTAGCCTAGTGAACCAAACTGAGAGACCATTTTGAAGGCTCAGGAAACCTTTGCAGGTGTTTTGAGTTGATTAGCTGATTGGCATGTCACCACATTCTAATTTGTTGAGATAGTGAATTGGTGGGTTTTTGTTAAATGTGAGCCAAAATCATCACAATTAAAAGAACCAAAGACTTAAACTACTTCAGTCTGTGTGCATTGAATTTATTTAATACACGAGTTTCACAATTTGAGTTGAATTACTGAAATAAATGAACTTTTCCACGACATTCTAATTTATTGAGATGCACCTGTATCTACTAACCTCAGTAGAGTCTTGAGCCTACCAAGGTGCCCACTTAATGGGTTGTCATGTGCATGTGCGAGGAAGTCTTTTTGTAGGCAAGCAGGAATGACTAGCTGTAATTTGGGTCCTTTCTGTCCATCAGGCATGCTATGGAAAATAAAGCCATTCATTAACAAGTAATGGATACGTGTTGAATTGGGATCTGTGAGTGACCTGGCTTTAATGGTGAGTTCCTGGACTTCTGGGTCGTCCTGTTGTGCTCTAGCAATGTCAGACCATTCAATCGGAAAACTGGAAAAAGAGGTGACTGAGTCTTGTCATTTGATATGGGCTATCTGAGGGAGCGAAGCAGTCTCTAATGGCGCTTTTCCACTGCATGGTACGGCTCGGTACGGTTCACTTTTTGGGGGTTTTCCACTGGGTACAGTACCTGGTACCTGGTACTTTTTTAGTACCACCTCGGTTGGGGTTCCAAGCGTACCGTACCATTACCAAAACATGACGTGTAAACTCTGCTGATCACTGATTGGCCGGAGAAAATCGTCACTACCTGCGTCACTGAACTTGCGACATGAGACACAAACAGACTAGATTTAAATCAGCACAGCCAGCGAAGGATCGAACGCAACTGTTTTGAACGAGCGCACCTTTTTTTAAACAACCAAAAAGTGGCTGTTCCCCCTGTTGCAGAAGAACAGACGTTCCTCTCGTTGATAGCATAGGAGCGGATCCAGCGAGAGCTTGATGGGGCGACGCGGAATGAAAAAGTTTTTTAGGAGTCGCGGCAGTAGAGATGGCGCAACTATAACGACATGTGAATAATCCCGCCCATTCTAAAGCGATACTAAACTGCAGTGGAATCGCAAACCAAGCCGAACCGAGCCATGCCCTACCGTACTGAGCCGTACCGAGCCGAGTCGTACCACGCAGCGGAAAAGCGCCATAAGAGACTGCGCAAAAGAGTGTCTGGCACGATGTTGCACTGACCTTTGCGATACTTGACACTGAAATCAAATTCTTGCAGTCGAATGGTCCATCGGGTCAGTCTGGAAGATGGCTTTGGGTGATTAAACACCCACGTGAGAGCCACATGATCAGTTATCACTTCAAATGGTCTGTCTTCTAAATAGGGTCTCCATTTCCCTAAAGCTCATATGTCGGCACAGCACTCCTTTTCTGAAACTTAATATGACCTTTCAGCCCCTGGCAGCAGGCGTGAAGCATATGCTATGACTAAGAATGTGCGATATATATTGTCTGCGATAATATCGTAATTGTTGTTTAAACGATGTGCAATTTGACATTGTAAAGTATTTTGCAAAAACCAAACAAAACACCTACGGAGTGCACTCATAAATTACGTGATGAATTCATGTCAGTGCCCGTGCGCATTTAGAGAGTGTTTTTTCACTGCATGATTCAGTCTATTAAAATGCATTAAGAAAGATCACAAAATTCAAGATATGGGGGCAGAAAATGTACATGATTATATCATTTTATATAGTTAAAATCACTCGAAGAGTGATGTTTTTTTCTTCAAAAATAAGCATGATTACAAATGTGATACTGATTATATACAACAGTTCAATAAACAATAAGTTAATATTAAGAGACTTACATTTTAGACACCATATTGCCTGTTTTTTTTCTCTATTTCGCCAACTGAAAATAATTCAAAACAGCCACCACAGACCAGTTTTGCGTCTCCGAGCAATGACGGTGTTTCTTTCCTGAATGAATCAACCATTTAAATGATTCAGTTCAATCGCAATGACTCACTTGTTAACAGTGACTTGCTGCCACCTACTGGCGATTTTAATTTCACATTTAAAGTATCTTTTCATTTTTAAAATAATTTCAAACATCAGTATTCAATGTTTTATGTTTAAAATATCAAAACACTATGCATTTGTAACTGCTGGTTAAAGCACTCCATGTCCCTCTAAGCTGAATTAAATAGTGTGTAAATACATCTAAATGCCACTTCAGATGCAACTTCTGCAAATATTAATTTTGTTGATACTGGTTTCATTTGTTTGGTAACAGCCTAAATGTCTTATTATTCTAATTGACTGATTAAATGTAACAATTTGACTCAAAAGATGAACACTTTTAGAAAAAAATTACTTTATTAAAGGTAAAAATGCCCATAAAAAGTAAAAGATCAATTTAAACATGAAAATATTAATTTCTGTTCACTGATGTGAACTGACCACACAGAATGAAGAATATCAAAAACTGCAGCTGTCCATGGTAGTCAGATATCAGCACAATAACACACTCGGCAGAATATCGTCTAATTATCGTTATCACAAATATCCCAAAAAATATTGAGATATTATTTTTTTTCAATATCGCACACCCCTAGCTATGACATGTTCTACTCCTTCTATCTCTTGTGTCAGAACGGCTCCTAAACCCACATCGCTTGCATCGGTCTGAACTTTGAAAGGCCTTGTCAAATCAGGGGCAATCAAGATAGGTGCATTGGTTAATTCTTGTTTGATCAATTCAGATGATTTTTGACATTCTTCAGTCCAAATCCAAGTTGCTCCTTTCCTTTTTAAAGCATGCAATGGTGCTGCTTTATAAGACAATTTTGGAATAAACCTTTGGTAGCATCCTGCAAGACGTAGGAACCATTGTACCTCCTTCAGACATTGAGTGATAGGAAATTCCATTCCAACCAAATGATCCAACGATAGCTGCTCGCATTGCAGCCTGTCTGAGAGACATTTCTAGCTGGATGAAGGACCATCACCTTCAGATCAACCTTACTAAGACAGAACTGCTTGTGGTTCCAGCAAACCCATCATTACATCACAACTGCTCTATACAGCTGGGTTCGTCAACCATAACTCCTTCCAGGACAGCCAGAAACCTAGGAGTTGTGATCGATGATCAGTTAAGCTTCACAGACCATATTGCTACAACTGCCCGGTCCTGCAGATTTGCCTTATACAACATTAGGAAAATTAGACCCATCCTGTCAGAGCAAGCCGCACAACTTCTTGTTCAAGCTCTTGCTCTCTCCAGACTGGACTATTGTAATGCTGTCTTGCCGGGCCCTGATCCAGAATGCAGCAGCAAGAGTGGTCTTCAATGAGCCAAAAAAAGCTCACGTTACTCCTCTCCTCATCAGGTTACACTGGCTACCAGTAGCCGCTCGCATCAAATTCAAGGTACTGATGCTTGCCTACTAGACAACCACTGGCGCTGCACCAATATACCTAAACTCGTTAGTTCAAATTTATGCGCCCTTGTGGTGCTATCCCAAAGAGGCACAAAATCACTCTCACTGACCTTTTCCTGGACTGTGCCCAGCTGGTGGAATGACCTCCCTATCTCAATTCGAACAAAGTCTTTAGCCATTTTCAAAAAACATCTAAAGACACATCTTTTTCGCCAGCATCTGACCAACGAATACTAGTACTTACCTATTCTATTCTGTTCTGTTCTGTTCTATTCCATTCTATTATTTAAAAAAAAAAACCTAGCTACGTGTACTGTGCTAGACTAACTGAGACTTGTCATGGCACTTGTATACTGTTGTTATTCTCTCGTTGGTCTGATTGCTTCTATTGTTCTCATTTGTAGGTCGCTTTGGATAAAAGCGTCTGCTAAATGATTAAATGTTAAATGTTAAATGTTAAATTGAGTAACGGCTTCTACCTTTGCAGGGTCAGTTTGAATTCCGTCCTTGGATACCCATATGTCCCAAGAATGTCAAAGACTTTTGGATGAGATTGCACTTCTGGAGGTTAAAAGTAAGCCCTGCTTTGAAGAGACAGTGAAATATTGCCTGCAAGTGGGTTAAATGTTCTTCTTCCATCTTAGAATATACCACAATGTCATCGATGTACACGAAACAACTCTTTCCCTTTACATCCTTCAGCATTAATTCCATCAGTCGTTGAAACAAAGCAGCAGCATTTTTGAACCCGAAAGGTAAATGAAGAAATTCAAACAAACCTGATGATGTAATGAAAGTGGTCTTGGGAATGCTTTCAGGTTCCATTTCAACCTGCTTTTTAGATCTAGGGTACTGTAAATTGCAGCTCCATGAAGAGACTTGAGGATATCCTGTATTTGCAGCATAAGATATGCATCTAGGAGGGTCTTTGAGTTCAGTCCTCTAAAGTCAACACAGAATCTTTGTCCTCCTCCTTTTTTGGGCACAAGGACAATTGGAGCAGCCCAGGGAGATGTTGAGGGCCGAATTATTTTCTTATCAAGCATCATCTTTATCTCTTGATCGATAAAAAGTTGTTTCTCAGGAGATAATCGATAGGCTTTCCAGCGAATGGGTACTTCATTAGTGGTTATGATGCGATGTTTGACTACATTGGTGTGGCCTATGGCCTTCATGAGCTGCTCAAGTCGTGACTTTAGTTCCAGAGATGTGTCTGCATTGGTGACTAACTGATGGATAAGTGAGTGGGTCTCAGATGACTCTTCTGGTATGGGTAAGGCTAAATAGAAGGACAATAAAGCATTGGTAGAGCGGGCAGGGATGAATGAAAATGCTTCTTCTTGGAATCCATTTGTGGCAGACAGAATATTGGTCAAAGACGTTAAGATGTCCGCATCAAAAGAAATTTACAAAAGTGATTTTATGTCCATAGAAAGCACATTAAATGCAAGTAAAGTGTCTACATTTAAGGTTTCAAATAAGTTTTTGAAGAATAAAATGTCTAAATTTGGTTGAAATAATGTTCCATTGTCATTCAGTGTAACACTTATAGTTATGTAAAAATTCATATACATATTCTATACATATTAAAATGCATAAAAGAATAAGTGAGCATATTACATTTTATTGGGTTTTAAATTAGTAAAAAATTCTTACTGACAAATGTCAGTAATAGTAGCAAATTAAAAAAATGTAAAATAACAACTAATTAGTATTTGGGGTGAAAATAATAGTTTTTTTAAAATATGTCATAAATAGATTTTTGTTGTAAATATGCCTGACAAGATTGTTACACTGAATGACATTTTAGTGGGTGACTTCTGTACATTTTTTGCTCAGAAAAACAAAAATACAATTACATTAAACTTTGCATTAAATTTTTTAAAGCAGTATTGTTTTTATGCTTAAACCCTTTTTCATCTTTGACCCATATACTGAGCCTTATGAAATCCAAACAAATTCCAGACACCATAAGGAAACAGTAAGATCAACATCCCGTATTATATATAAGGTCAGTGTAAACGTCCTCTGCTGTAACTCACAGTCACATCTCCACAATCCTAAGGCACTTAAAACTTGTCCATTGGCCTGCTGGAAAGTCTGCCTACGACTAAACTTGTCCATTGGCCTGCTGGAAAGTCTGCCTACGACTAGACTCCAACTGTTCCCTGTGCTTCAACTGATTCCAACAAGATTCTTGCATTAGAGTCAGTGAACTCCCTGTGTCAATCATAGCCTGGAAATATCTTCCACGGATCACCAACGGTAGGGTCACCATCTTCAAATTGTTCTGAGCAGGGGTATGAACAGGCTTAATGATACGTGTGGTTGAGGGGTTTGTCTTGGTGTTAATGTCTCTGTCAGTTTGGGCTTTTCGTTTCTGTATATCTGCGTTGGCCTGACTCCAGTATTTCTTGGCTTCTTCCAGATCTCTTTCGATTTGAGTTCCAATCCTTACCAACTCACCAAATTTCTTGACAGTTCCCCTCAAGAGACTGGTGAGGCGTGGGTTGCAGTTTCTTAAAATGGGCTGGACAATGTCCTTCTCTGTCATCTCTTTCTTCCACCGTAGACATAGGGCTCGGTAATGGTAGGTGAAATCGCGAATAGACTCTTTAGGGCCTTGCTTCCTCTCCAAAAACTGTTTAGCAGCTTCTGCCTCATAGTCGTCATTCATAAAAACTTGAAGGAAAGTTTTCTTGAATTGGCTCCAGGTGAAGATAAAGCGGCATTCTGCCAGCCACCATATATGAATGATATTAATTCATATCTTTTAGTTTTAAAACTAATTTAAAATTAGAAAATAGTTCAAGCCAGGCCCGGATTGGCTAATCGGGAGCATCGGGAGAATTCCCGGTGGGCCAGTCTTGTCATACCACTGGGGTTTAAATATGGATGCCCGTATTTAAGGCATCAAAGCGTCCCGTGTGAAAGCTGACGCAATTTGTCCCGTATTCACAGGCACGCCATATGATCACCAGACCATATGAATAACAAATTCTCAATTGATAATTAATCATTCTTTGTGCGCAAATTGTTTTATTTGTGAACGTAGCCACTCAAGGAAGGCTTTAAGACCAAGCGGAATCCTCTGCCGGCTGCTCCCGCTTCACAGCAAACGGGACTCGCACTAACGCCAATTCCTTCACCGTCTGCATTTTGATTTTGGCAAATCAGTTTGGGCGAATGCAACTTATTGATCATGAGCCCAACATCCAGCAAGGCAGGAAAACATTCAATCTACCTGAGGAAAGACGTCTTTCACTATTGTAAGTTAATGCTGCTAAATAGAGAGAGAGAAATACATTTTTAAAAATGTAGCTTCTAGTGCATTCTTAAACTTGGACCTCAGTATATTATTGAAGTACAAATCCAAGCACCAGAAGTAGGCCGCACTCTCTAAGTTTTCTTTAATTGAAAAATATGCATTTTCATTCATTCATAGGCTAGCCTATATGGTTTCAATAATATTTTAGTTAAAAAATGTAAGTGTCATTGTTTAAAAAAAATGCTTTATTGACTGACGTTTCATAGACCTTCAGTTGTTATGCTTTTAAATTTCTTTCAAATTTCAAATTGTATGTAATTTCACAGTATTTTCACCTCATAAATTAGTAGGCCTACACTACTTGTGCAGTCATAATTCTTTAATGGTACAATTTACTCAGGCTGATGACTTTTCTTTTTTTTTTGTATGACATTAAAATTATTTTTTTAGAATAAATGTACATAAATAGGTTAAGCAAAACAAATGTGATTATTTTTGAGAACTTTTGAACTGCAGGCAGACATACATTATGGTACAGTACAAATATTTTGAGCGTCCCTTATTCTGTCCCTTATTTTCTTATTAAGAATCACAATCGTCCCTTATTTTTCATTTGCGCCACCTTGCTAAGAAAAAAAACAACAACCTCAGTTGTTGGAGATATGCGAGCAAATATATATATATATATATATATATATATATATATATATATATATATA
>NW_015505401.1:1731603-1732296 GCF_001515645.1 Sinocyclocheilus grahami | reverse complement strand
CAGTTGTTAGAGATATGCGAGAAAATATATATATATATATATATATATATATATATATATATATATATATATATAAAAACAAAAGCTCTAGAAAAATACAATGAATTACAAGGCTGTAGAGAACAGTGCACTATTGCAGACTTATATACTGAGGTTTTAATTATTTTAATAGCTCAGTCGTAAACTAAAGTGGGCCGGTTTCAGACATGAAACTCCAGGGCTGAAAATGAGTCCCACTCCGGCCCTGGTTCCAGCTATTATTGCAAATCAAAAACCTAGTAATAGTATTGTATTATCAAAAATAATAAAATTTTACTATTTATAAAGTAAATATTAAATGAATATATTAATTTAAAAAGTTTGATCAGTAAGATGTTTTAATGTTTTTGAAAGTAGTCCATATGCTCAGTCTGAATTTATTTGATAAAAATACAATACAACAGTTTGTAAAAATATCGTAAAGTAAATTTTTTTGTGGAAACATTACTTTTTCAGGACACTTCATGACACAATTTTTTTTAAACAAATGTTTTGTAACGTTAATAAAGAGTGTCATATTATATAATGTCACTTTTGATCAATTTAATGCACACTTGCTGAATAAAAGTATTAAGTATTTCTTTAAAAAATTAATACATTAATAAAAAGCTTACTGACCTCAAACAGATTGTAACATGTAAAAAAATGTATAGA
>NW_015505401.1:1699283-1731368 GCF_001515645.1 Sinocyclocheilus grahami | reverse complement strand
TATATATATATATATATATATTACTGTATATAAAATTATGAGCTAGATAAAGATAAAATGTTGGCAGGGCAAGTAGAAATCTGAACTGCTGCCCTGATCAGTCCTTTAAACATATCTTTGAAATGTTAATCATTACCTTGTTTAATAACAGTCCGAGAATAGACTTAGTATCTTAGAGTTTAATATCACAGTTTATGTAGTGCATGCATGTATTTCAGACAAGCCTTGCACAGTTATGCTCTCAAGGGTGCAGTTGTACATCCTTATTGAGATTTATAAAGGCAACAGTCTAAGTTTTGTTAAGCAATAAGCTGTCAAGTGTAAAAAATACCCAGAACCGTTTTCCAGGGAAGTTACTCAATCATTATTTAGGGAATTGGGCAATATTTAACATATTATAAAAGGCCAGGAATAGTGGTTAAATTAATTGAGATCCACACCTGATTTCTCCTAGCTCATGTTCTTCCCTCTATCCTGACTAATGCAGAAGTGTGGTGAGGTGGCCAGCATTGAAGGGATTCCATGAGAAACAGGCTAAGCAGGAGTGCTGATTGTTGCTTGTGTGTTTTGTGTGTAATTACTTCTACTGTCTGGGGGCCAGTGCTGGGGAGGGTCTGGGTTTGTGTGAGTAATTGAAACAGACTCGTTGACCTCTTGACTTTGGTTGAAAAGTTACGAAAAAAAAATATTTGATAGTTACTGACTCCAGCAGCAGACTTTGACCTGAGGTGCTGTGTGTGTAGCATCAAAGACCCTGCCAAGGTTTGATGTGAACCAGTGTGTGGGGATCTTTAGGGCCAGACATTGACAGACGTTGCATGAGAAGCATGCAGGAACATCATTTGAGATGTCATATGATGTTGCTAAAAAGAACAGTATTTTGTGTATTTTGTGTAATGAAATGTGTTTATGCGGTTTAAGGTTCAAAAAACACATTATTTTCCACATAGACTTTCTGAAATGCGTCGATTTTTACAAAGCTCATCGGTCTGAAAAGCAAGGTGTGCTCTGATTGGCCAGCTATCCAGTGCGTTGTGATTGGCCGAATACCTCAAGTGTGTGACAGAAATGTTACGCCCCTTACCATACTGTGATGCCCTGTCAGGCCAGAGCGACAAGACAAAAACATTAAAACCCATTATAAACGAGGCATTTGTTGCATCCAGTGGGGACATAAGTTGTGATTGGCCGAATACCTCAAGCGTGTGACGGAAATGTTACGCCCCTTACCATACTGTGATGCAGTGTCCCAGCCGGACGACAAGACAAAAACATTAAAACCCATTATAAACGAGGCATTTGTTGCATCCAGTGGGGACATAATTACGGATTATAATGATTTATACTGTCTTTTTACGCATTGCATCGCGCTGCGTAAACATAAAACCATGTCTGCATTTGTGATCGGAGAAATGACAAACAGCAAATGCTACGCTACACTGCTCAAAACTCGCGTTTGAATCGTCAGTGGCGAATCCTTTAAATATGAAACGTACTTACAGTCTGTGAGTCAGAATAGCCGGCATTGTACTCTACCAGGATCAGGAAACACTCCTTCATAAAATGTGCTGCACACATCTGAATATTTGGGTTGAACTGTTCTGGAACAGTGTTGTAAATACAACTTAAGCACTGATTTCTAGTTGTGTCCTCTTTTGGAAGGCCAAACAAAGTAGTTTCGCTTTCACAATGAAACACACAGCGTCACACACGGCGGGCTTGAATGAGGAATGGCCGGTGAGCTTGAGAATGGTGCGGCCGGCGGGCTTGCGGCAACCCGGGCTGGACTCCGCTTCGTCCACGGTGAAAGCCGATCCGGCGATCCACAGCGCAAAATTTATGCATTTCCTCAGCGACCAGCACGGATCAGCTGTAGGCATGGCGAAGCGGATATCGTCCTCTTTTGGAAGGCCAAACAAAGTAGTTTCGCTTTCACAACAAAACACACAGCGTCTTCACGACATGGTGGCGGCTGCAACAATACTACAGCGAGAATAAAAGTTACGCCTTCTTTCTTTGCGTGAACATTTGGGCGGCGTTATGCAAATCGTCTCACATCGTGACGTAGACGTGGGGGCGTGTTAGAACGAGCCGTTTTATGTAGGCATGGTTGACTCGTTAACTTTTATAAAGAATATCTCTTTGGATTTGAGACTTTAGTCTTTGCAACTTTACAGATCTTCTTTATGCACCAAGAGCTTGTAACACTTCTAAGAGAAAGGAAAAATTGAAATCGCATCATATGACCCCTTTAATGTTTTACTGGCACACACTTCCAAATCCAGGGGGTTGTTGACACAATGACTATTAGTCACATTTTAATCCATTACTGTCAGTAAGTGCAGGCAGTGGATATATTCACTGTTCTCAATATAAATGAGTTTTCCTGGCAGAATCAGAGTACTTTTGTGTGTTCTTGCCATCATTAAGAGTTAATGTACAGTTCATACGCTTGAAGAATCTAAGTTCACGATTTATATATTTGATCAATTAATTAGTTTGTCACATAACTGGGTCATATTTTTCAAATGCATTTTATTTTTGAATCTATTCAAAAATATATTTATTTGATTTATACAATAAATACAGATTGAATACAGCTCATCTTTGATGTCAGGGTGAAATAACTGTCCTGCAATCATAATCAAGAAGAAAAAAAAAGTTTTTCAGAATCATATGAAACCAACATGAATACAAAAAGAATGTTTCTAAGTACTTGCCACATGTGCTTAACTAGATTTATTATTATTATGGGCACTCTTATTTGTTATTGACCCAGTGTCTGTGTTTTTACAGATACTGCCTTCTCATTGCCCTTGCATGTCATAACCACTCCATGAGCAAACATATCATGTGATGTGTGCCAAGCACAAGTTTATTGTTAACCAGTAGGCATTATAATTTGCTTTCAGTTTTTGGTAGTTCAGATGCCAACAGCTACACGTTTCAAGTTGCCATTGTTATACATTATTTCAGATTTCCCTCTCACAATCATTATTGATGCAGGAATTTTTTTTTTAATACAGGAAGTTGTGCTCTTGTTTGATTATGCCTGATCAAGTACCCTAATATGATATTATTACATATTATGAATTGTTATCCATAACTTCCTCATGATGTCTTTGATAAAGAATGTGTATTATGTTTTAGCTATTGTGCGGAGCCACTTTAATGCTTGTTTGCTGTTGCAGTGACCCTGAATTCAAAGTACTCCAACCAGCTAGCAAATAACACTAAACCACACATTCAGGAGCTGCCAGAGGGAGAATTGTTGCTACAGGTGAGCTCATGTGTCCTGTGAAACCTTAATGTTTGAATCAAACAACAGAAAAGTCAAAAACAAAACAAAATGGATTTAGAATTCTGTTTATTAGCAGTATAACTTCTTTTTTATAGGCTATAAATGGCTTTGTGTTGGTGGTCACCTCCAATGACACAATTTTCTATGCTTCCTCCACCATTGAGGACTACTTGGGGTTCCATCAGGTTTGTACTGGTTTGCATATATATTGTGGGGGTAAAAGGAACTGCAGCCCAAATGGTTTTTGCATTTATGAAATGGTCTTCTGGCACCTTCTATTCGAGAAAGAACAAACAATCCATGTTCTGTTCTGCAGTGCACACATTTCTTCTCCGTTTAGTGGATCTACTCTCTCAGAAGGATTTAGGGTTCATTACATTAAGCATTATGCACTTGATTTAACACATTTTACTTGATGATTCAGTTGTTGTTGTGAAAAAACAGTGGAAAGAGATCTTAACCAGTCTTTTAGATTCCTCATTGCAGCTTTAGAATTTATTATGTGTGAAATTCCAGCTTATTCCCACAAACATGATTCTAGTGTGAAACATGATGCAGTTGCAGCACGTTTCAGAAACCCTCCACCTTCCCTAGCTCCACCTGTATAGATCTGCTACAGGGGTGATTCATGTATACTATGGGGGTTATTTCATATGTTATATGTGCAGCAGCAGTATTTCTTACATGCTCACAGCGGTATGTTGCGGATGTATTGGCAGTAGCAAGTCTTGGTACTTGCTCTGCCACAGCAGCAGCAGCTTAGCAGATCTATTCCGCCAAGACCAAACACATTAACATTGTCTTGTACATTACCAAGCCAGTCCCGCCGAGAGTTGTCATGAAAGAACTTGGATTAGTATGTTTGGGTGCAGCCAGACAAAGCAGGCTTTGAGCACATATAGATAAAAACAGGTTGAAAAAAACAGGTCTCTATTTCAGCATTGAGATTCAGATTTCTTAATTCAGTTTGGGACATTTTCTAACTGTAATGAGCAGCTGTGAATCTACTTAGAGTGAAGCTGATGTGATTGTTTTGCAGTCGGATCTCATCCATCAGAGTGTTTATGAGCTCGTTCACACTGAAGACCGGGCTGAATTTCAGAGGCAGCTCCACTGGGCACTCAACCCCAGCTGCATCCCAGACACCGGACAGCTAGTGCAAGGTAGAAAATAACAAAACATCTCTCCAGACAGACCATGAGTAGACCTGGGCATTGTGCCTGAAAGATTCTGTCCCCATTCCATCAACACAAAGAGTCAAAGAAGATGGATTGCGTGTGTCTGCAAACAAAGTTTGACAAAGTTCCATTGTGAGAGACAAAACATCCTATTCTACAATTTTCAGGAAATAAATCCATGCATAACATGATTTTAAAACTAAAATAATAAATTTTTATTGACCTTTTCACAATGGATCTGAAATATCATCTTTGTTCAATTTGACAATTTGATAAGACATCTAAATGTTTTTTTTCTTAGAAATACGTTTGTGTGTTTATTTATTTTTTTCATCATGGGCCATGTTTTAACCAGTACCCTACTACATGGTTTTCAGTTATATGTGCTCTGAGGATTCAGATTCGTATGTGTAACATCCTCTAATGGCTGGTGTTCAAAGGCTGTGCCACTTTGCTCTGGTTTCAGTTTGGGCTTTTTATTCTAAACCAAGCTGGATCAGTTTCCATTAGAGATCTAACACTTGGCAGTTTGAAAGTCCTGTTATTGTCGGAACTATACACACAGGACAGCTGTTCCAGACAGCCATCAGCAAGGACACTACCACCAATGAGTTATAGAAATGCTTACGCAGCAGGGGCATTATCTTCCTGGTTTTTTTTTATGTTGTGTAATTTTAAACAGTTTTGTATTTAACTATGCTTTTCTCTATATTCAAGTTTTGTTTTGTTTTTGTCAAGCTTCTCAGGATGCACCGCTGCCTCAGACATACTACAGTCCAGAGCAGTTGCCACCAGAGAACTCCACCTTTCTGGAGCGAAATTTTGTTTGCAGGTTAAGATGTCTTTTGAATAACTCCTCTGGCTTTCTTGTAAGTTGAAAATGATCATAAATACATTAAAGTGAATAAATAAATTAAAATATAGACTTTAAATATTCACTCCTGACACTTTAACAAATATATATTTTATGGTAAGAGATTTTACTTTGTTGATTTCCTTAGGCAGCAGATGAAGAAGATTTTTTTATTTTATTTTACAGAATGTTTTAAGTAACCATATTTATTTATATAGATGACCTGAATTCATTACCAGTGCTGGCAAGACAGGAAAAAACATTTTATGCAAACTTTTACATCAAAGTTATATCTATAATTATTACAGTAGCATTATTGCTGGTAGATTTTGAGTGCTGAAAGCTCTGACAATGTGATGGGAGATTTTAAAATGAAAACACAGAAGATTTAATTTTGGATGCCTGTAAACAAATTTATAAAGAAAAGAAAAGACTAGATAACACATGCAAGGCTGACATTATTTGCAGTACCAACCAAAGCTTGAAGGAAGTCAAAGTCTAGTCAGAGCTCTCCTATGAATAAAGTTTAAGAAGTCAAAATTATACAGCATACCATAACAGACTGAACGCTGAAACTGTCTACAAACAAGTTTGAATGGAGTCTGTTCATTGAGCTGAATTCATTGCAGAAAGTGTGTGAGAAATTATGAATAATGAGGGATTTTAAAACAGTGTGCACCTCAAAAACCCTGTAATTAAGGATTTTTGCTGTAAACAACCATGTATTGTACATCACGTTTTTTGAGGAGTACTAATGATAATGTAATAATCTAGAATGAGGGCTGAAATTACTGAAATTATCTTGTGCTTCTACATACAAAGTAATTTCACACACAACAAAAGATACTTTTGTTAGCTTTGTTTGAACCAATATTAAGATTCTGTATGATGGTAAGACTATAATGATGCATCTGTTATAATGTTAAGATCATATCAGTCCTTGTTTGGATGAGTTCATTTATAGTACATGACTTCCACACAGCTTGGAGTTATGACTCAGCCTGTTGAGATGTTTCTCAGTTAACTGCCTCTGCTGGATCATTTCTACATGTAGACTTCCTATCTCAAAAGTTACCTTTATCAGACTTTTCAAACAACACAAAATAAGATATTTTGAAGAATGTTGGTAAGTAAACAGTTGATGGTAGCCATTGGCTTCCATAGTATTTTTTCCATACTATGAAAGTCAATGGTTTGGAACAACTTGAGGGTGAGTAAATGATGACAATTTTTGGGTGAACTATCCCTGTTAGCACCACTTAGCACTTTATTAGCACTTTAATCATTAATAATTTTAATAATACACATTTGAATAATTTAGTCTTTTAGTATAATCAGCTCAAACAACTATTCTTAAATCATGTATCTTATTTATATTTTGGGTTCAAAGAGAGGTCACAGTCTTGCTTATTTCATAAAGGAAGTGATCAAAAGATAGCAAGGCCTGGTGTCATATCATGAGAAGGCCCAGATGGAATCACATTTTCTGTGTATATTTATGGGTAAAATTAGCTAAATGCTGTGGAATGTATTTACATAGGTTCAAATGTGTTAAATATATGGCTTGTATTCTTATAGGCCGTGAACTTTCAGGGGCGTTTGAAGTTCTTGTATGGGCAGAATGAGAGGACAGCAGATGGGAAACCCGTCCCTCCTCAGCTGGCTCTGTTTGCCCTGGCCTTCCCTCTGCAGCCACCTTCCATACTGGAGATCCGCACCAAGAGATGCTTTTTTAAAACCAAGCATAAGCTGGATTTCACGCCCACCGCGTGTGACGCAATGTAAGACATACAGTAAAAGCTCCTATCAATATGTGTGAAGAAACTCCTGGATTTATTCCTTGTTTGTTTTTCACTTTAGTTTGTTTCAGTTGACTTGTAGAGGCAATTTTATCTCATTTAATTTGTGAAATGTTAAAAATTAAGTTAAGTTAAAAGTTAAAGATGAATGACAGTAGCACAAAAAAAAAAAATATATATATACACAGAGTTCTGGCATGAAACTCTAGATGGCGCAGTCCGATAGGTCTAACTCAATCTGACCTAATGACATCATTATCACATGGCACAGCTGATTGGTTCTCTCCTGTATTGGTAGTCAATGAGCTCGCTGCTCAACATTCAAATATATGACTACTGCTTGCCGTAGCAGTTGCAGCTTGCTTCAGAAACCCTCCACCTTCCCCAGCTCCACCTGTATAGATCTGCTAAAAGGTGATTCATGTATGCTATATGGGGGTTATTTCATGTACGTTATATTTGCAGCAGCAATATTTCTTACATGCTCACAGCAGCATGTTGTGGGTGTATTGGCAGTAGCAAGTCTCGGTACTTGCTCTGCCGCAGCACCGTAGCAGATCTATTCCGCCAAGACCAAATACATTAACATTGTCATGTACATTACCATGGCAATCCTTCCGAGAGTTGTCATGAAAGAACTTGGATTAGTATGTTTGGGTTTTTAATGATTGCCTTGTGATTTGGTGCAGTATTCCTCTGCTTTCTCACCATCAGTATCTCTCACATTCAAAGTCATGTGTTTTTTGTTTCTCCACAGAGGGAAGATTGTTCTTGGCTACACGGAGGAAGAGCTGTGTTACCGTGGCTCAGGCTATCAGTTCATCCATGCAGCTGACATGCTCTACTGCGCCGAGAACCACATACGGAGTAAGACTCCCTTAAATCAATGTGGATAAAAGAAAATACACTCACCTCACTCGCTCCCACCACTGGGTTTCAACATTGCTTGTGTCTGAAAGTAGAGGTCTAACTGTTGTGGAAATAATTGTATTGCTCCTAAAGGGACCATTCACCCAAAACTGAAAAATCATATATTCAACCTCATGTTGTTCCAAAACTTTTAAGATATTCAAAACACAAATGACCTAAGATTGGTTTTGTATTCTCTCAACATATTTATCCATTCATTAAAGTCCACACAACTATAATTTTCACACTCCTAAAAGTACAAAATACATAATAAAAATATGACATGATCTCTTTATATGATGAAAAGATTTAATTTAGGCATGAATAAACATTGATCAACCCACATGCAACTCAAATATGCTTGCTTGAGGCATGAGAACCAGTGACAAATATACATATACTATGTACATCTACCTGCCTTTGATCTTTTAAAAGGAGACTGCTATCAAAAGCATGTACTGCTATTATTATTAATGGTAGCAAAATCAGTTGCTTTTGCAGTTGATTTTTCAAATGAGTTTAATAATTTCTCTCCCCTGCAGTGATGAGGACGGGTGAAAGTGGGTTGACTGTGTTCAGACTGTTGACAAAACAGAACATCTGGGTTTGGGTGCAATCCAACGCCAGACTTGTCTACAAAAATGGGCAACCAGATTGCGTCATCGCCTCACAGAGAGTCATCACGTATGCCCTTATTTGTGTCTTTCTTTTGTCTTTCATGTTGAACAACCTGTAAATGTTTTCTTTGTTGTCTTATTAGACAGTATTCATAGTAAAAATGTAATTACAGGTACTTTTTTAAAATAATATAATAATTAGGGTGTGCTGTGTCTAACTTTTAAAGTCAGTATTAAATTAAAATTCCCCCTATTTATTTGCTAAATGCGTATTATTGATCTTATTGTGAATGATTCATCCACGCATATAATATTTGTAATTTTTAAATTTGCAGTGAGACTGAAGTAGTGACAGAGCTTTTCTTCCGACATACATTGATAAAAAATAGGGCGGGACTTAGTTCTCTCCATGGGTTGTGATTTGATTTTGAAATTGGATTTAGTGCCTTGCACTCAAAAACGGAGACAGAAGAATGTGAGAATGCAGGGGTGGGGTTTAAGTGAATGATAGAAGTCTGGCATACATTAACAGAGAGAAGTTTGTTTAAAAATTACGTTTTATTAAATATTCACTTTAGTTAAATTGTCATTACTCAATTTTTCAGTGAAACAACATACTTTTCTCTGGTGACTTATGCTGGACTTCTCCAATCATAGTCTGCTTAAACCCCATTAAATATGATCATAATATTTGTATATTAATTGTGATTGGTCTGTATACTGCAGTGTTTGTATGATGAATTGTGGTAGGTAATTTTTTTCTTGTCTTTTTTCATCTATAGTCCGCAAAGGCAAAAAAAAATAGTTTCCTTAGGTGTCGTGCTTTATAATGAGTCGTTTTGTCTTCTGTAGGAACGAGGAGGGTGAGGAGAACCTGAGAAAGCGTGCTATGATGCTTCCTTTCAGCTTCACTACAGGAGAAGCTGTTCTCTATGACATGAACCTGCTCAGATCTCAGAGTAACACCATACCTTCTGATACCACTGCTCTGGATGACAGTACCCAAGCCAGATCCACTGGAACTGTAGACCCCGACTCCCTGCTGGGCTCCATGCTGAAGCAGGATGAGTCGATTTATGTGTGTCCTGCAGATGAGCACTCTGTATCAGTACAGGGTTTAGAGAACGAGGATCTTGGTGGCATCTTCTCCAGTAACTGGCAAGAAAGTGCTCTTTCACTCTCTGAAAGCTCTCTTTTCAAACAAGAGCCAGTCGTTAACTCTGGAGGAGACGACAGCTGTGAGATACTGAACTTCATGGGGAGCTTAGGGATCAGACCAGAAGATCTGAAGTTCCTTCAGGATGAACTGTTCCTCAGGATTGACCTCGGTGGTCAGAATGATGTGGCAGACCTCACAGATGGCATCTTCTCCTATGTACAACACTCTCTCAGGACGGAGGCAGACTGTATAATGTCTGGTGACAGCCTGAAGGATCTCATCGGGAAGCCTATGCAGACCTTCACACCTCCACAGCGAGCATCTGCATTAATCTTACAGGATTCATGTGATCCTCTCACATTAGTACCTCAGGAACAACAGATGACTTTTACAACAGAACATCCTGAAACAAAGACACAATATTTCACACCAATACACCCTCAGAGTGAACCGCAGGCCATACCAAATCTCCAAAACGTAATGTCTCAACCATATAACGAAATGGGAATCACACAATGCGAACCTTCACACATAACAACCCAAAAACACCAAGTTCAGATGATAAGCCAACAGTCTCAGTGCTCATACCTTCCACCTCTCCATCTGCTGGAGTGTAAAACACTCAAAAATGCTCAGGTTTGTGGGAACCTCACTGAAGTTCTGGTCAGCGACACTCAGCAGGTTCCTCCTCTCTTCCAGCCAGAGCTCCAACAGCCTGGATGCTTTTACCTGGAGTCGCCCCTTCAGGATCTGAAGCACCCTAATAGGAACCATCTGAGCACTGTGTCCTTCAGCTGCTCCCAGCAGCACTCTTCACCTTATATCACTGCAGGTGACACAAGTATGAGTGAGTTCACTGCTCAGGACCTTGAAGTGCTGCTCAGTGGCCTGGATGGTGATGTGGAGAGGAACGAGCACTCGGGACAAAACAGAGGAGTGGGTGTCAGATCGAGTCTGGATCAACAAGATTACATAGGCCAGGTAAGAACCAACCAAATGTGAGGCTCACCTACATTCACTCTCACACATAAAGGTTCTTCATTGTCACCTGTGGTTCCATAAAGAACCTTTAACATCAATGGAAGCTTTCCATTGCACAAAAGTTTCTTTATAGTAGAAAAGGTTCTTTCGTTTTTGAAAATGTTCTTGACACAAAAGAAAAATGATTATTTTAAGGGCTGATCACTGAATGAGTCTTTGAGGAACCCAAAATGATTCTCCTATGGCCTCACTGCAGAAATCCTCTTTTGGAAGAGCGTTGTTACTAGTTGGATCTTATAGTACTTTGATGTTTATATATTTGATGTGTGATGAAATCAATATTTGTAATAAAACCTTGTTGTATATGGACAGTCATTAAAATGATTAGGGCTGGTTATCGGTACACATTTCCAGATTCCAATTCACAAGGTCTTGATTCAATTCTTATCCATTTGGATATATTGAAGTTACAGTGAACGTTTTGCTTATATGTAAGAAATGTTCTCTCAACTAATGTGGTTAAATACACAGGAAACCGTCTAACATGGTACATTATGACCAAATTCATTTTAAATTGTAAGGTAGTAAGACCCAAATTATAAAATTGCTGCTTATTAACAATTATAACAGTCAATATATCAGTTTAAAACACAATTTAAATAGCTTTACTTTTGTAAAACTAACAATTTATATACAAATATGTGTATGTGTACATTCATTATAAGGACCAGCTGAAAAGAGTAATTTGTTCATTATTTGTACTACACTGGTTGCACTCTATGAATTTGGTTAATTAAAAGAACCAGTTCACTAGTTCACTGTACAGTATGTTATTGTTTACAGCCCATTCAGTTCAAGTCTTCTGCTGTGAGGCTGGAAAATCAGTGCTGGAAAAATCTTGGGATTTAATAATTAAGATGATTCTAATGAATTTTAGAATTGATCTAACAAATTGACCTTACAAATTGTTCTAATAATACAAAAATCATTTGTCTGATCAGTTTCAGAATGGAAGCCACACAAAGTATGCAATGGAGAGTAACACAACATATCTGGCACAGCATCCCGACCAGCATCAGAACGACAGCAGACCTCATCCAAACCTGTCTTTAGGAGGATACTTGTGACTGATCAGCTGGCAATCATGAAGAAATAGAGCAAAAACACTTGGCGGAACTTCATTCATACCTATGAGAGGTTGGGATGATCAGTGGCTGTGGTCATACAAACCCATAATGGCTGGGCCAGAAAAGAGCACCAGCAGAGTACAGGATGAGGAGGAGGAAGCAGAAACTGGGGTGAAGGAAAGACTGAAAATGGACAAAGTAAGGCACAAATGTCCTGTGGCTCAGCATGACGTCTAAGATGAATGAAGAACCAGCCTGTTTTTATCAGTTAGATATTAGAATCATTCATCAGTGGCTTCCCTCTTATATGAACAGTGCTGTCACAGTACTTTGATAAATCTCTCTTTAAATGTCTCTCATGAGATGTTGCAAATCTATTGGCCTGTCAAAAGCATGTCCCAAAGCACTAGCTGTAAATAGCCTTCAGCAAATGCAGCAAATATGCAGCAACGTTTATAAAGTAGTACAATGTAGCTATCTAATTTGCAGCTCTTCACATGCTAGCTTGTTCACTCTGTAAAATGAAGTCAAAGGCCAAATATTGTATAGTGTATGATTTATTTAGTTGATTTACTCAATGCTGTGACTTCCTGTTAGCAGTATTTTCAGTTGAGCTGAGGATTTTTCAACAGTTTTATGTGTTTTTTTTAAATTCCCTTCAATTTTTGAAAAGGTTTTTTTCTTAGTATAGCATTTTGTAATGATTAGGAGTACTGATGTGTAATCAGGGTAATCGGGAACCTGTGTGGGTCTCCCTAGACTGTAATTTGTATAGTATTTTATCATTTTCTGATCATTTATTCTTTGAGGGAAGCTATTGAAGGCAATCAGACATATGTAGCACTTATGAACAGATGAATTCAGCTGTTTAGCTTCACAGGAGACACAGACTTTGACCAAACTGGAAATCAAAGAATGCTTGGCTTTCTACAAAAATGCTGTATTCATAAAGCACTATTGTTGAACAAGCAGTTGAGGTGTTTTGATGGATGACCAAACTTGAAAGACCAAGACTTGGAAAATGATTAATGCTTCTGAAAAAAGGGGTCAGTACGAGTTTTTAAGACTGTGCATATTTGATACAGAAAAATAGTCGATTTAAAATAGAAATAGTTTTAAAATGTCACTTATTCCTATGATATCAATGTTGAATTTTCAGTGGTCATTACTCCAGTTTTCAGTGTCCCACGATCCTTCAGAAATCATTCTAATATGCTGATTTGTTGCTCAAAATACATTTCTGATCTTTATTAATCTTGAAAATAGTTGTGCTGCTAAATATTTTTGTGGAAACCATAATGCATTTTTTCAGCATTCTTTGAATATATAGTTCAAATAAACTGCATTTTGCTTGAAATAGAAGTCTCTCACAATACATTGTAAATGTCTTCACGTCAGCTTCTCTGACCAACTCGAATGAGTATGAATGTGGCATCCTGGAAAGATTTTGAGATGTATGATTTTTATGATTATTCGGACATTTTTAAGATAAGTCTGAGATGTTTCCAGGTGTTTGTCTCGTCTCTGATGGTGAAATACCGCCCTCTGCTGGTTGAAAAAGTATTTACAGCGTTGGTGATTTGGTGGGTTACTTAATGAAAATTAAAATACAAATGTGTTTATTATATTTTTATATAAAAACCAATTGATATTGGTATCCAAATGTGGTTATATGGTTAAATATGATTATAATGAATATTTTTCAATATTTTGTTTTCAGACTTGTTATACTCTTGTTCTTAGAAGGCTTTTTTAAATGTGATATATTTACATGTATTAAGTACAATGTTTGTTGGTTTGTTATATGTTACTTCTTGTAGGTTTGGTGTTTCATGAATTGTTTCATTTTTCATAAATGTTTTACTGTTTAAATTATGCAAAACACCTATGTAGCTTTAAGGTATGTGTCTATGTAATTTTTCTTTCTACTTGAAAATTATTTTAAGCCAATGTCTATTCATGAATGACAGGTTAATGGTCTGTCATAGCAGCTGAGACTGCGGCTGACTAATGTGATGGGAAAAATTTAAGGGGGTCTGAATACTTTCCGTACCCACTGTATATAGAGTACGGTGACAGTTAAAATTATATAGAAAGTTTTGTCAGTCAGGGTTATGTTTAGTTTTACAGCTAATGGTGTCATAGCTTTGGGGACCGGCCCATTCAGAGCAGGATAATCCCCATGGATTGGGCTCCATAAACCCCATAAGACCCCGCTAACACCAGATGGAATTTGCCTTCAGCAGGGCTGGAGTTTCCCACAAACTGAATTAGTAGACGGCCAGCACAGGGAGGGTAGAGGGAGGCCAGATTACACAGGGCAGGTCAAGCCCACTCTGCCCCTGCACTGCCTCTGTATTCACTCCTGTTTGAGTCCTGCTGACCTCTGAACTTTATACTTCCTGTCAGGTTTATGCTTCATTGTGGCGGTGAATGTGTGATCACCATCATCAGTGTCCTTCTCTGTCTAAAACAAAAGGGTCTCGCTTCGACAATACACAACAGGCAGCTCTTTTGCATTACGTCTTTTTATACGGCCATGACATTTGATTTGGCTCATTATAGTTGGAACTACAATTGTGAGCTTTACAACATTTTTGTTTTACAACATTTCTACATACAGCCACTTATTGTAAGTATATTGTACAGCAAAGAAGCCATAATCTCACATCACCACCAACCAAATCGACCAAATTTCCATTCAAATCGATGTTTAACATAATTATTTTGATAATGTTAATTATTCTGTATGTTACATTATATAGACTACAAGTCAAAAGTTTGGACACATTTAAATATATTTATGCAAACATTGTAAAAATATTTTGACTTTTTTTTTTTAAAATAGCAACAATGCAATTTCTGTCTTTTTTTTTTTTTTTGCGTTTTCAGAGTTTATTCATCAGTAATTAAATTCAAATCACTAATTAAATTCAAAGTGGTTAAGAAGATTAAAATTATCACATGATGATGCTTCCATGTGGTTAAGAACAAATTGTCAAACAATGAATTTATCACCAGTTTGATTTTACTTGATTTGATTTTTAATTAATCTAGGTTGGATTTTTTTTAGTTTATGCATCAGTTAAAAAAAAAATCTAAAATTGACCTAAAAAAAAAAATATATATATATATATATATATATAATATTTCTTTTTTTTTTTGTACATTTTTAAAATCAAAACATAATACAAATCTTACTGTGTCCAAATATTTAGTAACTCCTGCAATACAGTTTAAGACGCATCCCAGGATGCACCTCATGGTGAGTGTGCATACTGGAGCTTTAATCTAGTCAAAGGGTGGCTACTATGAAGAAGCAAAAAAACTATAATTCCCATACTTACGTAATTCTTATGCTTACATTGGTTATTTTATAGTTCTGAGGACTTTACTATCACTTTAAATTGTGGAAAATAGTAAAAATAAAGGTGTGTCCAAACTGAATATTCGATATTTGTGCAATAAAGAACGCTATGCACATTTATTTATTGTGAGCAAATTACTATTGTCTCAGCAGTGCGGTTTAAGACAGATCTGAGAAAGGATGGGGGACTCTGGGTCAAGGGCTCAGCTTGGCTTCTGGGAGACTCCCAGGCCGTCAGCATGAGGAATAGCAAACAGCTGGTTAGAGGAGATCACACACACACACACACATGCACACACACACACACACACACACACACACTCTCTCTCTCTCTCTCACTGGTCCTCCAGCTGCTGGACATGGAAGAAAGGAGGAGATGAGAGGAGAAGAAAGGATATAAACACCAAGAAGAGGAAGACGGAAAGGCAGATGAGGAAAGGACACATGGTTCAAACAACACCTTGTACGGAGGACCACTGGGCTTCCAATTGGCTCCTAACAAGCATCCAGGCAGCATGACGTGAAACGTGACATCTCGCTGGAGAAGCTCAGGAGAAGGGTGACCCTCTTCTGCAGCCGTCAGTAGTTGGACAGAAGCTGTAAAGCAGGCGGAGACAGAGAGGAATGCTTTTGAAGTGACATGTAAAAATGTGAGGCCCCCGACAGCTGTGGATTTATGACGATGACAAATCTGTACATAATCGGTGCTAATAGCAAACCCCTCCCACCCACCCCACCATCCTCAGGAGGGATGAAAGCGTCCCTGTCCTACTGCGTTCCCATCAGACATCAATGACAGACAGTGAAGGAGTGGGAGAAGCCTCGGTGTTATGGGGCATAACTGATCATTCATGTCTTTAAAGTCAAACTGGCTGTAGACTCTGAAATAGACCTGAAGTTTTACTGGCTAGTGTTCAGTTATTGCAATTTGAACAGTAGGTGGCAGTCTTCTTCTTCCTCCAAGCCAAAACAGCAGGTGCTTAATGTGCAGAATGAGTTTCCCACTAAATCATAAGCAGACATAATAAACATTTAGTTCAGCCAATATACTGTGGTTCCAAAAATTATTTGGACTCACAAATAAAAATGAATGAATGTCACAGCATTAAATAACAAAATATCAAACCATGGAATTAAAGGGATAGCTCTTTATCATTTCAATTAAGATTTTCCAAAGTTATAATTTTACATATTTTACTATGGAAGTCAATGGCCACCGTCAACTGTTTGGTAACCAGCATTCGTCAAAATATCTTCTTTTGTGTTCAGCAGAAGAAAGAAAAGTAAACAGGTTTGGAACAAGTGGCGGGTGAGTAAACGATGACAGAATTTTCATTTTTGGGTCAACTATCCCTTTAATCGTAAAAAAACAACAACAACAAAAAAAACAGCATTTTTTTTTTCATTTTAAATAATAATGGGGGATTGTAATTCATGCATAGATAGATAGATACTGTATATAAATAAATAAATTTAATTTGCCTTCTTCCAAATTGGGGCAGAATATTGTATAATTTAAAAATGATTATTCGTTGGACAAACTGATTTACTAGAATGAATCAGACTTTTAAGTCTAAACATGAAAGAGAACCTTTCAGGACGAACTGATTTACTTGAATGAATCAGACTTTCGTTGAGCTAATTTGTAACAATTTCATAAATTAGATCTACATTTAAAACACCTTCAGTAGACATCGTAGGCCATTTGGGGAGAATAATATGTGACTGTATTGCTATCATGATATCATTTCAGTTGAGACTGTGTATATTTCATAGAATTAGACTAATTCACAAGTGTCTCTTGGAGTGGGATTCTGTTATTTTATTTGAGTGTCATCAGTCAATTATTGAAATGTATTATTTGTCAACATACATAAATTTACACAGAATTTCATTTAGCGTTTTATATCAGTGACACCTTTTATACATAAAAGAAACATCATATCAGATGCATTTTACATATTCTGCAAAAAAATCTTGTTTCGGGGGGTCTTCTTACCTCAGCAATGCGGCAAGATGGCCCTTTTTTATTCTAAATTAGAAAAGTTTTCAATTATTTCAATTAACAATACAGTGGATGATGCATCATCATCTTGTACATGCTAAACTAATCTCTAAATATGTTACAGTTTATTAGTAAATAAACATTGGAGGCACCCCCATCTTTATATAGTAGGCAATAGATGTACAACAAAATCAAATGATACAAGGTAACACTTCACCTTCTTCGTTGGAGAACAGTCTCATGTCAAAAAGACACAAAGTGTCTTTTACCTCAACTCCTATATCAAACATTTTCAAAAACAGAGTTCCTTAAAAAGACCTGCACATACTTTCAAGAAACAATCTAAAAGACGACCAGCTAAGCCTTTCTCTCCTCCTTTGCCTCATGTTCCAGAATGTTTTTGAGGCCGCAGCTAGGGGACGTTTAGTTTCCATCAGACACAGTACAGAGCCAGGATAAACACCACTGTGGCAGCCGTACACCTGCAAAAACTGGCTCTCTCCCCCTCATACTGCAGCACAATAAACTACATCATCCAGCACAGAGAAACTCCCTACTGCTTATCTTCATCCTCAGACAAAAGCAGGGAGAGAAGATTTTAGGGAAAATGTGTATATGGATCCTGGGGGACTTAGGATTTTTGTTTATGTGCAAGGCCTGCAAACAAATGTGGCGATGGATTTACAGTGTTAGCGGAGGGAAACTCTCAGCTTGAGAAAATGTAGTGTCGTGTTGACATGCAGTGCTCCTGGCTGGAGACCAGCTCTTGAAGTTACACACCAGAATAAATCTAACTCAGACATTAATTGGACACCTGTACGAGATACACAAGGCCAGAAATTCAGTCAAGCGAGGTGCTAAGAATGTAAAACATGTTTTGGAAAGAAGAACAGAGAACAGTACAAATGGAGAAGCGAGCTCACAAAAACACTGCTCTATAATTTTACAAGATGCTCCTGTATGAAAATAACTCAACCATATGCTGTTATTTTGAGGTCATTGCATGCAATAAACTCAGGACACTGTGATGATCTATTCTGAGCATGAATCTGTTGTGTATTTAAATACATTAACCTGCTTATCATGAGTGACTAAAAGGCGAGTAACTAAAAATAGTGCCTCTTCTAATTTAACACAGTTTTACCATTAGCTGCTTTCCATTTTCTCTCATAGATATACATACATAGAAACCACATTAGCCCACTCCAGACACTTGGGATGGTTAACGTGTCGTCACTCACAGTAAAAAACAATGATTTTTCTAAGATTGCAGCTTCTGCGGAGCAACAGTAAATGTGACCACACCTTCAGTGTTGTAAAGTCTGATTAATTCTAGTGAAAAGCATCATATAAACAAACAGATTCAAAATACATTTCACAGATTTAAGTTCATATATTCACAATGTTTTTAAGTTAGCTATGTCATTTTAGGGTGTGGTTGATACTGTAATTGAATGAATTTATTCAAAAAACTTTTTTATACCTACAAAAATATGGCTCAGAATAAAATATGAAATTAACCATTAAATGACTACAATGTATTTAGCTACTTTTTGTTTGTAACGTGTCCTGTAATAACTATATTATAATGCTTATAATACAGCCAATCACATCTCTGAATAAAGTTTTAGTAGAAAAGAGCTATTTATGTTGGATCTGGGAATATTACATTAAAAACCTTACGTATATTGATATGAAAAGCATTAGAAGCAAATTCAATTTGTGATGAGATGGGAAAGTAGTAGATTGAAAAAATCTCACACTCTCTGTCCCCAGATCAACATAGTCTCACTTTTACTCAAGTGTTTGGATGATAATTCATTATGGTTCAGCAGTTCTGACAGAATGTGTGATGAAAGTCAAGAAATTACTGGTGACTAAAAAAAATCACAGGGACAGCTCAGTGGGAAGGTTGACTAAATCAGGTGAGACATGGCTAAAAAACCCCCGGGTAGAGTATTTTAATACCGCTAATATATACATAGTCAGAAGGTCTGTGGTTCTGTTGGCTCTCATTAAATGTAACATTTTCTGTACAATGTGTAGCGTTCCCGACACAGAGCAGCTTCTGCCTGATGAAACCCAGCAGGTGTATAATTCTCTAGTCAGATGGCTTGAGGGGGCAGTGTCATTGCCATACTGCCAACTAAAGTCCTTGTGAACCCAGGATCATTCTCACCACAGATTTGTGTGAGTTGGAAATGTAAGAACAACATATTCCAGTTGGCAACTCTAATGACTCTTTCTTACAATTATGTGTCAGAACTCAGAACGTCTGAACTGACAGCGCAAGTGCTATTTAAATCAACACAAGTGGTTAATGTAGACAGGGAAGTATTATGGGAATTATTGTTTTATGTAAAACTGAATGAAGATTCTTTGGAACATATTTTGTGTTCCACAGAAGAAGAAAAAAGGATTTGGAAATTGAGTAGGAATAAATGTTGACCGAATTTTCATTCTTGGGTATTCCTTACTGCTACTTTAAGTGAGAACTGAAAGCTTTCGGAGCAGCGACGATGCACTTTTTCCCTTCATAACAATGCTGAGATTCACACACTGGTTCAAACTGTGCATTACAGATGCGAAAGAAATTAGAAATAATAATGGTTTCTGTGAAGGCACTAAGCCGTCTTAATATTCAGACCAACAGCATTATCTCAAGTGTGATGTAGAAGTTAACATTGAATCCCTTCAATTTTAGATACAAAATTTTAGATATAAAATTGGCTCCAGGTTTTTTTTTTTTAGTGATCTCCCACACGCCCCCTGGAACGTTTAAATGGAGGTGGACCTGGAAGGAGACCCCAGAAGGAAAGCAAAACCATAGAAAAAACACGATTGGGCTAGTTTGGGGCTAATTTTGAATGGGAATTGGGCTAGTTTTGTTTTGCAGACCTGGCAACCCTACTGTCAATGAAAACTGAAAAGCCAAATCATCCATTGCTAGGGTTGGGTTTGAGTTTGAATTTGATCGATTCCGATTCCGATTCTGCTTATCGATTCCGATTCTTATCGATTCCTAGTTTCGATTCCAATAAGATAAAAAATCCAATATAAAAAAAATTAAGTCAAACATTTATTCTGTCTTTTTACAAAGCATTATTTTGCAGCTGAATAACACGAGCAAAAATCAGCAGCCTACAAAACACTGCAAGAGGAATTTTGCCTATGCTTTAAAAAAAAAATACCACAGCAAAAACAATTAGATTAATATAAATTTCAAATTTCAAATTTCAAATTTCAGGTACAGAAACTGTAATTAAAAGTTTAAAAACACTGCATAGTTTTCTTTTCATAAATAAAATATAGATTAATCAATTAAAGTTATTAAATATATTCAATCACGATCAGTGAATTATTTTCTTTTGTTCTTTGATTAAAGGGGTCATATGATGTTGCTAAAAATAACATTATTTTGTGTATTTGGTGTAATGAAATGTGTTTATGCGGTTTAAGGTTAAAAAAACACATTATTTTCCACATACTGTACATTATTGGTTCTCCTCTATGCCTGCCTTTCTGAAACGCGTTGATTTTTACAAAGCTCATCGTTCTAAAAAAGCAAGTTGTGCTATGATTGGCCAGCTATCCAGTGCATTATGATTGTCCGAATACCTCAAGCGTGTGACGGAAATGTTACGCCCCTTACCATATTGTGAGGATGCCCTGTCCGGCCGGAGCGATGATTCAAAGCCATGAAAACCCATTATAAACGAGGCATTTGTTGCATCCAGTGGGGACATAATTATGGATTATAATGACGTATACTGTCTTTTTACGTGTAGCGTTGCATCGCGCCGCGTAAGCATAAAACCATATCTGCATTTGTGATGGGAGAAATGACAAACAACAAGCCCTACTCTACACTGCCCAAAACTCGCGTTTGAATCATCAGTGGCAAATTCTTTAAATATAAAAAACGTACTTACAGTCTTTGAGTCAGAACAGCTGGCATTGTAGTCTACTCTTCCAGGATCAGGAAACGTCCTCCATAAAATGTGCTGCACACATCTGAATATTTGGGTTGAACTGTTCTGGAACGGTGTTGTAAATACAACTTAACCACTGATTTCTAGTCGTGTCCATTTTTGGAAGGCCAAACAAAGTAGTTTCGCTTTCACAACGAAACACAGCATCACACACGGTGGTCTAGAGTGAGCGGTGGCGGCCTAGAGTGAGCAGAGGCAGGGGGCTAGAGTGAGGAACGACCGGAGGGCTAGAGTGAGCAGAGGCGGCGGGCTTGAGAACGGCGCGGCCGGCAGATTCGAGGAAGGAGCGTCCAGGAGGCTTGCGGCAACAACATGTGACGACCCCGGGCTGGACTCCGCTTCGTCAACAGTGAAAGCCGATCCGGCGATCCACAGCGCAAAGTTGTTGTATTTCCTCAGCAACCAGCACGGATCAGCTCTAGACATGACGAAGCGGATATCATCCTTTTTTGGAAGGCCAAACAAAATAGTTTCGCTTTCACAACGAATCACACAGTGCCTTCATGACATGGCGGTGGCGGCAACAATACTACAGCGAGAATAAAAGTTACGCCTTCTTTCTTTGCGTGAAAATTTGGGCGGCGTAATGCAAATCTTCCCACATAGTGAAGTAGATATGTGGGGGCGTGTTAGAACGAGCCATTTTAGGTAGGCGTGGTTGACTCTTAACTTTTATAAAGAATATCTCTTTGGATTTGAGACTTTAGTCTTTGCAACTTCACAGATCTTCTTTATGCACCAAGAGCTTGTAACACTTCAAAGAGAAAGAAAAAATTTAAATCGCATCATATGACCCCTTTAACATTAATGACAGGCAGCGTGTTTATTAGGCTGCTGTCTCTTTAACACCGAGCGCACGCAGATCTAAAAATACTGTACATGTGTGTTTTCTTTCTTATCTGTTTACGTTCTCGTAAGACAAAAACGACTGTGTTTATGATGATATACAGATGTAGTTTTCTGCATATTGGTCGACAAATATGAAAGAAGTCAGTTTCGGCCCGGAACAACCTTTTCTACAGTGGAAATACACGGAACGGTTCGAGAATGGACACAAACCGGGAACCCGTACTGCGACCTCTGTTCTCTGTGCTCGCGCTTTGTGTGCGCTGCACGTAAGCAGGGCGCAAGTTCTTTCCGTTCCTGCACTTAAATCGATTTTAATCACATTAAAATGCAAACGCAGGAATCGTTAAGCAGAATCGAAATGCACGCGTCTTATCAAATACCCGGTTCTTTGAAATTTGGAACCGGTTCTAAAATGGAACCGTTTTTCGATACCCAACCCTATCCATTGCACATCTACGAGCAACAGTGGCATCAGTGTATTAAGCAAATCGCTTGAGTAAATGATTCAATGACTCATAATTTATCGCCACCTACTGGTTTAATGGTTTAAAGGAGTCATGAACTGCCTTTTTCTCTGAGGTCCACTTATGATGTTATCAAGATTTTTACATCAAAAACATTATAATTTAGAAGTAATAGGCTATTTTCTGTCCTGTTTAGACCCCCATCAGCAGAACGCTCTGTTTGAATAGGCGTGGCGGATTGTAGACTCAGAAGTAAACACCCACTGCTATGATTGACTAACAGTTGTGTATGTTTGACAGCCTGCATCCTACACAGATGGACACTGCTGTGTTTCAAACTCTTAAAAATAAAGGTGCTTAAAAGGTTCTTCACAGCAATGCCGTAGAAGAACCATTTTTGGTTCCACAAAGAAACATTCAGTCAAAGGTTCTTTAAAGAACCATCTCTTTCTTACCTTTTTGTAATCTGAAGGACCTTCTTTTGCCACAAAGAACCTTTTGTGAAACAAAGGTTCTTCAGATGTTAAAGGTTCTTTATGGAACCATTTAGACAAAAAGGTTTTTCCATGGCATCGTGAAGCAACTTTATTTTTAAGAGTGTAGGTTAAGAACGCATAAACACTCAGTATATATCAAATGATCTGTAATAACAGACAAAGCAATAATAGTGATCACGTAATGAAAACTTGTGTGGTGCGACATCAGACCAATATAGTCGGCACAGCATCGTCTTTTAGTTTCCATCTTTCTTAAAATCCTGTGTCGAATAGTGCCTTGTTCGTAAACAAATCCGTGGTAAAATGAAGTGAACAAAGGACCAAGTTCTTACTGACGTGGTCTGTAACACTCAAAAATAAAGTTCATCAAATAAAGTTTATCGTTTGGTTACTGCGTAGACCTGTATTTGCTGCTCTTGTCATTTACCTACTATGTGCGCGAATCCGTGGGCGGGGCTAAACAGGCATTGATCTTCTTCTGCGGAGGCGGTTTAGCCACACTATTATGTCATAAAGTGGCGCATTCCAAAACCTGTCAATTTGGCAGATTGGCTTCAATATAAACTGTTTTAAGACTAACGAGAAAGTTTGAAGTTCTGAAACTTACAGAATGTTTTTATAGCACAATTACCTCTTATATATGTCAAAAGATCAAGGGAATTTTTATTTCTCACTTCGTGACCCCTTTAAATTGCAGAAATCACTAATCACCACTATGCCGCTATCACTAATGCATAGACAGTCTGGAACACACAAACCTAATTTATAATAACTTTAATAAACCTTTAAAGACAGACCTTTGAAATAATTGTGTTTAACAGTGGAATAACTGGTGAAAAACTACGTTACCCATGATTCCACAAAAATCTCCACCAATCAGAGATCTCCCTAAAGGAGATCAAAGTTTGAAATGATGTGATTCGCCTTGTAGCTGGTTGGTTTAACGAAGACTCTTTAATGAAAACTTATGGGAAAAAGGAGTGGGAAAAATACTTACAGAACAAAAGACTCTGATAAGGCAGGTACTGTTGTACTCCATATTAGCACTCTTGGAAGCCACTTCAAGGCCTGGAACTAACTGTTATATTATGCTTTTTATTACACAGGTGTTTTAGGAGGTGTTACCGAAATATGTTGTAGTGTTGAAACCGTGAGTTTTCTGACAGTAACGTGGGACTGTGAATGTGCTGTAATGTGTGACAGTAAGTGAGAGGCATCCAGTGACTCACATCACCTTCTGTGTTTCAATCCTTTCAAACCGCTGAGATGGGGAAAGGGGAATTGTAAGAGCGTGACTTTTTCATATCCTCAGATCATTTTCAGAGACCTTAAAACTTCAGATGGCCCTCAGACACCACTTCCTTCCATTCTGACAGGAATTACTCAGTGTATGAGTGTGTATGAATGAAGTGTGTGTGCTTGAATGATCTCAGATTCATATTGCAACAGAGAAGGGATTTCATCATGAAGATCAAGAGTGGTAAGTGCACCATAAACTTGATAACTGGGACAAATGGGAGCATTATGAAAATACGAAAGTCTTAGCATTATCATAAAATTAAAGATACAAGCTAGACAGATTATATAGTGGAGTGTATTACTGTAGATTTTAAAGTAACACTGAAGCATGAATCACTGATTTTTTTGTTTCTCTGTTCCACAGTAAACATGATTTTCTCCCAAAATGTTTTTGTAATGACAGGCTTAGGTGAAGGCTATAAAGACTACATGGTACACAGATTCTATGGGGCTTCAGGATGGGGCAGAAGATATCACACCTTCCCCTTTAAAACTCCAGCCAGGCCAGGCCGCTCAGTCTGGGGCTACGGTGAGTGGAATCATATTAAATGTCTCTCTGACATGCGATGAGTTTTTGTGTGATTTATGAAACTTATGAGACATTATGACAGACAAATCACATACTCAGCAAAACTAGACAATGCATTCTCTCTATCTGTGTTCAACGGTAAAAATGACTAAGGCTCAGGGGGAAAATACTTCATTTAAAATCTGCAAAAATGCCAAAATAATGAATTAATGCTGTATCTAACATTTGGTAACATTAAGTAACATTTGATATATTTTGAAATATATAGTATTAGTATGAGGTTAGTGTCTCAGAGGCACTTCTTTTGCTGCTGTTGCATATGTAGATAATTAACAGAGCGTTTATTGTATTGTGACATCTTGTGCATTACTTACAGCTAATTTTATATTTATTATTCAGTTGATGCTACAAGTAAAACCCTAATAGTGAGAGTTAATGGCAAAAGTAATACTTTTATTCAGCAAGGATGGATTAAATTGATCGGAAGTGACAGTAAAGAAATGTCCAAATGTTACAAACGGTTTCCAACGGCAGCTCTTTTGTGTTGTAATAATTTCACAAAATTAATTTGAATGCATTTTTGACCAAATAAAATGCAGCCTTGATGAGCATAAGACACTTCTTTATCAAGTTCTTTATCAAAAAAATGATCAACTCCAGACTTTTGTACAACAATGCTCTTTTTTCCAAACTTGTATATCTTCTTGATTCGTCATTGTGAAGTACTGGAGTGTGGGCAGGGACTTGTTAGCTGTTTTTGTGAGAGAGAAACTTGGATGGGGAAGTGTAATGTGCCTGAAAGAGGAAACGCTGAAAGCTTCACACATAATTTGTGGGTTTCTCAGAAATGGAAGAAAGGCACGTGTAGTAGGGCTGCTCTTACTAAATAGCCTGATCATATGAAAGACATATTCACCTCATCAACGCTTTACATACAGAAGCGTGTACCTCGAAGTACATATTCCCTTGTCAAACCAAGTTAGGATATAATGAACCCTGACAATGAGAGCAGTGTGAGTCGATTTCACACTCGTGGTCGGGTATGGATCGTGAATCATAGTGCCCCTATAATGATGAGCTTACATACGTACCAGTGATCTAATCTTAGATTGAATCCATTTGGAGATCAATCAATAAGAGTGCAGACAGGGGTGGAGCTGAGCTGAATGAGAGCTATTGTGCTCTATATTGGGAGCCATTTCAGGCTTGACGCAGAACATGGTCTCTAAGCAACAGCATCAGATTTTAAAGTAACAGAGCTGTCTATATTTCCATAGCGGTAGGTAAACAACTTACCTGCATTCACCAGCACACATCCCTGAATGCACAATACACAGAATAGATTTTTGGAGAGTCTTTTGGCATGGACTCGCTTTGGTTGTATGGTTAAAAATGCACTTGGGATTGAAAGAAGCCCTTAGAAACATGTTGATGGTCGGTGCAATCTCAATCTACACTCTTAAAAATAAAGGTGCTTCACGATGCCATAGAAGAACCTTGTTGTCTAAATAGTTCTATAAAGAACCTTTAACATCTGAAGAACCTTTCTGTTTCACAAAAGGTTCTTTGTGGCAAAAGAAGGTTCTTCAGATTATAAAAAGGTAAGCAAGAGATGGTTCTTTAAAGAACCTTTGACTGAATGGTTCTTTGTGGAACCAAAAATGGTTCTTCTATGGCATCGCTTGAAAAACCTTTTGAAGCACCTTTATTTTTAAGAGTGTACAGAATTGCCTGTGGAGTGGCTGGACTGGCGAATTAAACTGTGGCCAATGAGTTTTGCCACCTGCTGGTACAAGATAAAAAAATTAATCTGCAACAATGTGTACAATGTACTGCATCTTTCGTTTCTATCAAGGTTGCTATTTATAAGTCTCGTTGATGTGAAAAGATACACTTGTCTGTATGTGTTTGAGATAGAAAACGTGTGCAAAAATGTGTGATAATCCTGTGCAAATGCATCTGTGGTTTGCTTCAGCTCTCAACAGCAGTGGCCCTTCACACATGTCATGCTCATTTCTGTGCTGCTGCTGTGTGCTGGCAGAATGGAGACGAGCCCAAATGACAGCCACACAGCTATTTGTCTGCTTACTCCAACCTTTATGGAAATGTCCTTAACTTATGTCCCTGCATGGGGTTGATTTGCAGATTTAAATATAACAGATTTTCTTTTTTCTTTTTGATATATGAAGGTCACATTAAAAATGTCTTGAAAACTTTTTCCTTTGCCTTTTATTCGCTAGATTATTTATTTATTTTATTTTTTTGCTTTTATTTTTATTTATAAAATTAACATTAGTTTAAAATATTACTACGAATATTATAAAATAATTCTAAAAATACATGTAAAATATAACATTATTTTTACTTTTATCTTACTTTTATAACAATCCATCATAAAAATATGTATTACATTTTTATTAATCCAAGCAGTGGAAATTGATATTTCAGTATTTATTGTGTGAAAATTACTTGTGTGCATTTTTACACACATTTCAACTCTGCAAGTTGCATTTAGATTTACATTTAGTCATATAGCAGACGCTTTTATTCAAAGCGACTTACAAATGAGGACAAGTCAAGTCTGCTTTATTGTCAACAGAAGCAATCAAAAGAGCAATAATATGTAAGTGCTGTGACAAGTCTCGGTTAGCCTATAGCAGTACACATAGCAAGGTTTATATATATATATATATATATATATATATATATATATATATATAATAAAAAGAAAACAAGTAGATAGAAAAAGAATAGGGAACACAAGAAGGGTTAGAGGGTCTTTTTTGTTGATAAAAATAAAAATAAAACAAGCAGATAAAATAGAATTAGAATAATTCTAGAGTGCTAGAGTTAGATGGTCAAATGAAGATAGAAGATATGTGTTTTTAGCCATTTCTTGAGTTGCATCATCATTTCCACCACAATACAAAAATTCCAACTAAATGCTTTTTAAAACCTATTGCATTTAGTTAGCGTAGAGACAACAGTGTCAGTGAAGTGCATTCTTGATTTGAAATGTGAGATTATGAATAAATCAAATAAACTTCATGGCAAATAGCATAAAACTGTAATATTTTGATTGTGTCTTTTCCAGCCAAGCTGCAGCTGAAAGAAAAATTATGAAAATATTATTGCATATTAAGTGTATTTAGGACACAAAAATGCACACTTTTTTTTTTTTTTTTAGTTGGCATTGTTGGTTCCATGAAAAACATTTCCACTGCACAAAAGTTTTTTTTTTTTTTTCTTAATTGTGGAAAACAGTTGTTTAGACTACACTCTAAAAAATGCTGGGTTAAATATAACCCAGCGCTGGGTTAAAAAGGGACAAACCCAGCTATTGACCCAATTCAAAACAACCCAACTACTGGGTCAAAACAACCTAACCGCTGGGTCAAAACAACCCAATAGCTGGGTTTGTCCCTTTTTAACCCAGCGCTGGGTTATATTTAACCCAGCATTTTTTAGAGAGTAAGAAAATAATAGTTCTTTTAAGAACTGTTCACAGAAAGTTTATTTGAGGAACCCAAAATGCTTCTTCAATGGCATCACAGTGAAAATCCACTTGTGGAACCATTGTTTTTAAGAAACTAACCATAGCGAGATGAGGGAATCCAAAAATGTTTAATATGTAATTTAAAATTTGGTGTAAATTACATTGACTTATGACAGTCCAGGAAAAAGAATGACTTGTATGTATGTCCATAGTTTTAGTATATACATTAAATAAACTACTTACTAGTTTATTTAATGTATAAACTAAATGAGAGAGTTTCATTTCAAAAGGAAAAAAACCTTAAAAACCTTGGCTTTTTGGGAATATCTCTGTTTACAGTGAGGACTGACACATTGAGTAATAATGAATGTAATTAATTATTACAGGACTGTCTGTTAAGCTGAGGGCAAGAGAAGTCTAAAGGAAAGAGAATTAATTCTTTCACTCTCTGGAGGGTCATAAAATGCCTCCGACATTGAAGGTTGAGTTATTTTAGGGTAGGCCTAATTTACTATGCCTTCTCTCATCTCCAGCTAATAATCTGAACCTCTCTCCAAAAAAAGACTTGAATTATTGGAATTAACTGCAGTATAATTTCACTAAAATAAATACTTTGTAATTTGTGTAATAGGCCTAGCAGGATGTTAACATGGCAAAAACTGCATAAAAACAACACAGATGGAATGTTCAGTAAGACAGGTGCAACTGCATTCCATCTCAGCGTGAGATCTGTGATTCCCATTACCACACATACCTGTTTTGACCCTGATGGTAGTAACAGACATTTCGGGGTGACATTGACCAGGTCCCATCATCCTCGGGGCCCAGGTCACCACGCTCTGTGATTAGATGGCCCTTTGTTCTGGCCTTTCATGTATAGTGCACCTGCTCTACCCCTCCCTTGAGCCGTCCTGGTGAGTTATGGGATAGCAGAGGATAGAAAGGCGTGAAATGAGAAATGTGAAGTTGCTTTAGGTTTCCACATGCTTTAGTCAAACTAAGTGGTGCCCCTGTTTTGCTGTCTAAAGCAGAGCAGTGATGTACCCCAGATGTGTGTGATTGACATTGTCCATGTTCAATCTATGATACAATATAATTTCAGTGACAAGGAATTTGTCCATCCATTGTGACACAATCACTGCCAAACAGAACATATTTAAGCAACATGAGAAAGAGTGCTGTACAGCCAAATCACAGTGACGCTGATATTCAGACAAACAGCATGACTGCAAGTGTGATATTGCTAAAATAATAATTTAAAAAAAGAAACAATATTGAGTAACTTACATTTTAGACATAATATTGATAGTTAATTTGTCTGTTTTTGCTTCAGCAAGATGAGGGAGTCAGCATTGTGTTTAAAATGTCAGTCCCACTACAGAATGAATGGTGATTTGAAATGTGGTGTAAATTACATTTATTTATGACAGAACTGTCCTTGATGCATAAAATGGCAACATAAAAAAAAATGTGAGTACATTAACTGATTCAAATTCACATGGATCCTTGCACAATAAAGTGAAAGTGACGTGTGGCCAAGAATGGTGTCCCATACTCAGAATTTGTGCTCTGCATTTAACCCATTCATGTGCACACACAGCAGTTGGGGGTTTAGTGCCTTGCTCATGGGTCTCACCTCAAAGTAGAGAGAGCACTGGTTAGTCACTCCCCCCACCAACAATTCCTGCCAGACCCGAGACTCAAACCCACAACTTTCAGGTTACAAGTCAGACTCTCTATCCACTAGGCCACAACATGCGCAAATCTCAAAATACTTTTACCATAGTGCATGAGTCGTAAACTAATACATTTTGATGTTTACATCACATAAAAATCTCCATATGTGTAGCTTTTCTGATGTTGTACACTTGCTCGATAGCTCACCTGGTACATACAGCACTGCATTTGCAATGCAGAGCACTTGGGTTCCATGAAACAAAAGTCATGATATAAAAACACAGAAGCAAGCTAAAATGGCATGGTTACTTCAGCAAATGCGTTTTTAGTAGTGCTGTCAAACGATTAATCACGATTAATCACATCCAAATTAAAAGTTGTACACACACATATATTATGTAAACAAAAACTTTTACTTTGGATGTGATTAATCGCGATTAGTCGTTTGACAGCACTAGTTTTTAGTTTAGGGTAGGTTTAGGTGGTGCGTTATTTTCAAGTGCAATAGAAACATATAGTGCTACTCATTGGATATTTCATTTCCAACCTGCCGCACCACATACAATAACCAGTGTTAATGTTAATCTGTTTTAGGATAAAACAGAATTTGCTTTTAGCACTAATCATGGGACATTTAACTTTAAAAGTGTTGCAAAACAAGCAACATAATATAATTTTCCAAAAATCACGTATTTCCAACAAGCCTGGACTGCATCAAACAGTAGGTGAAAATCACCTACTACTAAATGTGATTCTTATGTGTGCATCTGATGAATGTTTTATTGTCCCATTTGGTAATGGGCGACTAAGAGGGGTTGTGAATAGCAGTAAATGTCAGACTCTGTTCCGTGTTTTGTGGTTGTTTTGCTCCTCATGTGCCTTCCTTTCCCATGTTTAATTTGTCCCAGGTGTTTCCCATGATGTTTTATTGCTCCCAGGTGTGTCTCGTCATCCCCTCCTCCTGTGTGTATGTGCATGTGAATGTTCATGTCATGTATAGCGTGACTGTTCCTTGTGTTGATTAAACCCATTTGGATTAATGTACTCCTCGTCTCTCTCCGTTCCTTGCTCCTCAGTCCGCTCAGCAGTGCACCCGTGACATATACCGGACCAAAACTGAAAGTGAGCAGCGACTTTTTCCTCGCGTTTGTTTTTCCCGCCTTTTTGAAAGTTTTTTTGTTTCTTAGTTCCCCCCGCGGCGATGGAAATTGCCGCTCGTGTCGCCGCCCTAGCTCACCTCGATCTCCCCTTCTACGAGTACGCCAGGGAGTTCTGCAAGCTCGCTGAAGTGACGGCGTTACGGGACGCCGTCCTCAATCAGCTGTTCTGGCTCGGGCCCAACTACCATCGCCCCGTGGACCTCCCAGACACCACTGGACTAACTTGGAGGGAAGGAGTTTTCCGGTGTCTGGGGAGTGTCCGGTCCCGAGCCAGAACCAGTCCGCCGCCGTCCGCGGCTTCCCCAAGTCAGCCGGCAGTTAATGTGGTAAGCCCGAAGGACGATAATGTGGCAAGACCAAAACTCGCTCCAGTGTCGGCTCCAGCCCCAGAGCTCGCTCCAGTGCCGGCTCCAGCCCCTGGCAAGACCAAAACTCGCTCCAGTGTCGGCTCCAGCCCCAGAGCTCGCTCCAGTGTTGGCTCCAGCCCCAGAGCTCGCTCCAGTGTCTGCTCAAGCCCCAAATCTCACTCCAGTCCCAGCTCCTCGAATGCGCTTAGCTTAGCCGTCTCCTCCAGAGCGCCCTCCAGTGCCAGCACCACGTAAGCGCTACCCTGTTCCCCAGTTAAGCCCAGGAAGGTTAAGCCCAGGAAGGGCTCCTGTTACCCGGTAAGCCCAGGAAGGGCTCCTGATCCCCGGTTAAGCCCAGGAAGGGCGCCTGATCCCCGGTTAAGCCCAGGAAGGGCTCCTGATCCCCAGTTAAGCCCAGGAAGGGATGCTGTTCCCCAGTCAAGCTCAGGAAGGGCTCCTGTTCCCCAGTCAAGCCCAGG
>NW_015505401.1:1680534-1697270 GCF_001515645.1 Sinocyclocheilus grahami | reverse complement strand
GCCAGGGAGTTCTGCAAGCTCGCTGAAGTGACGGCGTTACGGGACGCCGTCCTCAATCAGCTGTTCTGGCTCGGGGCCAACTACCATCGCCCCGTGGACCTCCCAGACACCACTGGACTAACTTGGAGGGAAGGAGTTTTCCGGTGTCTGGGGAGTGTCCGGTCCCGAGCCAGAACCAGTCCGCCGCCGTCCGCGGCTTCCCCAAGTCAGCCGGCAGTTAATGTGGTAAGCCCGAAGGACGATAATGTGGCAAGACCAAAACTCGCTCCAGTGTCGGCTCCAGCCCCAGAGCTCGCTCCAGTGCCGGCTCCAGCCCCAGAGCTCGCTCCAGTGTTGGCTCAAGCCCCAGAGCTCGCTCCAGTGTCGGCTCCAGCCCCAGAGCTCGCTCCAGTGTTGGCTCCAGCCCCAGAGCTCGCTCCAGTGTCTGCTCAAGCCCCAAATCTCACTCCAGTCCCAGCTCCTCGAATGCGCTTAGCTTAGCCGTCTCCTCCAGAGCGCCCTCCAGTGCCAGCACCACGTAAGCGCTACCCTGTTCCCCAGTTAAGCCCAGGAAGGTTAAGCCCAGGAAGGGCTCCTGTTACCCGGTAAGCCCAGGAAGGGCTCCTGATCCCCGGTTAAGCCCAGGAAGGGCGCCTGATCCCCGGTTAAGCCCAGGAAGGGCTCCTGGTCCCCAGGTAAGCCCAGGAAGGGCTCATGCTCCCCAGGTAAGCCCAGGAAGGGCTTCTGTTTCCCAGTTAAGCCCAGGAATGGCTCCTGATCCCCAGTTAAGCCCACGGAGGGCTACTGTTCCCCAGTTAAGCCCAGGGAGGGCTCCTGTTCCCCAGTTAAGCCCAGGGAGGGCTCCTGTTCCCCAGTTCAGCCCAGGGAGGGCTCCTGATCCTGAGTATAGCCCACGGAGGCATCCTGATCCTCAGTTAAGCCCAGGGAGGGCTCCTGATCCCCAGTTAAGCCCAGGGAGGGCTCCTGATCCCCAGTTCAGCCCAGGACAGGCTCCTGTTTCCCCGTTCAGCCCAGGGGGGGGGCTCATGATCCCTAGTTAAGCCCAGGGAGGGCTCCAGATCCCCAGTTAAGCCCAGGGAGGGCTCCAGATACCCAGTTCAGCCCAGGGAGGGCTCCAGGCCCCGAGTACAGCCCCGTAAATATCCCCAAGTATTTTTTTTGGGGGGGGTAGTAAGGCTCCAGCCATAGAGGCAGAGGCGGGGGTTGGGGCCGCAGCCTTGGAGGCTGCTTCACCGTGGCCTCCTAAACTACCTGCTCCGCCATGGCCTCCCTAGTCCCCTGCTCAGAAAGGGCCTCCCGAGTCCCCTGCTCCACCATGGCCTCCCGAGGCTCCGGATCCGCCATGGCACCCTGAACGGGTACCGCTCTGGAGGCCCACTGTCCCGTGTCTGTCCTGAGGGACCTCCAGAGTGCCCACCCCCCCCCTCCCCATTGGATGTTATATGGTGTGAGGACACGCCTTCTGGAGGGGGGCGTTATGTCAGACTCTGTTCTGTGTTTTGTGGTTGTTTTGCTCCTCATGTGCCTTCCTTTCCCATGTTTAATTTGTCCCAGGTGTTTCCCATGTTGTTTCATTGCTCCCAGGTGTGTCTTGTCATCCCCTCCTCCTGTGTGTATGTGCATGTGAATGTTCATGTCATGTATAGCGTGAGTGTTCCTTGTGTTGATTAAACCCATTTGGATTAATGTACTCCTCGTCTCTCTCCGTTCCTTGCTCCTCAATCCGCTCAGCAGTGCACCCGTGACAGTAAAGTGGCACAACTGATGCTGTAGGCCATCTGAAACTGATAACAATGTCATACATTCATAATATACAGAACGGTCATGAAGTAAATTTTTCAAACGTAATATCTGCAAATTTGGGAACAACAGTTTCATTTTTTTAATAAATTGGTCAAGTGGACGATTCAATGACTCACTTAAAACAGTTACTTGTTTCATCCCTAAATTAATTTGTCTTTGAATTATCTTTTATTTTGTTAATTTTAATGGTAATCTTTTAACACATGTTGTCTGCTCTGTATTTATTTTCTTCTATAGCATATATCATTTATATAATATCCATTATAGTATGTTATTTCTATATGAACTTATATGTACTTTCCATGCATTTCTAAATATTTTGCAGCAGGTAGGCTAACGTCTTTCCATTTCTCTCGCTCTTCTGTTTTTCCTTTCTTGTCATCTGCAGCTTGATTATAAGGCTGATAAAGGCAGTGGAGTTGATCGCTGAATGCTATTTTAAGCCTTACCACAGTCCTGCTGCCCTGTCCAGGGATACAGCTAGTGACTCTGAAGTCATGTTTACTTGTGCAGCTGTAAATTCTGTTTGTAGTGGAAAGGCAACAAATCTTATAGTTACCTCAGAGGAGATACTGTTGCTTTTCTTACCAATACTGTCTAAAAGTGCAAGAGAGAGAGGACAAAGATAGAGCGGTTTACAGCTTGTTAGTGTGGCTGACATCGCAGTGGTTGAGTTGGAAAGGCCAGGGCGGAACTAGATCTGGGATGAAAGGAGTGGTTAGGCTCTCTGAAACCACTCCTAAACACAGCATGTGGTGAATGTGCGTGTGAATCACTGTGTATCTATACATAAACATTCACTTCCCTTTGTAAATGGTAACTTTAGATGGTAGGAAAACTAAAAAGAGAAAAAAGAAAATTTAAAAATTGAAACTGATATGACTTTTTTTTCACACAAAAAAAAAAATCAATACAATGGCCCCAAAAGCATTTGGACACCTAAGTCACACTTACATGTATTCATGTCTTTTCATTCTATAATACAATATAAAAACCAATGATTTTTAGTTGAAAGAAATATAAATGCGTTTAAATGCGAGTAAAAAATCCCCTTGATACCAGATGATTAAAATAATTTCTGAAAGGATGGACTCAAAGGAATAAAAATGAAAAGATTCTGAAAATGTACTCACCCTCAGGCCATCCAAAATGTAGATGAGTTTGTCTCTTCATGTGAACAGATTTGGAGAAATTTGGCATTACGTCACTTGCTCACCAATGAATCCACTACAGTGAATGGGTGCCGTCAGAATGAGAGTCCAAACAGCTGATAAAAACATCACAATAATCCACAAGTAATTCACATGACTCCAGTCCATCAGTTAATGTCTTGTGAAGTAGAAAGCTGCGTGTTTGTAAGAAACAAATCCATTATTACAGTGTTAAGAACTGCAAACTGTCGCTTCTTTCCATAATACCAATACATAATCCAAAATAACAAATTTTCCCCAGTAAATAAGTCCAGTGTTGTCCTTTCACACTTTCACAATCCACAGACATATTTGTTCAAAACTGTTTTTGACTGTTTTTGGTTATAAACAGTTTTTGATCTGTGCATATTTCTCACTTGAATCAGACGAGACGACTTTTTCACTGGGTCAAAGCAATATTGTGGATAGAGAATTTTAGCTAGAAGTGATGGTTTGAAACAAAAAAATGTCTTGATGAATTTGTTAATTACAAACATGTAGCTTTTGGAGTTGTGTGAATTACTTGTGGATTATTGTGATGTTTTTATCAGCTGTTTGAACTCGCATTCTGACGGCACCCATTCACTGTAGAGGATCCACTGGTGAAACACTTAATTTCTTAAAATCTGTTATGGTGAAGAAACAAACTGATCTACATCTCGGATGGCCTGGAGGTGAATAATTTTTCAGCACATTTTCATTTTTGGATGAACTGCTCCTTTAAGAGTTCATATACCATAATTTCATTATTATTATTATTATTTTTTTTTTTACATAATTAGACTCTGTTTAGCTTATATTATTGACTGAGTGAGAAGTTTAATAAGGACGTTTAAGTATATGTTCCATATGTTATGTATATTTGTCTTATCTCAAGATTGGATTTTATTGTGCTGTGAAATTGTGTGCTTTATATTCTTTATTTGAGTCTTTTGGGAAGGGACAGGAAGGAGGGCTCAAGAAGGATAAATGATGCAAAGGATGGATGGGGCAAACATGTGCTCTCTAGAAACATTCTGTGGGAGGTTATGGTACTGTGAGCTTCTGGCCAAATGAGTGGGTTGACTTGATGTGCCCTCTGAGCTGTATCCCACTCCTCATAACAGGCTTCTGGGAGCTCCTCTGACAATTAATAATGAAGACCCTCTACTCCCACACAACATCACAGGGATAACGAGAAGAGAAACAGAGAGAAGGGCAAAAGAGTTTGAAGAGATTTAGAGAGAGAGAGCGAAAGAGAGAAATGCTCCCTGTAGAGTCATTTTAAAAAGTAGTTCATAATGATTATTTTTCAGATACACAGTCAATACATATTCCAAACACTGCATTCAGAACCACGACAAGATTCACACTGTTCACCACAACAGTTTTTACACTTCAGGTCAGCGATCAGTTTGCAATAATTTATACTTTAATAATAATAATAATTATTGTTTATTATTATTAAAGTATACTTTTGTATAATAATATTTTACTATTCAATTCAATTTAGAAGAAGAAGAAGAAGAAGAATTGAATGGTATTGGAATTAATGGAATTCCATAATGGAATACTACTACTACTAATATAATAATATTTACTATACAATATTAATACTATTTTAACCATATTAATATTATAATTAATATTAGTTTCATCACAGTTTCAGAGGGATTCAGTTCACTTTAAAGTTTGTTTGGTGTGTTATAAGGCAAAAATATTGTAATTACATTAATGCTATAATTAAAGCAATGAATACAATCTGTCACGAACTCAGTCCATGGACTTCCGCTTATTCACCTCCAGAGGTCACCCTTTCCATTACATTGACTCTCGCACAACACAAACTGTTGCATAGCACCCTGGACTACATATCCCATCATTCTTTGCACGATTTGCACACTGCACTGATTGCACACAGCTGTTTCTAATCACCTCACTCACTATATAACACCCACTCTAACCACCTTTCTCGGCTGAGTATTGTTTAGCCTGTACCCCTTTCCGAGTCTCCGTGTTTTCCTTGTTTTGCCTTTCCTGTTTTTGCGGTTTCTGATCTTTGCCTGTTTTCTTGGATTTCTCCCTCTCGTCTCGCCCCTGTGATTCTGTCGGCTGATCGGTGACCTACGCTAGCCCTAGGACTATTCTTGTGTTTTGCCCGCCATATACCTGTTTGCCAGTGTTTTGACCCTGCCTGTTTACTACGTCTCTTGAATAAAGCCTGCAGATGGATCCACACATCTCACGTCTTGTAAGCCCCGTTACAGAATCTAATTTTGATACAATACATTTGAGTGGCCTGGATTCCAAAAATCAGTTTGACAATCATTTTGCCTTATATATTAATTAAACTGTGAACTATATACTTATATATCAAGTAAATTGATCAAACCAATATTTATAACATTGTTATTAGTATTGTAAAATGAGATTTTACTGTTAAATTATAAATAATAATAATAAAGTTAAATGAATGGTACAATATTATTATACAACAATATATTGTTTATTATTGTTGTTGTTGTTTTTGATGTTGCTGCTGTTTAAGGAGAAATACAATGAATATTAATTAATTAAATACAATGTAATGTTAATACAATAAATTCAAGTGGCCATTCCAAAAAATAACCGTGTGCATTAAAAATGATCACCTTATCAGATGAAATGGACCAAAATGAGGTTTGAGTGCAGTTCTAAGGCCAGTGATAGCGTGCAAAGAGAACTTGCTTCAGAGTCTGAATTTGTTCTTTTTAAAGAAGACTGAAAATCTCAGTCTTTCATTCTGAAAAAGCTCAGTTTTTATTATGCTGTCAAGCAAACATGAATCACCCTCCATTGAGAATGTCATTTATTCTTCTCTGCAAATAATAACAGGAAGAATCTGTCTTCTGTTTTGTTCACTGTGCTGTGCACTTCTCTCTGGGACATTTTTCTAGGAAACCTGATTCACCCTGGTCATGGAAAGCCACAATGGCGTAGGTGGTAACATCCAGGACAATAGCAGTCAAGGAAATCTGCCTTTTCCTTTGTTGCAATGTATAATTTCCTGTTTCCCCCAACCTTTTACACATATACACAGAATGAGATGGGATCAGTTTTTTATTGATGCTGAATTGAGCTTTCCTGAAAGCTTTTCCCTAATTGCAGAGGCAAGATCTGATTTACTGACTCAAATGAAACTAAAGCTGTTATGTAAGAAATGTTCTCAGATCAGTTACTTTTATTTGACTCTTGCTACTGTATATGGTAAGTTTCTAAACGGAGGTAAGAAGTGAACTTCTTTTAACGTCTTCATTGTTTATGCTTCGGTCCAGTGATTTCATTAAGAAAACATCAATTAAATATTGTGTTACACATGGAGACTCAAGCCAAGCAAAAGAATGATTATTAACATTTTTCTAGACTGAGCAACTTGGTTGTGAGGCAGATAATATCCCCAGAAAAGTAGTTTACCTAAATAGGTAATGGATTAAGCATTACTGGATTGTCAGCGGGAGGGGAAAAAAGAAGGTTGTGTGTGTGTGTGTGTGTTTGTGTCTGTCTTCTTGTGTGCATGTTATACAGTGCATATTTGTGATTGTGAGGGCATTGGGTGTGTTTCCAGAGAGATGGATTGAGATGTTGAGATTATTGTGAGATAAAACCTCAGATTAACTCAGCAAGGCGCAACAGCATTTCATTGTGTTATGATCTTTGATCTGTAATTGTGTGGCGCACAGTTCACCGATTTGCTCTTAGTTCATGTATTATTATATTATATTATATTATTAAAATTTATGGAAAAACATGAGATTATTGTGTTGAATTCATTGACTATTTGTTTGATCACGTCTCTAAATATCACATAAAATCAAGTACATGATATAGTCTAAACTATGCTTGACGAGCAGGGACAGAAGAAAAGTATTGACTGTTTATAAGACAATAATTTCCAGAAAAATAACAGAAACGGAATAATAAAGAAATTGCCAGTTCTAGTGAGTATCAGCCCACATTGAACAGCACACTGTTAATTAATTGTCCAAAATAAAATATAACAAAATGTAAAAAAAATGATGTATAGAATTATTATATATCATATAATTTTATGTATATAATTATTATATGCATAATATTATTGTATTATACAATATACAAATTAATGTAATTAATTGAATACTGTAATTAATGCAATAAATAACATATAATATAAAAAAAATTTAAGTGACCCAGACCTACGTATCTTAAACTGATTTAAACTAATATTTACTATTTAATTTATATTAGTATTTTATAAAGAGATTCTACCATTCTACTACTACTGTTATTATTATTATTATTATATCATAATCAATAATAATAATTTTAGCAATAACAAAAGTACATCAGCCCACTTTGAGCCCAAAACAATTAATTGTCATAATAAAATAAAATTAAATTATCCTCCTCATTTGGAAATTTAAGTGTCAATTATTTCAATATCTAATGTATGCCATTTGGTGCAGGTGATGATCACATGGTTTATAAGGTATATTTCCTGTGTGAGGGCTGAGGTGGGTTGCGAATGTAGGCTGCAGCAGGTTAAAGGTCAGAGAGAGGCTGTGCGGTTGTGCTAAACCCTATCTAGCCAGACTGTTATTCTGAGGTAAATCAATACGCTCCAGCAGTCATGGTCTGATTGATCAGGGGGATTTCAGTGAACTGTCCCTTCCCTCCCAGCGACATGCATAGCAACATGTCTATTTATAGAGCTTTATCAATACAGCACTGAAAGGACAGACAGCAAAGCCTCTTCAGAAACAGACAACGCACAGAGAATACCAATAGAAATGGGCCGAGGAGAGATTTCTGATGTCGTCATGGCTGCAAATGGCAGCATTCATCTGGGGCAAAAAGAATCCTTAATGGTGATTTGAAATAATTCACACAGTCTCGCCCCTGTGATTCTGTCGGCTGATCGGTGACCTACGCTAGCCCTAGGACTATTCTTGTGTTTTGCCCGCCATATACCTGTTTGCCATTGTTTTGACCCTGCCTGTTTACTACGTCTCTTGAATAAAGCCTGCAGATGGATCCACACATCTCACGTCTTGTAAGCCCCGTTACAGAATCTAATTTTGATACAATACATTTGAGTGGCCTGGATTCCAAAAATCAGTTTGACAATCATTTTGCCTTATATATTAATTAAACTGTGAACTATATACTTATATATCAAGTAAATTGATCAAACCAATATTTATAACATTGTTATTAGTATTGTAAAATGAGATTTTACTGTTAAATTATAAATAATAATAATAATAAAGTTAAATGAATGGTACAATATTTTTATACAACAATATATTGTTTATTATTGTTGTTGTTGTTTTTGATGTTGCTGCTGTTTAAGGAGAAATACAATGAATATTAATTAATTAAATATAATGTAATGTTAATACAATAAATTCAAGTGGCCATTCCAAAAAATAACCGTGTGCATTAAAAATGATCACCTTATCAGATGAAATGGACCAAAATGAGGTTTGAGTGCAGTTCTAAGGCCAGTGATAGCGTGCAAAGAGAACTTGCTTCAGAGTCTGAATTTGTTCTTTTTAAAGAAGACTGAAAATCTCAGTCTTTCATTCTGAAAAAGCTCAGTTTTTATTATGCTGTCAAGCAAACATGAATCACCCTCCATTGAGAATGTCATTTATTCTTCTCTGCAAATAATAACAGGAAGAATCTGTCTTCTGTTTTGTTCACTGTGCTGTGCACTTCTCTCTGGGACATTTTTCTAGGAAACCTGATTCACCCTGGTCATGGAAAGCCACAATGGCGTAGGTGGTAACATCCAGGACAATAGCAGTCAAGGAAATCTGCCTTTTCCTTTGTTGCAATGTATAATTTCCTGTTTCCCCCAACCTTTTACACATATACACAGAATGAGATGGGATCAGTTTTTTATTGATGCTGAATTGAGCTTTCCTGAAAGCTTTTCCCTAATTGCAGAGGCAAGATCTGATTTACTGACTCAAATGAAACTAAAGCTGTTATGTAAGAAATGTTCTCAGATCAGTTACTTTTATTTGACTCTTGCTACTGTATATGGTAAGTTTCTAAACGGAGGTAAGAAGTGAACTTCTTTTAACGTCTTCATTGTTTATGCTTCGGTCCAGTGATTTCATTAAGAAAACATCAATTAAATATTGTGTTACACATGGAGACTCAAGCCAAGCAAAAGAATGATTATTAACATTTTTCTAGACTGAGCAACTTGGTTGTGAGGCAGATAATATCCCCAGAAAAGTAGTTTACCTAAATAGGTAATGGATTAAGCATTACTGGATTGTCAGCGGGAGGGGAAAAAAGAAGGTTGTGTGTGTGTGTGTGTGTTTGTGTCTGTCTTCTTGTGTGCATGTTATACAGTGCATATTTGTGATTGTGAGGGCATTGGGTGTGTTTCCAGAGAGATGGATTGAGATGTTGAGATTATTGTGAGATAAAACCTCAGATTAACTCAGCAAGGCGCAACAGCATTTCATTGTGTTATGATCTTTGATCTGTAATTGTGTGGCGCACAGTTCACCGATTTGCTCTTAGTTCATGTATTATTATATTATATTATATTATTAAAATTTATGGAAAAACATGAGATTATTGTGTTGAATTCATTGACTATTTGTTTGATCACGTCTCTAAATATCACATAAAATCAAGTACATGATATAGTCTAAACTATGCTTGACGAGCAGGGACAGAAGAAAAGTATTGACTGTTTATAAGACAATAATTTCCAGAAAAATAACAGAAACGGAATAATAAAGAAATTGCCAGTTCTAGTGAGTATCAGCCCACATTGAACAGCACACTGTTAATTAATTGTCCAAAATAAAATATAACAAAATGTAAAAAAAATGATGTATAGAATTATTATATATCATATAATTTTATGTATATAATTATTATATGCATAATATTATTGTATTATACAATATACAAATTAATGTAATTAATTGAATACTGTAATTAATGCAATAAATAACATATAATATAAAAAAAATTTAAGTGACCCAGACCTACGTATCTTAAACTGATTTAAACTAATATTTACTATTTAATTTATATTAGTATTTTATAAAGAGATTCTACCATTCTACTACTACTGTTATTATTATTATTATTATATCATAATCAATAATAATAATTTTAGCAATAACAAAAGTACATCAGCCCACTTTGAGCCCAAAACAATTAATTGTCATAATAAAATAAAATTAAATTATCCTCCTCATTTGGAAATTTAAGTGTCAATTATTTCAATATCTAATGTATGCCATTTGGTGCAGGTGATGATCACATGGTTTATAAGGTATATTTCCTGTGTGAGGGCTGAGGTGGGTTGCGAATGTAGGCTGCAGCAGGTTAAAGGTCAGAGAGAGGCTGTGCGGTTGTGCTAAACCCTATCTAGCCAGACTGTTATTCTGAGGTAAATCAATACGCTCCAGCAGTCATGGTCTGATTGATCAGGGGGATTTCAGTGAACTGTCCCTTCCCTCCCAGCGACATGCATAGCAACATGTCTATTTATAGAGCTTTATCAATACAGCACTGAAAGGACAGACAGCAAAGCCTCTTCAGAAACAGACAACGCACAGAGAATACCAATAGAAATGGGCCGAGGAGAGATTTCTGATGTCGTCATGGCTGCAAATGGCAGCATTCATCTGGGGCAAAAAGAATCCTTAATGGTGATTTGAAATAATTCACACAGAATATGCTTCAAACCCGCTGATAATAAATTATTCAAATGGCAGAAATATTCTTTCACCTACAGAAGCCGTAATTTATGCAAAACAAAAATTATGCAATATGTGTTTTCTCCAAGGAGGTCTGTAATACCTAGAGAACCTGTTAGCATTTCCATTCATCTCAATAGCAGTTGATCAGAATAGCACAAACAGCCTTGGAAGGGCCCTCCAAAAATTGCCTATTACATAATAAGACTCTCATTTATATGTTGTTTGCAAAAAAAAAGAGAAGAAGAAGAAGAATAGACAGCAACTTGAATGGCCATTGATGGAGAAACAGCCTTTTTACCTGAATAATAATAAACGGATAATAATATTTTTTACAAACCAAAACACATTGTTGACAATGGCCTGAATGCCATGTCCCTGGGGGCAAGTGGATTTTAAATACTATTTCTGAAAAACCTATTTAAATCTTTGATAATTTTTGTAGGTTAAAAAAATGGTGAGGCAGCAACCACCCATTCATGTCTAAATTTGCTTAAACTGAGTCACAACTTCCACAGATAGTTTCCTTTCAAATGGAAAATTCTGTAAACCTCATGTTGTTCCAACCTATGACTTAGTTTCTAAAACCTGTATCAGTAATTTTGTCCATATAATGAAAGTCAGTGGGGTCCAAAGTTGTTTTGACTATTGGACTATGTGGACATCAAAACATGTAAACTCCATAGACTGTAGGTAAACTCAAAGCGAGGGTTTAGACTTTTTTGAAATTGCGATGAACAGTTAGCGAGAAAGATATATATTCTCCAGTGGTTGCGTAGATTTACAAATGATTAACCTTACAAATCTGATTAAATAGCGCACTTTGCGTTCCCAGATGAACGTTATAATAAACCCAAACTCACAACAATATGCAGAGATGAAATTTGAGACACTCCACACAACTGTAAATGATAACAGTTCCGACCTGATCTCATGAAAGTGTGTATCAATAGCACGAGTTTATGTTTCGATTTGGCGTAGGCCTACTGTTTACATGCAGAAATTGACTTTGGCGTGCATATGATACGCAATGGGTAGGACTGTGGGGTAGATGCGTATTATACGTACGGGAAAACTGCGTATCATATGCACGCCAACAAATTGTGTATCATATGCACGTGGAAACTGCGTATCACATGCATGCCAAAGTAAATTTTTGCGTCTCAATACCACGATTTTCTGTTTTTATTTGGCATACTATTTATACGCATTTTCATAAGACCGGACTCAGCAGTTCATGTGGAGCAGCATTTACTGTGAATGGAGCCACTCGCATGCCAACGACATGCATATGACCAACCCGCAGTTAAATAATTAAAGTGCATATATTAAGCCCGCATCACATATATCTATTTATAGAGTTTGTGAATTCACAATAGCATTATGTTTTATTATGATTTTTAAATCTGTTTAATACCATGCAGCCTTGGAAATCAGTCCAATAATAAGTTTCATGGATTCTCATACATGAAATACAGCACTTCTGGTATTTTGCCGGTTATTGACAAGGGCAAAATGCAAACGAGGATTTTTAAAAATCCAGTACTCAAATTAAATCAGGGAATCGTGACAGCCCAATTTCATTGTATGGAAAATATCTTGAAACATCCCTTAAAATGTTTTCTTGTGCATCTTGCAGAAGAAAGAAAGTCAGGTTTGGAATGACATTTCAATTTTTAACATTTACATTTTTTTATGAACTATCCCTTTAAAAAATAGTTGCATAGGTCCCCTGACAATGGCCTATGTGTGTCGATAGGGTTCTCTTCTTTGCTGTATAATTAGACACTTCCATTGAAATTTATGAAGTAAACAGAAGAAGCACTTTCTGCACATTATCTGATCCAAACCGCAAAGTGCTCTCACCTCTCCTCAACCTAAATGTCCTGCAGGAAATACCAACGGAGGCTAGACTGAGTAACCTAATAAAGCCACAGCACCTAAATCATCAAACGGAGCGGTAACATGCCCCTAGAATACAGCCAGATGGAGATGCTAATTGGGTTTGGACCTCCAATAAACAGCGCAGATGCCTTCGGGCTTCTACGTGGCCGATCAAGTGGCTGCATGAGGATGGAGGTGGACTGAGTTGACGAATTCACACGGAGGGAGATTGAACAGGTCTTTGTGAAGGATGGAAAGGCAGTGAGCAGAGGAGGGAAAACCTCAGAAGAAGGTGGGAGGAGGGAAAGAGAGCTGATGCAAGTGTGTGAGCGTGAACCTGAAATGTTGCCAGTCTGTCTGTGAGGCGTGTTGCCCCAGATGAGCCGGGACCCATGGGAGGACAGAGATTTCTCGTCTGTTTCCAGGTACACCTACAGCACAGGGCTCCCCTGCCACAGGCAACCTGAAACGAGTACATCCCGCTGTTAACGCCACAAACAATTATGATGAAACTCTGAGGGGAGCAAATACGTAGCCATGCATACACAGCACGTATAGGTAAACAAACATATTTCTACATGGAATATGGCCTGTTCTTTTGTAGTGACTCACAATCACACCCACACATACATACACTTTTTCCCCCTTAGCTATCTAAATGATAATCTGGGTTATTATTGTAAACTAAAAATAAAACTAAGGTGAAAAAAAAAACAGTTTCGATAATCAAACCATCTTCACAGGAATTGAACCATCTGCATGTGTCAGATAAGACAGCCCACCTGCCAAGCTGAAAATGAAAACCCACTGCTATATATAATTAAAACTGTACTATAATGTACAAGTAAATTTATAACAGTTAGTACTTTACGTTGATTAGCCGTATAATAGCACTGGTATCACTTAGCTTGTCTGTGTTTATGTGTTCCAGACAAACTGTCAGTAAAGGTGCTGCCACATTATTTTTGGTAAAAAAATTTAAAAAATGTTGTAGGTAAAAAGGTCCATTGTCAGTAGTGTAGCAATATACTTTATGAAGAGCTCACACAGAAGTCCCTTCATAACCAAGCAGCTTGCTATTGATCAATTCTGCAAACTTTGTGAAATCCGTGTGAAATTCATAAATATTTATGATGATTTATTTAATATTAGAATTTGTTGCAAATGGGGAAATATTTTTGAATTCTGCGTGACCATCTTGAATCCATTGCGAAATCTGTGTTGGGAGATATTTTTGAATTCGCTTGTCATGAATCTGTTGCAAAATCGTGTGGATTCCCATCGAAATGACTGCAATTTAGCTGCAAAAATTCGCCAAACAACAGGAAATGTGACTGCAAAACAAACCAAAAATTACAGTGGAAATAACATCAAGGGACGATAATGCTCTGTTCATTATAATCATGCACTGCATTTTTATCTCTTTTGCTGGTTTCAAAGTTTTAGCACTTAAATATCTGGCAGGAAAAGTTTTCATCATTCATCATTTGTAAAAAAAAATTCAATTCAAATGACATGGTTTTTCTGGGTTGTTATCATTAAGCTATAGCTGTGGTGTGGACTTAGAACTATATTCTAATAAAATTAGAAAACTTTATAGAAAACTTTATAGTTTAGTCATCTTTGACCAGGCCTTTATTATTTGGTGATTTTCAGTGACTCTTTACGCCAGTAGGTGGCAACAAGCAACTTTTTTAGTCACTGAATCATTCACCCAAAAGATTCGTTCAAAATACTGATTTGCCACTGTGTTGCGCTTGGACACGTGACGGTTGATCTTCGGCTTTGTTGGAAAGTGTTTTAACTCTTACTACTACTACCATAGTGAGAAGTGAATAGACTACATTGTTTATTCTCTTTATGAACCATTTTCTCATTTGAAGAGATTCTTAAAAGGAGTTGTTTTTTCAGGTGTAGCTACTTTCTTTAGATATTTTTAAGCAATTTTGTGTCCAAAAGTACAGCCACTCTAGGTAGCTAGACACACACACACACACACACACCCAAGCCATGAATGAAAAAGTATAATTTCTTGGTCAGACAGTGCACCTAATCCATTTATTGGATCTAAGAGTTGCAGAGAGAAAGAGACAGACAGACATGAGAGACAAAAAGCGACTGAGATCTTTGAAGCAAAGAAAAACAAGTGAGCAGACACTCTGGAACTGAAACCTCTTCTCCCACACAAAGTGGTCATCATCCAGTATGGAACAAAAACATGTTGCAGTCTGATCTAATTAACTAAAGAGCAATATTTGCTCACCCGGAGGACAGCTAATGCAGCGCTGCCTTTATATGGACCGAGGCGAGAGCAAGGAACCAAAGAAAGAGTGCAGAGCTTTTAGTGTAAACACATTTTGTGCCCTTGAAAAAAACATTCTATAATGTGCTCAGACGGAAATGTATGGACATAATGCAATTGAGTCTTGGTGTGTATGTGTGTTGTTTCAAATGTATTTCTGATGCAAAAGGCTGTAATATATATATAAACTCCATCACCTTTTGCCTGTGTAACTGTGTAAATGCAGAACACAATGTACGCGCCGTCTGTGATGTGACACAAAGCCCATTGTGGTGACCTTCCCTTTTGATGTGCTCTCTTGTTCTCTTTCTCTCTCTATTACCCTGTTTTGTTGAGAGCTCTCCATTTAGCTCACATTTAAATTCAGAAAACACTCAGGAGCTTTTGTCTGATCCAGCTCATGTTGTGGAGGTGACAGCGCTGTCTTTGGCCAGACATATATATGTATGTTTGTGCGTGTGTAAGTGTGTAACTCCAGCTTACACTTTGACTCTACACTCAAATGCTTTAATAAGACTAGAACGAATAAAGGCCAGTGCTGACGTGGATGAGCTATTATGGGCCCCCTGCCACTTTGCTTTTTTCTGTCCATCTATCAGGGCTACTTGCTCTTTACGGACATGAAAATACATTCCCTGCCTATCCCTTCAAAAACCAGCATGGGAAGTAACGTACAGATATTAGAGTGTAGGTTATTTGTGTAGGTAGAGTATTTTTAGATGCAGAGGAGATTGGGTTTTTGAGGTGATCTGGATCTCTTGCACTCTGAAATACTATGAAGATGCAGACTTAAAGGGATAGTTCACCCAAAAATGAAAATTCTCTCACCCTTCACATACTGTTATGTATAGTTGCAAACCTGTATGACTATTTTAAAGATATTCTGAAGAATTTTGGTTACCAGTTTTAGGTTACCCCATTTCCACCACATAATAAAAAAAAATAAAACTTTAACGAACCATAAATATGACATACATTTAAATGATGAGATATTAAGTCATACTTATAAGATAAAAGTTGAAATTCTGACATGCATAAACGTAATTTTGATATAAAATGCTGAAATTAAGTAAACTTTTATGTCATAATAATGGCTTCTTATGTCAGAATTTACATTCTCATAATTTTGACTTTTTTTCTTATCATGACTTAATGTCATAGTTTAGATTTGTTTTTATCTCATAATTATGATTTACCAAAGCAAACATTTTTTGACTTCTTATAATTAACTTTTTATCTCAGAATATTGACTTTTTATCTTATCAAGACTTAGTTACAATTTTTGACATTTTATCTCATAATTATGACTTAGTATGCCATAATTGCAACGTTTTATCTCAAAATCATAATTTTATGTCTCAATTTTGACTTTTCATCTCATAATTACAATTTACCAAAGCATTTTTTGATGGACTTTCAAAACACTATTTTCTGTATGGAGATAAGAAAAACAATCTCAAAATGTTTCACAGAAGAAAGAAAGTGAAGAAATAACATTTTGGAATGATGGGTAATTACATGATGACAACTTTTTAATTTTTTTTTAGATGAACTATCCCTTTAACACAACTTTATGTAAGGTTATCGCAACAATCGAGAGCATAGGTTAATTCAGCGGTGCTCTTGATATTAACAACCTTACTGGAAGTGATTTACTGATTTAATGTGTATGTTTGCAATAATAGTGATATTAACTGACCATCTCAGCGAGCTCATATAGACGACAGACTGCTGTAGAGTATATATATATATATATATATATATATATATATATATATATATATATATATATATCTATGGTGTAGACAGCATCACTGATTA
>NW_015505401.1:1673311-1679455 GCF_001515645.1 Sinocyclocheilus grahami | reverse complement strand
TATATATATATATATATATATATATATATATATATATATACATACACCTAGTTACTAGCACTTATAAGCTCTTGCCATAATATTTACTACTTTAAGTACTTTAAGTTTTAAACTCCCCTTAAGCTCATCCTAAAAACCATTAGCCATTATGCTTGAGGTAGTGCAGTCAGTTCCCCTTTTTAAAAGCTCAGTCTTTGTTTCTCAAAAAATTGGTAAGGAAAACATGGATCAGAGTTTAGTGCAGTGTGACAACAGAAGAGACTAAAGTGAGAGTTTTAAATAAAGTTCGACCATCACACAGATGGCTCCCCCTGTGTGCTCTGAGCTACTAATTCATCTTAAACACACTTGGCCAGCTGGGAAATCCCTCCTGAAGAGCAACACTGACCTCAATATACAACCTGCGTGGTCTACAAATGACCACACACACACAAACACAAGCTAGTTCAGCTTGGACTGCGTTAGTGCTTACAAGAATGTGTTCTCCTGAGAACTGTACTTGGCAATGCAGAATTTCTATAGAATATCTTAGCAAATGAAAAATGACATGCAGTACACTGTTAAAAATAAAAGTTCTTTGTGGAAGTCAAAATGTTTCTTCGAAGCCCTGAGGGGACATGGTGATGGAAAATATATGAGATGGGTGGAAAAATAATATTTCAGTGCTTTTGAGTTTGTTTGGCAAAACTTTCTCATTCTCATTCAAAAGTGTTGCATTCCCCCGAGAAACATTGCGTAGTTGTTTCTCCCACTTCATATTATTTCCATAACAAAATTTTGTGAGTGAATGCAAAGTTTCTTGGGGGAGCAAAAATGTAGCTAGAGAACGCAAAAGCATTCAAATAAAATTTTTCTTTCAATTTTAATTTTTTCCCTCACCATGTCCCTTAAGGGGCTTCATAGTAGGTTCTGCTTTGGCAGGGGTGTTCAAAATTTGAAATTTGAGAGAAAGATTGTACAAAATATATTTTTTATGGCGGTCAAACTTATCATGGTAACAATAAATAAATATTGTTTTATACTGTTTTTTTAGTATAAAACAATATAAAAGCAGATTATTTAATAAAAAAACCAATTTAATTGTATTTAATATTTTCAAGTATTATTTAATATTTAATATTTAAAATTTTTTATATAGATTTTTTTAAAAACTGATAAATAAGTTTTCACATATTTTATGCATGAACATATACCCTTGTAGTTTTAGGAATTTAAGAATAGGGGGACCTGTAGCCCTGTAAAGGGGTCCAGAACAGGATAACCTATAACTATATGGTATCAGGCAATACAGTTTTAATAAAATTAATATTTTTTTGTTTGTAATTCGAATGCATATTATGTTTTTGCCATTTTGTAATATTGTGCCTATGCATTGCCTTATCCAACCTACATTCATATTTGAATCAATATAATGCCATTCGTTCAGTTTTAAATGCAAGATATGAATGCAAGATGTTGCATTTTACTCTGCATGCTGAGCACATAAACCCTGCGAGAGTGTCAGCGGTGCAGCTCAGAGCAGCAACGTGTCAAGCAAAATGCAGGGAGGAAATATTTATATCTCCAGAAAAACTGGTAGTGTGTCTTTTTATGGAGGCCAGAGGCATGATAATGGGAGAGCGATGGAGTGAGAAAGAAAATGAAAGAAGAGATAAAGATAGACAGCATACTAAACCGAAAGAGCGATAGACACAGAGACATGCCTTCTGGCTGTAGATGAGGGCCACAGCTGTGTTTGGTGTGGTATTTTTAAACGCATCAATGCTGCTCCAATCCCCGTACCGCGCCTGACCTATTTATAGCCCGAGCCGGCCATTGTTCTATTTCTGTTACCTGTGGGCCATGCTCTTGTTGATTCACATGCAAATCAGCCTCCTCCTCTCTGCAGCAAGCAACTTGATGGAAAACCAGAAAGAGAGAGACAGAAACAGGAGCTGAATGCAACTCTGAGCCACCTTGGAGGACAAAAAAAAAACCCTGTTTGAGAGGGAGGGAGGACCGAAAACAGTGAATCTGACACATCGGGGAGAAAATAACAAGCAGTTTTGTCGGGACAAGAGGAAGGCAGAGTATAGAGAGTGTGAGAGACTCTCCTGCTGATTCTCAGAGCCACTTAGGTGTCGACTGGAGAAGAAGCGAAGAGATGAACAGAGCAGAGGAGGAGTGAAGCTTTTTAGTGTTAGTGAGGGAGAGCTCTGTCACTCTTCGGGTGTTGCTTAAGAGGAGGAGGAGGAGGAGGAGGAGGAGGCAGGGGCGAATGTTCCTGGTCTCTTGACAGAGAGAGAGAGAGAGAGAGAGACACAGACACAGACACAGAGAGAGAGACCGAGAGAAGAGGAGGGGACAAGCTGACAGCAATACAGGAAGAGCAGGGCTGGCAGACGATGTGCTGCTAACTGAAGTACTAATGCTCCAGACCATTTACGAGGCCGACTCCTGTTTCTCCACAGACAGCATCGGGAAACACCGGCTGCCTCTGACCCCTCACTACGCTGACATGCACAACGTCAACAACTCAGGTGACTCTTTTTGTAAGATCTCTGTCAGTCTTTTGTATTGTGATAAGAAGGGTCTTGAACTTGTGGAGTTTTATCCTGCAGGGCTGCAAGATTTGCTGTAAGATTGTGTCTGTGTTGGTATTATGCTGTCTGAGGAGAAACTTTCAGGAGAGCATCGTTCTGTGGATGACTATTAGTGGGTGACTAACAAAGGGGCGACTCAAGGTACATGTAATTATCCTGTCAGACGTCAGAAAGCGTAGGTTATATTGGGGATAAAAACAGAACGCGTACAGGATGTTATGAGACTTTAGCCTTTAATTCAGGAGAGAGGAAACTTCCTGAGAAATACGGCATCAACATGAAAGGCGTGTTGCTTTTCGCATTCGCCAAAGACAATCAACCCGTTCTATTTTTGACCTGACACTGTTTGCCGAGAGCTTGGGTCTGACATCACTGAGTGAGGATGTGTTAGCTTTATTGTCTAAAATCTGAGCGTGACTCATTTTTGCTCTTTGCTGTTGTTTCTGACTTATGGTCGCTGCCAGAAAGCTGCTCGCGCAAACTCTGACCGATTCAAAACGTGTTGTTCTGGGAAATCCATGATATGAAAGTTGGGGTGAATGTGGGGGAAGGAAGTATGTATATAATAATACAGATTGAGTCATTTCGGTTCCTGAAAGAAGGGTGGAGGACATTGCTTCACCTCTGATTTCTCTCTCTTTGCACTTATCACCGCTGAACCGCAGGAGATGGTCTGCCTAGATTTCAGCATCGTTGCAACATAACTGAAAGTACGTTACATTTTTTCGACTCGCAAATCAGCACACACACTGCCTAACGCAATCCTGTCATTCTAAATATAGTTCTAACCCTCATTTGTACAAGTACTGTGCACGAAGACAAGAGAAAGACTGAGCTGTCGTCTTCAATAAGGCTCAGCAAAGCAACCTGTTAGGGGACTAAGTCCAACCAACCAGGGCAGTAGGGTGCCCCATTCCTCGCCCTAAACTCCTCCGCCTGATACCGAGCCATTCAATTAATGCTCATCTGTCCAGTGAAAGCCCCGTACAGGCATGCATGGCATTATAAAGAAGTATGCGGTTAAACAACAGCCACCCGAGCGAGGCAGGCAGGCCTGTTGCTTGCTCTGTGGGTCAGATATTCTTAGTATGTTATTCTCAGCTTATAGCATTAGAGTGCTAAGATTAGCTGTCGTGGTGCTCTGCTATCATACCATCTCCACAAACTCTTAATATAACCGTACAGTGGAACAGTTATTAACAGAGAGTTTGTCACCGTCATGTGATATGCTGTTAGGTTTTACATCTGTTATTGTTGACAAGGGATCTGCTTGTTAAAAATGTCAGTTTCTTCTTTTTGTGTTTCTGCTCGATGCAAATAGCACTGCTGCAAAATTCGAAGTGTGGAGTATAGCTCGACTGTGATCTTGTGTTATCAAAAGACAAACTGCTGTTAATTTGTTATGGTAACTGAGGCAAATAGGTAAAGTTAAGTGTTCCTTAAGAGTGGCGATTTAAGGATTTAATCTGTAACACTAAACAAGCTCAAGGAATCAGCTCTTTGGCTCAAAGCAACGCTTGAAAATATGTGATCAGAGTCGAGCCAGAAATATATGGGAGCGATGCTGCTGTCGGAAGATGTTTATTGTAATGTTAATGTAAACCCGCTGTCAGTTTTAAAGCATTGAAGCTAGTCTTCATACAACTGTTATAATCATTCTGACAACTCAGAGTAAAGCAAATGTTAGAAGGCTGAATATTCTGTTGAATGAACAAAATATTTTGAATGAACGGTTGAAAGTCATCTTCTGTTTGGCGTGAAATGTCTTGTAGTACTACAATTTGTTCTGGTTTATTTGACATGTCTGCTTCAGCAAAAACACAATACAAAGTGTCTCAAGTGTAAAGAACTCATAAAGAGATCTAATCTAATACACTTGCAGCAATTTTATGCTCACCGAACAAGCAGTCCCTTAATGTAGGTGATAATTAGTGACAATTAATTGATTAGTGCAGTTTTTAATATATTTCTGAATAAAATAAATGACTGTTCATGCATCATCTTGTTGTTTTTATCTGTAGCCTTTCACAATGGCTCTAGGCGATTTTCTTTAAAAAAAATTTGTTTTGGATTATGCTAATGGTGGCAGTGATGAGCAAATAATGTGATCATGCGGTCTATGGAGAACTATAAAGTAGAAAATTTAACCTTTTGTTGGGCTGATATTATGAATGTATTATTCATCATAACGAGTGGAATGACTCTCTCGCTGATGTTTAATGCCAGGGTTGTGATTACACTTGTTGTTGGATGGAAAAATTTATTTTTTACATATATTTTCAAGATTTAGATTATTGCAATAAATGATTTGGATAGGTTTACTAAATCATTTTGAAAGAGTTGCAATGTAATTAGTTTTTAATTCTCAAAGATATGCATATTGTTTTCCACATAAACACAGTATTTATATAACAAATTATATAACAAATATTTAAATCATGTCACATATATGTAAAATAAGTATTGAACACGTCACCATTTTTCTCAGTAAATATATTTCTAAAGGTGCTGTTGACATGAAATTTTCACCAGATGTTGGTAACAACCCAAGTAATCCATACATACAAAGAAAACTAAACAAATACGTTCAGAAATCAAGTTGTGAAATGTAATAAAGTGGAATGACAAAGGGAAAAAGCATTGAACACACTTACTGAAATGTATTTATTACTTCGTACAAAAGCCTTTGTTGTTAATGACAGCTTCAAGACGCCTCCTGTATGGAGAAACTAGTCGCATGCATTGCTCAGGTGTGATTTTGGCCCATTCTTCCACACAAACAGTCTTCAAATCTTGAAGGTGCTGTGGACCTCTTCTGTGAACTCTGATCTGTAGTTCTTTCCATAGATTTTCTATTGGATTCAAGTCAGGTGATTGGCTGGACCATTCTAGCAGCTTTACTTTCTTTTTCTGAAACAAATTGAGTTTCCTTGGCTGTATGATTTCCTCCATCATTGTCTTGCTGAAATATCCACCCTTGTTTCATCTTCATCATCCTGGTAGATGGCAGCAGATTTTTATCAAGAATGTCTCGGTACATTTTTCCATTCATCCTTCCTTCAATTACATGAATTTTGCCAGTGCTACACCATGATGTTTTTGGGGTGTAGCCATGTGTAGCCATTTGACCTCCAATCATGGTGTGTATTATGGCATCCAAAGAGTTTAGTTTTGGTCTCATCTGACCAGACTATATTCTCCCAGTATTTCACAGGCTTGTCTAAATGTGGTGCAGCAAACTTTAAACAAGCTTCAACATGCTTTTTCTTCAGCAATAGAGCCTTGCGTGGTGAGCGTGCATACAGGCCACGGCGGTTGAGTGCATTACTTATTGTTTTCTTTGAAACAATTGTACCTGCTAATTCTAGGTCTTTCTGAAGATCTCCACAAGTGGTGCTTGGCTCTTAGACAACTCTTCTGATAATTTTTTTTCAATGCTTTGTCAGATATCCTGCGAGGAGCACCTGGTCGTGGTCAGTTTATGGTGAAATGATGTTCTGTCCACTTCCGGATTATGGCCCCAACAGTGCTCACTGGAACATTCAGAAGTATAGAAATCCTT
>NW_015505401.1:1661413-1673234 GCF_001515645.1 Sinocyclocheilus grahami | reverse complement strand
ACACCTTTTTATAGGCCATCATTTGGGACTAAACCAGCTAATATTAATTTCCACTGACTAGGGGCAGGATTGCTTTCTAATTACTGATAGATTTCTGCTGGTGTCTTGGCTTTCCATGCCTTTTTGCACTTCCCTTCTTCATGTGTTCAATGCTTTTTCCCTGTGTCATTCCACTTTATTACATTTCACAACTTGATTTCTGAACTTATTTGTTTAGTTTTCTTTGTATGTATGGATTACTTGGGTTGTTACCGACATCTGGTGAAAATTTCATGTCAACAGCACCTTTAGAAATATATTTACTGAGAAAAATGGTGACGTGTTCAATACTTATTTTACTCACTGTATACACACACACATATATATATATGAAAAATGTTGTTGATTGAAATATTATTTTAAACTCAAATGTTAATGGAAGCTATTTTCTATTCTTATATTTACAAAAAAAAAATTATATTTATATATTTTTTTATTAAAAAAATATATATCAGGAAAATTAAGTCAAATATATTTGCTTTACTTATATTTACTTATATTTCATTTTTAGGACATTTCCCCCCCTGTATTAAATATTGCATCCAAAAATAAACACCGAAAACATATTTTTTGCTGAAAGGGACGATCTGGATTCCCCCTGTCCTGTTTTTGCTTTGAGGAATAACCTTCTACTTAAAAATACAGCAGCGCTTCCTGCTTTAGACACGCCTGCAACCCAGAATAACATCAGCCGTAATGAGCACTCAGTCACCGCAGCATATGCAGCCAAAAAAGCATCACTGTTTTTGTTAAGAAACGCATCGTATCTCCTCCAAATATAAAAGAAAAACTGGTACTGACAACAGAGGTTAAAAAATAGAATTCAATTTAACTGTGCCGGAGGCTAATTTATAGGGCACCTGATTATTTTGCAGCTTGTTATCTGTACTCCTTATATAAACGATGTACCGGCAGCCTCACTGCAGGAAAGGTTAACATATGCAGCATTTGAAGCATACTAAAATATGAGAATGTATATGCTCTTTTTTTATACATAACATTAAAAAGTAATGAGCTCTATAATTTAATTTAGCTATTCAACATTGCACCGGCTATCAAGCCTATTTATACTAAATAAATGTTTCATTTTAAATTAAAGGGTAGCACATCATTTTGTGAGACATTTCTTCCAATACGGACTGTCATGTATGCATAAACGCTTAATTAAGAGTCTAATTTAGTACCTTTTTCACTTAACGGTGTGTGGGAGGTTTGCTTTTATGGCTGTATGCAGCACTACAAACTCAAGGCTTTGATCATCTCAGTAATCAACAGTAATGAGAAACATCAGTCTATGAGAAATGCATTGCTCAAGGGATTATGGGAAATGTAGTACAGCAGATGAGTCACCATATCCCTGTGGGGAAAGGGAACTGTTTAGACGCGGGGCAGGATGCTTGTCATCCCTTCCTGCTAAAAATAAAACAGGGTGCTTTCGGTCTTCGAACTTGTGTTTACTGATTCAGTGCCACATCTGCACCACCATTCTCATCTCATGTCATACCATTCAGTCGAGAACTTGTAAGTAAAACCACAACTAAAGACAGTTCATGAAAGCTAAAGGTGCTTGAAATGTTTGTGGTGATGGGGGGTTAAGGGTGGGGGTAGGCAGAGCAATAGCTTACATAAATTTGACAGGGTGCTCTTATTTTTGCCCGAGTTAAAATTACCAGATGGCTCCACACGTTTGACAGTCTTTCACACATTCCCTATATTAAGAGTGTGCTCAGAAATGCAGTTATATTTAGCCCAGTTACTGCTGTTTGCAATTCTCTTTTCAGCTCAACTGGCGTTAATACATCAACAGCTCTTCTTGGCTTCATTACACATAATGTTCTTGCAAAGGCTCGAGGCCAAAACACGAGGTGTGAGTGTGTTTTGTCTCATAACACTGATTTAGTGCTGATGTCAGGTGATGCAAAAATGGCCCACGTCCCACTGTAGTCTCAACAAGTGCCTTGTTAGCATAATTAAAATAGAGTGGCGGGACTGACGAAAAACATGGACGTCATTGCGTTTCTACAGCATCCAACCTGTTGATTCATCTAGTCAACAATGTATTATGAAAGCTAAGTGGACTGAAGCAATATTGGTCTTATCGAATGACGGAATCGCTTGACGTTTGGTGTTAGTGGTTCTCACACATTTTATGTGCTAAATATAAATACGTGAATACAGTACTAAAACACAGGCAAAGTTCCATTTGTACGCAGTGCAACACCTCTATTGAATGATACATCATGAAACAGTCAGTGTGACCAGTGCAGTCCCTTTCCCGAATGAAGTGAATAGTAGGCAGGGTTGCCAGGTTTTCAAAACAAAACCCGCCCAATTGCTACTCAAAACTAGCACAATTGCGTTTCGAGGGGGGTTCACCGGTAAAAATCGCACTCCGGGAGGTAAAATACAAATTTTTTCGGCAGGGTTCCTCTAGTAAAATTTGCATTCCAGGGGCTAAATATCACATTATTGGGGGCATTTCAATCCGCGGACATGAAAAACAGCCCGCAGCAACAGTGTTAAAGTAGCCCAATTCCACGGGAAAACTGACTTGGCAACACTGAATAGTGAATCAAAAACTTTCAGGGCAACCAGTGTAGTTTGATTCACGAACGAATGACTCTTACGTAGGTTCTTTTTAGTGAATCAAAACATTCAGAGCAACCAGTGCAGTCTGATTAATGAATGAATGACTCCTATAAGTCAGTTTTTCGTAGTGAATCAAGAACTTTCAGGGCAACCAGGGTAGGCTGATTCAGGAATTAATGACTCTTATGAGTCGGTTTTTCATAGTGAATCAAAAACTTTCAGGGCAACCAGTGTAGTCTGCTTCGCAATCTAACGATTCTTATTAGTTGGTTCTTTGTAGTGAATCAAAACATTCAGAGCAACCAGTGTCCAAAAGCTTAGGCAGCTGACTTGTTGCACAAGGGTACCTCACAAAACTCATTTCGGACTGACTTCTGAGGCAGCGTAACTCTTTATTGATTGAACAGAATAGAATTTTGTCTGTAAGTAAATATTTAATTACAACAATACAAATTTTTCACTAGAAACTGAACTGAACCACAACTTTTAGATGTCTTTTTTTTTAGCTCAAACGCACAGGATTGTGGGATATCATAGGCAGCGAAGGATACCTTTATGCTGCCTTCAAAAATGTATCATATAAAGGTATGTCAGTAGACAGGATGTGACACGATCATTGAATTCCTACCTCCGTATGATGCCTGCATGCTATAATTCAACAATAACTACTAAAGACGTGGAGCTTTTATAGTGAATCAAAGAAATTTAGCACAACCAGTCTGATTCACAAACGAATGACTCATATGAGTTGATTCTTTGTAGTGAATCAAACACAGACTCTGACTAGTTGTTCATATGAAAGTGTGTACTTAAAGATACACATTGTGTTTTTTTTGGTAATATTTAAAACAAAAAAATACATGAATTAAATGTTTGCGTTTTTTTGGGGGAGGGTGTTTAGTATTTTTGTTCAGTGCATAATTAAAGCCAATTATTGGATTGTATTAATGCCAGCTCTAAAAAGGCAGCATAAAAAGTGTAAAATCACCTTTTGCAGGAACTGATTTAAACTCATTAATGAATTTATCTCATCAGTTTGGAAGTTTCCCCAAATATTCATTCTTAAAAGGTAATAAAAGACTTGTTAATGTAAGTGTTAAGGAACCAGAACTGTGAAAAGGAATCAAAAAAGTAATCATGAAATTCTTTCCAGTTACCATCCTTAAACCCTATAGTTCACATTAAGAAGAAGCCTTTTGACCTTTGATGACGTCAACGCTTCTCTTCCCAACAATGTGTCACAATGATGTCACGCTGTCTGGAACAAGGTTAAATTGTGTTATCCAGAGGGCCATTTGGTCTAACCTGGTCATTCTTAATCTTCAAACCGCCTGCTACCAGTTGAGTTGGGAGGTGTGAGTGGGTTGACCTGAGGTTTCTTTGCCAAGAGCTCGGCTGGATGGTCGGCTCAAAGTGTATCTTTTTAATGATGGTAGTGGAGAGGGCAGGCAGGGAAACATAAGATAAATGAGATATCACCATGGCGAGCGCTCCAAGCCAGCAGGTGTTTCTGAGGCTATTTTTAGCTCCATTAGGGCAGCGAGCCCAATGCCTGTGAACCATGGTTGAAGCTCATTGGCTGACTTCTTGAATGCTGTAAGAACACTGCTGCTCTTTATAAAGAGCTCTCTCAAATCAGAATTAATATTTCCCCCATCATTCCAGGATGCTTAGGGTCATCTGTTTGCCTCACTAGAGAGAGCTGCTCCTGTCTCTTCAAACTTGGCTCTTTTCCAAGAAGTGCCGTCACGACAACAAACCAAGGTGAATTTTTGCTAAACACCCAGAAGTTGGCTTCAAATGCTAGCTTCGACCTCAACTGGAGCTGACAGGCATAGCTGACATGTATCGGTGTCGACAGAAAGAGGGAGTGCTTGTGTGTGTGTGTGTGTGTGTATGTTTGTCTTATATAAGGGATGATATAATATCCATGGGTGCTCTCGGGGAGGAGACACCACACAGCGCAGCTCAATATCTGCAGGAAGAGGAGTCAGTATGATGTCGCCAGCGTTGCCATGGCAGCCAGTTTGGGTGGTGGATTGGGTGTGGGTTTTGTCATAGTCTAAGATTGCACCACTTGCTTTTATGTTGCTATTTATAATCAGCGGTTGCGCATGCAGACATTTTTGATGATGGCGGAGAACATTATGTTCAACCAAACAAGCACACAAATGCTTTACCATTAATGTGTGAATTGTTGCGTGTGTCACTGTAAGTGCCTTGCTATGGCAACTCATTAGGGGAATATTCTAGGCTTAAGAGACACTGGTTCATGGATAGAATTCATGGTTTAAAGGCTTTTCCTCTGTGTGTGTGTGTGTGTGAGAATGGAACAGGTGGTGGTGCATTATCCCAATAACAAGCTTTCTGAGGATTTAAGTTACATAGCTAATAAATCTAGTGTCTTGCATCTAGTGTGTTTATTGAAACACACAAATGCTTTACCATTAATGTGTGAATTGTTGCGTGTGTCACTGTAAGTGCCTTGCTATGGCAACTCATTAGGGGAATATTCTAGGCTTAAGAGACACTGGTTCATGGATAGAATTCATGGTTTAAAGGCTTTTCCTCTGTGTGTGTGTGTGTGAGAATGGAACAGGTGGTGGTGCATTATCCCAATAACAAGCTTTCTGAGGATTTAAGTTACATAGCTAATAAATCTAGTCTCTTGCATCTAGTGTGTTTATTGAAATTCTATCTATCTATCTATCTATCTATCTATCTATCTATCTATCTATCTATCTATCTATCTATCTATCTATCTATCTATCTATCTATCTATCTATCTATCTATCTGTCGTTCTGTCATTCTGTCGTTCTGTCGTTCTGTCATTCCGTTGTTCTATGTATTGTTCAATCTTTCTATTGTTCTGACATTCTATCTATCCATCCATCCATCCATCCAGCCAGCCAGCCAGCCAGCCAGCCATCGTTCTGTCTGTCATTTTGTTAAGATATTTTGAAGATTGTTTCAACTTTTTTTATCCCCGTAATGAAAATAGTAGGATCCCAAACAACAACTTCGGACCCCATTGACTTTCAGCTTGGACGAAAAAAAAATGTGTCTATTCAAAACGTTTTCTTTTGTGCTTGACATAAGAAATAGAGTGATACAGGTTTGGAACAACAAAAACTTTGAATAGAAATTACATATTTATATATAAGAAATTACATGTTATTGATTCTGTTTATCAGTCATTAAGGCTATGTGCTAAAGTGCTCATTAAAAATTAGCCAACTAACCCATCATGCTGACTAAGAGGAAAAACCATTTGACATAATCATGTTTCCAGACACTTGCGTACTCAGTTAACCTTAAAGTGACTTGATTTCTGTGTGGGATTTCCTGTTGTTACATCATCCCCAATTGTATAACAACCACTGTGTGATTTCCCTCAGTGCGAAATTCACTGGACCATAAGTATATCCTGACCACCTGTTCTGTAAACTTCTTTGTCTTTCTTCTCCACACCCATAGATCATTCTGTACGTATACACTTTCCAAACGCCATGTCTTCGTAATTGCTTTTCGTCACGCAGAAGAGTCACAGTCTCTTATGATGAGCGTCTCCTCTTATCCGCTTTCCGAGGGACTGTCCTCCAGGCTTGCTATTGATTTTCACTGTCTCTCGGATATATATATAGTTCTTGGGACCTTGGGGATGCCCTCTGCTTTTTTGTACCTGGTGTATTACTTGTAATGAGGCACAGCTTGAAGACTACAGCAGCAATTTTCCATAATGGTGAAGGTGTGATGATGGCTCTAAGGAGGGAGGATGATAGGGGAATAAGAGGCAGGAACACAAACATCACAACTTTCTGAACAACAGACTGCAGCACTGCAGTCCCCATACTGACCAGAGAGGTCAGTCGAACACACTGGACCAAACCATGGCTAGTAATAACCTTCAGAATTGCTCATGTAATGCTGGCTGGGATTCTTATTTAGACACACTACTGCATAGTTGTTTCTACTGTATCTATGCCTACTGTATCAGAGAAGCTCATACGGGGCCATACTTAGAAACTTTTGATGGGGGAGGTGTTCAGCGGAGGAGCGAAATGAGGACATTTTTTTTCTAGCATGTTGGAAGATTCAGCTTAAGACCTGCTCACACCAAGCTATAACTATAGTGTTAAACATAATGTTTAAAAAAAAAAAATCAACAAAACTATAACGATAATGACACAAGAACAATATTGTTAGAACCACTTTCATACCGATTTTTTTTAACAGCTGATTAACGATAAAAATGATAAAAACATTGAAAGCCAACTTGACTTTAAAACACATACGGCAATTATTTTCACATTAATTTTAAAATAATAAAGTTTAAATTTAATGTCTCTAAAAGTGACATGTGGTGTAACTATCAAGTAACAATAATAAAATTAAATAAATTATCTTGCAGTGAATACATGCGAATGAATAAATTGTCAAGGTAAATATTTTTTTATTTTATTTTTATAAATATTCATGAAGTCATGAATGTCATTATCTTTTGGAGTAGTGAACACATTGCATTTTACACATGGTCTTGACATGTCATAAAAAATGTCAAATTTTCTGATATTGACCTTGTCTTGAGTGTCTCCAGGGGTCCTGTGTATGACATAACATTATTTTAACTATGCATGTTGGTTGTACCACATGACTTTTTTGGTTGCCCCACAAGACTTTGATTTGATGGACTCAAGTTTTTCAAATATTACCAATTTCAAAACCAAAGATATTCATAGCCTCATATATGTATACCTGATCATTTCAATATCTCTGAATAATTAATAATAATAAACCATCAAAATGTAGGACATACTTTTTTACTAAATCCTTCTATTCTCACTTTTTTATTTCTCAGTGGACATTAAACCAGAGGTTCCACTGGCTCTTGATCCGGGCTCCCCACTGGACCTACGTACAGACGTTAGGATGCAGAGCTCTGCTTCAGATCCCACTGTGTGGGAAAGACAACTCCAACAAGAGCTGCTCCTCATTCAGAAACAGCAGCAGATTCAGAAACAGTTACTCATTAGTGAGTTCCAGAAGCAGCACGAGAACCTGGTTCGCCAGCATCAGGCCCAGTTACAGGAGCATTTGAAGGTACCAACACAACCCTGTTGTCAAACTGAGCTGACGCAACACAGTCCAACTAGATGAATAAATGTATAATAAACATCTGCCTCTCAGTTGCAGCAGGAGCTACTTGCTATGAAGCAACAACAGGAGCAGCTGGAGAAAGAGAGGAAACTAGAGCTCCAGAGTCAGGAGAGAGAACTGGAGAGACATCGCCGTGAACAACATGTCCTGGTCCTCCGCAACAGAGAGAAGAGCAGAGAGAGTAAGAGCTCATCATCACGCTCACCCACACAACACTCAAACACTCCACAACCTGTCTGTACCTAATACCGTCCAAATGTCATCAGTCAGATCAAATGACACATTTATATGACGTCTGCTTCTTTTCCATGTTCACTTGAGAAGGTGTTGAACAACACAGGATGAAAGTTACCAACAAAAATAAAAGATAGATCTGGGCTGGCTAACTGTAATATATACATGTATATACATATATATATATATACATATGTGTGTGTGTGTGTGTGTGTGTGTATGTGTGTGTGTGTGTGTATATGTGTGTGTGTGTGTGTGTATGTATATATACTGTATATATATATATATATATATATATATATTAGTGCTGTCAAACGAAATAATAATCCAATAATAATAATAATAATAGTCCTGTCGCATCCAAAATAACTTTAGTGTTCATCCAAAAAATGCAGAGAATGTGTACATTCTCTCATACTACTAAATAAAATATTATATATAATAAAAATTAGGACTGTCAAACAATAAGCAAAATAAAGGTTTGTGTTTACATAATGTACGTGTGTGTACTGTGTACATTTATTGTGTATATATAAATACATACACATACAGTATATATTTAAAAATATTTACATGTATATATATTAGTGCTGTTAAATGATTAATTGTGATTAATTGCATCCAAAATAAAAGTTTTTGTTTACATAATATATGCATGTGTACTGTGTATATTTATTATGTATATATAAATACACACACATGCATGTATATATTTCAGAAAAATATGTTATTTTTATATATTAAATATATTTATTTATAATATAAATTATATGAATATAAATATAGACATCTAAATAACAAAATATATACTGTATTTGTGTGTATATTTATATATACATATTAAATATACACAGAACACACATATAATACTCAAACAAAAACTTTTATTTTGTATGCGATTAATTGTTTGACAGCACTAATATATTTATATTCATATTATAAATACATTTAAAATATAAACAACTTATTTTTCTCATGCACTTTGAGAATTAAAAATTAAAAGCTGCAACCCATGTTCTTAACTAAGAAAACTTAAGTCAGAAAAAAGCCTGAATTGACTTGTACCTGAACTTTAAAGGGGACTCAACCCTCTTTTTATTTGTGATATACTGTCTAAATTACAATCTAAATTACATTCACAATGGTGTTGTAGGACGCCAAACTAATTAGAATATAATAATAATAACAACAATGACAGTAATATATTTTAAAACAATTGCACTCTAAAATTAATATATTTTACATATATTATTTTTGCTTTACACTACAGTAGGGAAATTACAATACTTCTTTCCTAATTTCTACACTTGAAAGAGATATTTTGAATTTGGACTGCATTTGAAACTGGACGAAATGCGCTACGCTTTGAAACGCGCAGCGAAAACAGACTTGATGAAGGGATTAGGCCATATTGTGCTTTCGGTTTTAGTTAGTTTGACAGATACAGTACTGTGCCAAACAGGGCCGCTGCTGGCCAAAGGGGTGCCCTAAGCAGAATAGCATTCTTGTGCCCCCTCCAAAAAAAAAAAAACCCTACTATGAAGGGTCAAAATATAACTTTAATAAATTATAAAAGTAAATAAATAAATAGTAATTAAATCTGATTATTTATAAATTACAATTGTAGCTCTAGACAGTTACCTATGGCTATAATTTTATTAATCCCATTGTCTGATTGATTTTATCAAGCATTCAGAAATCCCACAAAATAAAATTAAGAAGTTTTCCTTCGATAAAAACATGGTTAATTTTGGTAAGGGTTGTGATGTCCACATGTTTTTTGCTGAAGAAATTAAGTGAATATTAAACAAGGATTTGATCATCCTGTAAGTGTAACAACAGTAATTATCAGGCCTTTGGTGCCCTTTGCAGGCATTTGTAATAATGCAAATTGTTTATTTTGTATTACATTATGTATTTAACAGTGTTATTCAATGAAACCATATGATTATCATTAATTAACCAATCATTATTGCCTCATTGTTTTATATATAATACATTTTAAGTCATGAAAACTAGAATATTAAGTCAGATGCGTTGTTGGTGGTGGTTAAATTATTACCGACATTAAAACACGTTACTAACGTCAACAGTCAAAAAAGTTTCACAGGATTATGAACGTAGTTACCTGAAAGTGATGCACGGGATTCATCTTGGGCTTTTTTCTTTTTATTTTCTCTTCGCCGGACTGCGCTGATGTATTTTCCCTAATATAGTCTAGTTGTCCATTAATTATGATAATCATTTGTATTCAGCCGCAAACATGAAGTGAGAGCGAGCGCGGGCGCAGATGCGGGCGCAGATGCGGGCGCAGATGCGGGCGCAGATGCGGGAATGGCGCGTCATGTGTGCTTATACTGCCTATACGTTCTGAAGCACGTGTAAAATCAGTCCAATGGAGCAGCGAGACGTCACAAGCGGGGTGACGTGAGTGCCAGGAAGTATAAAAGTGCATCTGGCAGAGCGCAAGTTAGCTTCGATGAAGTAGCGCCTGGAGGGATGCAGGGAGTATGGCAAAGAGACGCAGCATCTCGTTCCCTCGGGGAACCATGGTTACATACGTAACCTAGAGACGTTCCCCTTCAGGAACTCGGGCTGCTTCGAGATTCGCTTTGGGAACGAGAATACCCACTGCGCCATACTACCAAGTCCCTGCCTGTGTGTGTATCAGATGAGCACATCACGAAGAGAGAACTTGGGAACCTGGGGTAGATGCCAGGTCTAGGTTATAGAAGCGGACAAAAGTGTGCGAAGAGGACCAGCCCGCCGCAGCACAAATGTCCTGCAAGGCCACACCCAAGTTGAAAGCCTTGGAGGCCGCCATACTCTCGGTCGAGTGCGCTCTGACCCCCATAGGTGACGGGAGGCCAGAGGACTCGTAGGCTAGTGAGATGGCCTCGACCACCTACCTACTCATAGTCTGCTTGGTCGCAGGAGATCCTTTCTTTGGCGGACCAAAGCAAACAACCAGCTGATCTGCTTTACGCCACGGGGCAGCTCTGTGTGCGTAAGTGTCCAGTGCTCTAATTGGACAGAGCAGATTAAGCCTTTCTTGGCCTACTTCCTGGAACCAAAAGGTATACCGTTGGACGCCGCTGCCATCAAACCCAACAGCCTCTGAAACTGTTTGACAGTGAGTGACTGGCCTTCTCTTACTCTCTTGACTGTCGTGAGGATTGACTCAATACAAGCAGGAGACAAACGTGCCTGCATCGTGGTAGAATCCCACACCACGCCTAAATAAGTGGTGCTCTGTAGTGGAGAAAGTACACTTTTCTTGGCGTTTAGTCTTAATCCCAGCTCTCTCATATGGGCGAGGACGACATCTCGATGCCGAGCCGCCAACTGCTCCGATCGAGCTAGTATCAACCAATCATCGATGTAATTGAGTATGCGGATGCCCTGGAGTCGCAAAAGAGCCAGAGCTGCATCCACACACTTCGTGAAAGTGCAGGGTGAGAGTGACAGGCCAAAGGGAAGAACTCCTGAAGGGGAACTACAGATAACTACTTTCCCGGAAGACCTATCGTTTCATATCGTCATGTGACCACGATAATATCGAGACAGTTTTGATATTGCGATATGCTATTCCTAGTAGATAGTTAATATATATAATATATAATAATTGTATTATTTATGTGGGTAAATCTGAAGAATATTAATTCAAACGCATGGGTGAATCTCATTAAAATACATGAAAATGAAATAATTATATTAAAATTAATACATCTTTATCTTTATTTAGTAAACATGCATGCTTTTTATATAAACAAATTAATGGCAGTATATACAATATATATA
>NW_015505401.1:1652220-1661403 GCF_001515645.1 Sinocyclocheilus grahami | reverse complement strand
TATATAAATAAATAAAAGGAATAAGTAAATATATGATTACAGATTTAAAAAAACATTTAGAGGAAAATGTGCTTAATTATCATTAATAATTAAGATAATTAAAATATTCTCATAATTAAAAAAAATAATGCACAATTAGAATAGATTTAGTTTTCTATAGTTCCCTTTTCAGTAAGCAGACAAAATTTCTTATTTTTGTCTTTTGATTTTTAATAAGAAATGTGACTTAATATTAACACCCTTGACAGGTTTCATACAGATTACTCATAAATAGATAAATTAGAACGTCAGTTTTGCACAAAGTTTGATTTAACAGCCTTCAAGAGTGCTTCACTGCTGCTGTCCAGAAGAGGGGGGTAATTCCTTCATTTGTTTAAAGGTGCAAAAATGTTTAGCCAGTGATGTTACAGAGGCATCTGAACTGGAGAGTGTGGGTGAATGTGTAGGAGAGATGCTATTGTTTGAGGCCGATCCTGCTGTGTCTGGGAGTGGCAGTAATACAGTCATTTCTCTGACCTTGAATTGAAGCCAAACTCTGGAAACATTCTTTCTGTTTACAGTGACTGTATCACGCTAACCACAGAATGTTAGTCGAGCTCTGTCAGGAATGTCTCAGTTTTATTGTATCTATAATTTGAATCAACCCCAAGATGCTCATCATTTCTGTTTGTGCGTCTCCTGGTCTGACAGGTGCAGTGGCCAGCAATGAGGTCAAGCAGAAACTCCAAGAGTTTCTGTTGAGTAAATCCACCAAAGACGGCACAACCAATGGGGTCCCCCAGAGCTCCAAACTGTGGTACACGTAAGTAACCTTCACATACCTTAAATACCTTAAAACATTTGCTGTTTTAAAAGAGCTGGATTTTTTTTTCAGACTGTTCCTTTTAAATTAATTTAAATTTAAATACTATTTAAAAATGTAACTTCTTAATAGATAAATCAAAATATTATTCACTATGATTGTAAAGTTTGTGGTCGGATTGGGATTGTAAAGTCTCTTATGCTCGCTAAGGCTGCATTTATTTGATCAACAATACAGTAAAAACAGTAATATTTTGAAATAGTATTGCTATTTAAAATACCTGTTTTCTATTTGCATATGTTTTAAAATATAATTTATTCATGTGACGGCAAAGCTGAAATTTCAGCATCATTACTTCAGTCTTTAGTGTCACATGATCCTTCAGAAATCATTCTAAAATGCTGATTTGATGCTCAAGAAACATTTTTTATTATCATCATTGCTGAAAACAGTTGTGTTGCTTAATATACATTATTTTTTAGGATTATTTAATGAATATTATGTTTAAAAGAACAGCATTTATTTAACATATCTTTGTAACATTATAAATATCTTTACTGCTTAATAAATTGTATTTATTTCTTCTTCTTTAAAAAAAAAAAAAATCGTATTTACTCCAAACTTTTGAATGATTGTGTATTTAAATGCTGTAAAATATAAAATAAATAAATAAAGCAAGACTGGAGGAACATTTCAGACTTTCCTAGTAAAATGTAGGTGATTTTAACTAATAATCAGTAATGTGATACTAAGGTGGATAGTACTAGAGCACAAAAGAGCTGTCAGATGTATTTATGACTGTGAGGTAAGTTCAGGAGTTCAGTTTGCATCTCCTTTCTGTTCAGAGCCTCCCATCACACCTCTCTGGAGCAAAGTTCACCTCCTTTGGGAGGAGCGTCCTCCTCCTGCAAGATCTCCCTGCTCTCCCCACTAGACTCCCGGGATGACTTTCCTCTGAGGAAGACAGGTAGGTTCCTAAAAGTTGGCCTTTCAAAACTGTCACAAAAAGACGTTATTCACACTATCGTTTCGTAATACCATCATAATGTGCGTTGCATTCATGAGACATACTACAAATTATATTAAATTTTTATTGCTTTATGAAACATGGGAGGTGGGGTTACAGTATGACTCAAAAGTCTTTTTCCCAGAATTACAAGATCCCTTGAGAGACGACGCATAGGCTCAGATTTGCATTATTTCAGGGATAGTTTAAAGAGTGGATTTCCACAGTAAGATTTATTTTCCTCTGAGCATGCTATAGAACCACAAATTTCCTAAAATGCTAAAGGTATATAATTTTCAGCTATATAAGAGGCTTTAATTATTTCGAAAATCCTTGACTTTTTGCAGAAAACACCACAGGTTTGTTGACTCAGTGCTGGAAGGAGTCTCGTAGGAAGTCAGTATTAATGCGAGTTATGACTCCCACTTGGCTGGCCAGTCATGAGTTCTTGCAAAGGCCGAACTGTTCATAACTGTGCTGTTAAATCAAGGAAATTACATTACATTCCTTCCCCTTTGTGTCCTTTTGAATTATGACGGTAAACAATTATATCTGCTTAAATGCTTTACCATATGGGTTGGCATGTTGTGTATTTACATTATTTAGGGATCAGGCAAGTGAGTTTTAATCCTAAATTATGCGGACTGTGTCTGCCAAATGTAAACTAATCTAAGGTAATTATGTAGGTTGTTCTGTTCAAATAAGCACTTTATAGACACATGAAAGAGACGTGTTTATTGTCTTAGCTTTTGAACAGTAACCTCCCAGTTTCAGCATCAATTTCTGCTTCGCTCCACTGAAACCAGCCAATATCCTGAGAACTAAAAGGAGCGTAAGGTTCTGGAATCCAAACAGCCTGCTGAGAAAGCAATGGCTGTCCCAAGCAAAAAAAAAAAAAAAGAGAGAGATAGAGCTGTTGCTGTTAGGAAAACTTACAAATATGAACTGCTTTGGTCCCTATCCCACAGTATTAAGATCAATGACAAATGGCGTGACCATAATAAAGAAAACAAAAAATCTTGTTGAAAACAATATGCACCAGATAACCAAATAAGTGTCTTTACGTGTGTTAATCTTATCCATTGCCTAAACCTTTTAAAACCTATTTCCTTCTAGTTGGATCAAACTCTATATGTGGTCACATCCATGCAAGGTCCCTTCCCCCTCTTCCTGTCTGTCTCAATTAGAGTCCCCTCAAATTAGGCACGCAACAGGAGCCACACAAAGATGCTGGTTGTTCCACGTCCTGGATTTCATCTGAGATGCTTGACTGGCATATGTCAAGAGGTTAGGTTAGCGCTGTGGAGAGAACTAACCAAAACAAGGCAAATTTAGTGAGTGCTACAGGAACTGACACTTTTTTAAAGAGGTAATCCTTCATTTCCTTTGAGTCCTTAGTGCTGTATCATCTGCAGAACTCAATGTGGCTTTGGTTTGATCACACTGTTCTCGACTGAAGTTGTCAAAGACAAACAAGCCATTTATCTCCAAAGCATCACATATTTGTTTAATTGCCATGTATCTTCTGTGTGGCGAGTTCTGGACCAGAAAACATTCATGTGGCGGCACATGACACTGCTGCGGCGAGGAATAGTCCAGCTTATTGAAGAGAAGGAAAAACCTTCTTAGTCTTGACCCACATACCAAACATGTGGAGCAGGTGCAGCTGAGATGAGAGGGATTTGAGTTTGTGTGTTTTAAATGGTGGATATTTTGGGTCGCCAGACCAGGCTTGCATTATTATGTCACACCATTTTTCCCCACTGGATATGGAGGGATGGAGGAAGGGAAAAAAAGAAAAATGAACCGAGGTGCAATGATGAAGTAATATGGTTTGCAAGGGCAGTGTTGTTGCATCACATAGTCCTCGTCTCCTGGGTAAACAGGTGTTTGTATTTTTACTAATGAGAGAAAAAGTATCAGAGAGGAGGCAGGCAGGATCAGGTGTGTGCAAACACACATTGCCTTTAGAAAATTTGACTAAGCTATTCTTCAAAAGAAATGCAAAAGATGCACAAAGTTTAAGGAAGCACCGATATTGAAATGTCTGACTGATTAATGGACAATATTGTAAATATAAACTACTTTGTGTGTGTGTATATATATATATATATATATATATATATATACAGTATGTACATACAGTAAGCATGTTCTTTTTTGCCATAGTCTATTGCTGTGGTTTAAGATCTGAATCTTAAAATAAGGAATATAACATTTAGAATATTTATATATAATAAATAATTTATTTATATTGTATCAGTGTAAATATTTGTCAATATTTATCCTGATAAAAAAAAAATTGCACATAATCTTATTAACAATATAGTACCAATACAGTGGGCCCTATCGTACACCCGGCGCAATGCTATTTTGAGGCAACTGAAATAGATTGCACCATTTACCATCAAAAACCTGGTCTAAAGTCTGGCGCAATATTTTTTATTTATTTTTTGTTATTTAAAGAGTGCGTTAGTAACATGCGAATGTTACAACGCGCGTACATTTTGCTTATTACACACACAGGGATGCGCAGCAGCACACAAACATTTTTAAAAATGAAAAATTAAAGGATTAAAATGTAAAAGATTATTATTGTGTACATAAATATAAAAATGCCTACTTGTCATAATGGAGAGTCTTTGCATGTATCAGAATTACGCACACGAGCAGATACGTTCCCTCACTAGAGAAGCGTTCAGTTTTTCCACTTGCAAATTCCGCCATGTAAATAGCGAATCTGCCATGGCGCGAGCGCTACTGGCTTTTAAAGGGAATGGGAGATGAGACTCTGATTGGTTTATGGCACGTTACGCCCAAAACACACCCATTACTCATTAAGAGAATAGGGACAACCCTTTTAGACCATGACCATTTTCCCCGTTGTTAAACTAGCAAAAGTGGATTCGGACACGCCGTGCGCTTTAGACCATGCACTAAGATCGTTAAAATAGGGCCCATTGTGTATAACAATAAATGATTATTGTCAAGGTCCAAAATTACCTTTCTGTCACACCGTAGTGTGGCATTAGTGTGATAATGTGTGGAATTAGTTGAATTGCTAAAATTGACTAGCCATAAATATTTCTTACACGAAACCACTTACATTAAGTTACCATAACTAACAACAAGCAACTGTGTTTCATTTATTTAGCCATTTTTACTTTATTTGCTAAGTGTTAATTATTGACCATGGTTAGCACATCTTAGAAGATATGATCTTTTTTGGTCACTTTACACATACACTCTTCACACTTGTCAGACACATGCTAAGCCACACAACACTGAAGGGAACCTTGTCTTTGGGTTGAGACAACACAATAAATAGACCTCAGTAGTTTGTGCCCTCCAGTGCTGCTTTCAAATGTAACAATATAATTGATTTATGGGTCTGTTAAGTCGTTGCCTCATACATATTCCTGTTTGACTTGGCCTCTGGTTCCAGGCCGTGTGTCAGCGCGAGGAAAAATCAAGAAGGTGTTAGGCCTGTCGCTCTGCTGTTTTTGTGGAGTAGAGTGATGTGTTCGCCCATGGCATCACGATCACAGCCTCTTACTAAACCCACCAACAATCGCTCTTCCACCTCCACAGCAATAGGGTTGCGTTCCCGTGGTGACAGGCTGTAGCGTCGAATAAAAATAGAAGGCAATCAGGACAGTGTGGGGTGCAAGGCGGATTGAAGAGGGCTCCCTGCAGTTCGCTCTCAGCCCACTCCGCTAGCGGGATTTACATCCCATTAGCGCACTGCTGGATGGGAGCAGACAGTCCTGCCTCTGCTTCTGAAGAGGCCTGGAATAGCAGCCCAGCCCGCGGTCCAGTTCTCTCCCTCTCGTTCTCTCCTCTGAGATTACTGCTTACAGCTGTGTCTTCCCATGACTCCCACTTCTCATACTGACTCATCCTATATGATCATATCCATTTGGTCAGCTGTCTTTTTAGTATGGCAACAATCTCTCTCTCTCCCTCGTTTGACTGCTCCCTTCAGGGGTCTTAGCATGGCAACACTACTATTCGAAAATAAGGAAAATCATAAGTTCTCAACTGCAAACAAAAAAAAATTTAATGCATCTAATCACATACTTTCCAGTATTTAAAAGACAAATAAATTTTTTTATAATTATTTAAAAAATGAATGAAAAATTGTTATACCCACCAACAATCGCTCTTCCACCTCCACAGCAATAGGGTTGCGTTCCCGTGGTGACAGGCTGTAGCGTCGAATAAAAATAGAAGGCAATCAGGACAGTGTGGGGTGCAAGGCGGATTGAAGAGGGCTCCCTGCAGTTCGCTCTCAGCCCACTCCGCTAGCGGGATTTACATCCCATTAGCGCACTGCTGGATGGGAGCAGACAGTCCTGCCTCTGCTTCTGAAGAGGCCTGGAATAGCAGCCCAGCCCGCGGTCCAGTTCTCTCCCTCTCGTTCTCTCCTCTGAGATTACTGCTTACAGCTGTGTCTTCCCATGACTCCCACTTCTCATACTGACTCATCCTATATGATCATATCCATTTGGTCAGCTGTCTTTTTAGTATGGCAACAATCTCTCTCTCCCTCGTTTGACTGCTCCCTTCAGGGGTCTTAGCATGGCAACACTACTATTCGAAAATAAGGAAAATCATAAGTTCTCAACTGCAAACAAAAAAAAATGTAATGCATCTAATCACATACTTTCCAGTATTTAAAAGACAAATAATTTTTTTTATAATTATTTAAAAAATGAATGAAAAATTGTTACTGTCGTTCTATCTATCTGTCTACCTATCATTCTGTCATTCTATCTATCTATCTATCTATCTATCTATCTATCTATCTATCTATCTATCTATCGTTCTGTCATTCTATCTATCTATCTATCTATCTATCTATCTATCTATCTATCGTTCTGTCAGTCTATCTATTGTTCTGTCATTTTATCTATCTATCTATCTATCTATCTATCTATCTATCTATCTATCTATCTATCTATCTATCTATCTATCTATCTATCTATCTATCTATCTATCTATCTATCTATCTATCATTCTATCGTTCTATCGTTCTATCGGTCTATCGTTCTATCGTTCTATCTGTCTATCGTTCTCTATCTGTCTATCTGTCTATCTATCTATCTGTCTATCTATCTATCTATCTATCTGTCTATCTGTCTATCGTTCTATCTATCTATCTATCATTCTATACTATCTATAATCTTCATCTTCTCTTGCTAAACAATTTTTGTACTGTTGTTTGTTTGCCAGTGTATGTCTAGTTCAGCGTGTGAAGCAAAACCAGTAGAGAACCACTGATCTAGATTATAACTTGAACACACTAGATGGTAGTGTTACTATTGCACAATGGGGAACTGAGAGGAAAAAAATAAAACATTGCTCATAATAACGAGACCGAATTTCGGTATTTTTGGCTGCTAGTTGTAATGTGGGTGTTTCCCAAAGGGAGGCACTGGATGTGGGTGGCTGGCTTACTCACTCGCTTCCCATCAGAGAGTTGTTTAGAAACACTTGCCTGTACATCACAGTCATATAAACAGACACGTCTCCATAATTCAAAAATATTTAAATGATGACAAAATACTCCATAGGGTTTATTTGATATAATTATGTACATTTCTTCTTCACTCCACAGTCTTTGTCTTTTTTGCACATTTTGCATGAATATGTTTTTGCATAGACAGGGTGTGGCGTGCTGCATTCACTCACCAAAACATCTGTTACCACCCAATTTTGTCTGGTAATTTATTTACTACCATACAGAGACTAACTATATAAAAAAAACCTCTACAGCTAAACACTGCTAAAGTCTTCTCCGGGTCCCCGTGGACTTTGCTCACAAAGAGGTGTATTCTGGGCAAATGTGACATGTCTCTGTGAAGCCTCAGCTTAGCAGCTGTGTTATTCTTCAACACCACTGTTTACACTCCCATGGACCTCCAAAGCAATAGCCGACAAGGAATGCTTATTGCGCTGCGATCCAGGGTTGAATTGGTGGGTGGTTGAGCTTAATTGATCCACCAGCCGCTGGTAGCCAAAGACACGTTAACAACACAAACACGCCCGATCGCTATTGTATTGACCTAAGCTTGACGTCTCATGGATCGTACCGGTGCTACCCGCAGACACCGCGCCAGTTTCGAAAGCCAGCCGTGTTTGTGATCCGTTACATCGGGTATCTTCTTTCAGATGGAACTGGTCCCCTGGGTCAAATAAGGCCGGATATCCACATACAGGTCAGTGAATAGGCAGGAGGGATTGGAGGGTAAACAGTACAGCCCCTCTGCCACATGCTGATGGGCCACACCACCAGGTGGAGGAAGTACAGTCAAAAACTGATCAGCCTTGAGACTGTTTTTACTCTGATACAATTCAATTTGAGAAATAATGGCAAGTGGGATGCGATTCTGCGTTTGTGGGCTTCTCTGTGGCCTTGGTTTTATGTCCTCCAGTTGAGCTCACACAGCTCCACTGTGGCAGGAACAAAACCGTCATTCGTTTTAGTACATTAAAGTTTATTGTTCTGTTGCTGCTGCTCTTTCCAATGGTCCATAGTGAGATTTCAAAAATATCTCTCTTTCTCTCTCCCTCCCTCCCTCTCTTTTTCCATCACAGCGGTGGCCGTCACAGCCGAGGTTATTAGGGGCTGAAAGCTCAGTGTCTTTATTAAATCTCTATACGTCTCCATCGCTGCCCAATATCTCCCTGGGTCTCTCGGCTGCCTCTCCCATCAGTGTAAGTCAAATAATGACATGCATCGTCTTTCATAACTTCCTCTGTTAAAGCCTATTCACACCAAGTCAGGATTTTTGGCATGAACAACATGACACAATGCTTCCCAATGAACTCTCAAATAGACCGCAATGAGTATAGTGTATGCGGTATAGTGTGTGTGTGTGTGTGTGTGTGTGTGTGTGTGTATATATATATATATATATATATATTCAGGCATTAAGGCTTTTCAAAAGATTGGGTGCAAAACTACATATACAATATTTTCATATTTTAGTAAAAAAAACAAAACAAAACAGAAATAAATATTTTAATATTTTGCTGATTTTTTAATAAAATATAATATATGATTCTATGTCTCTATATCAATTATTATTATATTTATACAGTATAGTGTATATACTGTATATTATATTTACATAACCGTTAGTTCACTGTTAATTAATTCATTAATTAATAATATAGTAGTATTTTATGATATTTCTTCTGCATGTGTGATATTGTTCATTTACCAGTCAAACGTTTGGAATAATGAAGATGTTTTAATGTTTTTGAAGCCTCTTCAGCTAAGAGTATAATTTATGAATATATACATTCATATATACATATATATATATATATATATATATATATATATATATATATATATATATATATA
>NW_015505401.1:1648402-1652077 GCF_001515645.1 Sinocyclocheilus grahami | reverse complement strand
ATATATATATATATATATATATAATATTAATATGCAGTGTATATATAATATTAATTTATATATTAATTTATATATATTCTATATATCATATTTAAACTTACATTTAAATATGATATATAGAATTCGATATTGTATTAAGTGCGAATAGTTTTGGTGCTATATATAGTGTGAATATTTTACTTTAATATTATGTTGTTGTCACTCGTGTTGTAAGCTGTCACTCGACTATAATCAGGACATCATTATAGAAAAATCACATTTTTAATTGATGTCTCTTTTGAATTCCAATTTAAAGTCACCAAGACTGATTTAATTCTAATGAATTTGATGTGGATGTTTACACTGATAAATGAGGGCAAATGTAGTTTATGGCCTTGGCTCAGCTGCATATTGCTTTGACTGTTGACAGACTAACCATCACTGGCTGACTGGATGATATGTGTAGCCTCAGGGTGCTGGCCTTTGACCTTGGGGGATTTTATAGGCCTTAGATAAATATTGTGTTTAAGTGTCTGGTGTCGGTTGCACTCCAGCCCTCCCCAGTCACCTCATCCATTACTGCTGTTTAAAGTCCAGCCAAGCCAGAATAATCAAGTGCAGCACCAAATAATATTTAATCAAGAGTTAATTTGCAGTTTAAATAGTTTATTGCTCCCTACCTAGAAGATTAAATAAACATGAATACATTTGTATACATATATTTGGCTATAAGAGACTTTTTGATCTGAACAATCCAAGACCATTCCACATAGTCTCTTATTTATCAGAGCACATACTGAGGTTTGAACAGTTAATTCAATACTTGCAACTGTACCAATTGAAATTAATAGACAATATCCTCTCTATCACCTCTCAGGCTGCTTTAGGACTTCAGGAGAAGCATGTTGAGGGTGGTGGTGTATCAGCGGTCATTCAAGGTTTGCCCACCCAACTTCTGGGTCCAGTGCCCCTGTCTGTTGCAATGGAGACCAAAGTGAGCAGCAGCCACCAAGCTCTCCTGCAGCACCTCCTCCAGAAAGAGCAGCTCCGCCACCAAAAGATCCTCTCTACTGGTGAGAACATCAGAGCTTCGATATATCCAAAGTTGAGTCATGAAACTCTAGATGGCACAGTCCCATATAGGTATAACTCAATATGGCATAATGACATCATCACAAGGCGCAGCTGATTGGTTCTTTGTATCAGCAGCCAATGAGTTTGCTGCTCAATATTCAAATACACGGCTAGTGTTTGCTGTAGCAGTTGTAGTGTGCTTCAGAAATCCTCCACCTTCCCCAGTTCCACCTGTATAGATCTGCTACGGGGTAATTCATGTATGCTATATATGGGGTTTATTCATTTATGTTATCTGTGCAGCAGCAGTATTTCTTACATGCTCACAGCAGCATGTTGTGGATGTATTGGTGGTAGCAAGTCGGTACTTTCTCTGCTGCAGCTGTAATGTACAAACATTGTCATGTACATTACCATGCCAAACCCTCTGAAAGTTGTCATGACAGAAATAAGATTCTTACAGAATACTTAAGTAGATTCAGCATAATAGAATTTGATTTCAACTGAACAGACTACATTAGACCACAAATTGTGTCATTTGCCCACCCTCATGGTGTTCCAAACCCATATGACTTTTTTCCTTTCTTTCTTCAATGAAATGAATGGGGACTAGAAACTTGAAGCTTCAAAAAAGCAACATAAAGGGATCAAAGTCTTCTGTAGGCATGCAATAACTTTGTATGATGAACATACTGCTGCAACCTGGGCTGTGTTTCCCAAAAGCATCGTAAGCCTAAGTTGATTGTAGCTCCATTGGTGGCAATAGGTCTACGATGTACTTAGGCTTACGATGTTTTGGGAAACTCAGCCCTGGTCATTGAGACTGAAGGCTCGAATACACAACATGGCTTTTCAAATCTGAACAGATTTAAAACACTGACTTTGTAAATGTTTTCAGAGAAAAAGTGGGCATCATACACTAAACAATCAGATGCTACCAGACTTTCAAATCGTTCTCAACACAACAAACTCAAGCAGAAACTTGCTCCTCGTTGCTATGAGAAATGACAAATGTGAACAATGTGTTCTAAAATCATCTCAAAATATCAAATATTTGATGTCCTTCTCAGACCGGATAGGTTTGAAGTCTGAAGAAATACTGTGCCCATCATACACTACACAGTTCTGAGTGAAATCTGTCAACTCAAATCTGTAGATTCACTTTTAGCAGCTAGCGTCAACTTGTCCAGACTGTAAACTGGGGGGGAAAATCTGGGCAAAAGTAATGTGGTGTATTCCAGCCTTGTAATCAAATCATCCAGACTGCTTTGTAAACTGAATCAACCAATAAATTGAAAAGATCCAACTTAAAAGAATGATTCATTCACAAATCATGAGCATCACTTCTTCTCTAGGGGAACATGCTAAGGAGATCTAGAGTGAGTAAATAGTGACAAATTTCATTTTTGGGTGCACCATTCCTTTAAGTGAAATCAGAGCAGAGAGGGTGAAACTTTTATTCTATTCGATTTATATTGATCAGATCCATATATTTTGTTGCATAGGTCAAAGTCCTGTGCATCCTCCTTCTCCACTGGCCATGATGGAAAGCTCTCCAAGCAGCACTCGACCCAAACTGCCTCGTCACCGGCCCTTAAACCGAACCCAATCGGCTCCGCTGCCCCAGAGCACACTAGCTCAACTTGTGATTCAGCAGCAACACCAGAACTTCCTGGAGAAGCAGAAACAGTACCAGCAACAGGTCCACATCAACAAGGTACAATCACTTAATCAACCTGTCAGTGCAACAATGACTTTAGTGCTATCATGGGAAGATGAGGATGAAGCTGAATGATTATGTTGTCATCTTAAAGCACTTTTTCCTTGAAATACCATTCAGTTCACATGGGAACTAAAGTTGGACAGCCCATCTCCATTATGTTAGGGAACAACCTTTACTGGGTTCAGAAGCAGCACTTGAATTAGCATAGCTTAAGGCATCAGTTGCATGCTAACACCACAAAATTGCACAGGGACAAGTTCAAATGGGCACCAAAGAGGATAGAATACATACTTTTGTTCCCCTGTGGAAATATTTGTGTTTCTGTGCACCAGCAGCCATGACCTGGCCATCCGTTTAAGTGCAATTATTCTGCTGCGCATGCAAGGTTAGCGACACGGGAGGCTCGCTCTGTGAAAGACTCCATTGTTAGCGGGAGCTTGCAGATTGATCTGCCTTATTATTGCTGAGAGTGCAATGGGAAATTCAAGATTACAAGTGCCATTTTCAGACGTGAAGATCAAAAGTGCCCAGAGAGCACTTGTTTTTGGCTATTTATTGTTATGGCCTCAGTCACCAGGGGCATGTACAAAAAAACAGTCTAGTCTGGGTCACGAATGACTGGTATAGTTGCATGACTGTAGTTTGAAAGTTGCTAACTCATTTGTTTTTCATGTTTAAGTCATGTGAAACTAGCAAATCATAGTTAAATACAAAAATGCTAAATGCATAGTGCATAAAAAAGCACAGGTTCTTAGAAATGTAGTCTTTGTGTTTATGTTGGTGTCAAATGAATTTGGAAATCTATTAAAAGTCTCAATTCACTGACCCTAAAAATGTCATGTGGATAAACCATCACTTAAAACATATTTTTCCTACACCTTGAACACATATGAGGGGGG
>NW_015505401.1:1633873-1648385 GCF_001515645.1 Sinocyclocheilus grahami | reverse complement strand
TTTTCCGACCCCTTGAAAACATATGGGGGGGGGGGGGGCATATTGGTTGCACCATATGACTCCAAAATTATTATTATTTTTTTTTATATATTAATAAACAGTTAAGCTAAAATATTTCCCCCCCCTAAGAAATAGTAGTAGATTATTCCAAACCATTTAAGAATAATTTTTTAAGTATTTAATTCTTTTAATTAAGCTTTTTTCTTCATTATGATATTAGGGCAGTTGCATCACTCTGACATTTCAAACTTTATGCCCCCCAAAAATATCAAAATTCATTTTAATTCAGAAATTCAAACATGCTCATCATAGAAGAAAATGAGGTCATGAATACTGTGAAATCAGGGATTAGCTTTCTGGTTGAATAACTGAATGTTACCTGCGCTAAATAGGGCACCTGTGTAATTTTACATCCGCTTACAGGCTTTAGTGGGAGATATAAAAAAAGTGTTTTGCTAATTCCAGGACACAATGACGTAGGATGTATTTATATGAGGCTCGCTGTTTGGCTGTTATGCCATCTTGTGAATGAGTCCCAATTCTGGTAAATTACAGTGTTTGTGTTGCCTGAATTGGCACAGGGACAATTCTCAAACAGTGTTCATGGACACACATCCCTCATATGTCATTGGCTGACAAACCGATAGTATCACCTCAAACACAGAAATGTTTTGAATACAAGAAAAAAAATCAGTTTATTCAGTTTGTTTTTGGATATAAAAAAGGCATAGTCAGCTAGGGAACTACCACGTTCAAGGCCCAGAAAGGTAGTAAGGGCATCAATAAAATAGTTCATGTGACTTAAGTGGTTCAACCAAAGTTTTATGAAGCTATGAGAATACTTTTTGTGCACAAAGTAAACATAAATAATAACTTTATTCAACGATTTCTTCTCTTTCGTGTCAGAATTTGACATGCATTCACAGCAGTACCACGAAGCATGCGTGTGTATTCCTCTTTGCGCACAAAAAGCAGTCAGTTTGGTTCTGGAGAGGTGGGGTGATATTAACTCAATAGAGGGCAGGTTTTATTTTGAACTTTTGCTGCAAGTCTTGTTATCTTATATATTCAGTATATATTCAGAATATTCAGTATTAGTGACTGATTGCCAATTTTATGTGAGATATTCTAAAAGTTTGAATATATTTTGGCAGATGTTACAGAACATCAACCAAAAATATAATCAAATGTAATCAATATAATTAAATTTATATATGAATGAATAGAAATAATTATTTCTTGCTCTCTGACTAGATTAATTCATTAAACATGAATTAAGTTCTGAGCCACTGGCATGACCAAATGGATTTGCAAACATAATAGCACTTCTCAAACAGTGTTCATGGACACACATCCCTCATATGTCATTGGCTGACAAACTGATAGTATCACCTCAAACACAGAAATGTTTTGAATACAAGAAAAAAAATCTGTTTATTCAGTTTGTTTTTGGATATAAAAAAGGCATAGTCAGCTAGGGAACTACCACGTTCAAGGCCCAGAAAGGTAGTAAGGGCATCAATAAAATAGTTCATGTGACTTAAGTGGTTCAACCAAAGTTTTATGAAGCTATGAGAATACTTTTTGTGCACAAAGAAAACATAAATAATAACTTTATTCAACGATTTCTTCTCTTTCGTGTCAGAATTTGACATGCATTCACAGCAGTACCACGAAGCATCCGTGTGTATTCCTCTTTGCGCACAAAAAGTAGTTTCATAAAATTAAGGTTGAACCACTGGTGTCACATGGACTATTTTATCGATGTCCTTTCTACCTTTCTGGGTCTTGAACGTGGTAGTTGTGTTGCTGTCTGGGTCAGGAAGCTCTCGGATTTCATCAAAAATATCTTCATTTGTGTTCTAAAGATAAACAAAGGTCTTGCAGGTTTGGGACAACATGAATTGGTAATTAATGACAGAATTTTTGATCATTAATAGAATCATTTTTGGGTGAACTATCCCTTTAAACTGGATTAGGTGAAAGTATTTTATCATTCGCTTCAACTCTTTAATTTTTTTTTCTGTCAATATAATTTAATGTTAAATTAGGATTTATATTAATTTATTTAGCTCTCTAGTAAGTGTCAACAGTTTAGCTTGCAGGTATGAATGCATCATCTAACCTAATAAATATAGCAATGATTTACAGTAATAAGATATAAATTTTTTTGGCACATTATACAGTGTGATGAATAGAAAATGTTAAGTCTAATATTCCTAGTATCTGACAGTCCACAGTCCAGAAAAGTTTTTTTTTTCAGTGGACTGGTGTGAATGTACTGATGCCAGTGAGACGGTGAAATTAGAAGTGTGTGTGTGTGTGTGTGTGTGTGTTTGGTCCTTTTCGTTTGCCTTGACCAAACTCAAGGTGTGATACAAGACTGCTGAGATTGTTCTGGCAGCCAGTAAAGGAAACAGCAAGAAAGAGTTATAAAACGCCCACCCGGGATCCAAATTTATATCAAATAAAAAAGGAGAGTGAACTGTAAAGGCTCCTCTCTGGTGTGGAATCATTTATTTTGGAGACATGTCCATGCCCTGTTCTCTAGGGTCTGGTGTTGGTGTTATTTTTGCAGCCTTTCAAACCAAATGTACATGGTGTGCCGTTCAATTGTTTGGCTGCTTCCAAGTTGGCTGACTGTGATTGACTGGCAATAAACTATGCTTTACTTAACTGACAGATCATGGGCATTACATCAATGGAGAAATTCTGTCATTGGATTCATCATGAGACATATAATATATCTGCAAAGCAAAATATAAGAGTGGTAACTGCTTGATGGGGAGGTTGTGGCTTGTGTTGGGTTATCATTACACATTATGTAAAGCTATTTGGTGGTTTTGCAACGTTTCACGTTGTATGGTCAAGACCTCATCCAGTAGACGTCAGTGTATTGCAAGCAGCCAGAATGGGAGAGTGAGACACTGGGAGAGCCAGCTCTTGTCTCGCCCTTTGCTATTAGGGAGAACTGCAGTCCCCACCCTCAATGATTGAAAAGGAAGAAACGCTGCCATAACTTTGACCCATAGAAATGTTGTCGGTCTCACTGGCTAGCGTCATCCAACCCGTTATCGTGACTCTAACAGCATTGATCTTCCTTGTCAAGTTTAATGAGTTAAGCGAATGGAGAAGAGGGCTTTCAAAGAGCAGGCGGCGTGCGGGACCTGCTGTATCTCACAGTCAGATTGGTCGGGCTGATAGGTGAGGGTGAGGAAGAGCAGTGGCCCGGGATAAGGGCTCCCCTGGGAGGAGCTGACTGCACTCCAATCCATGAGGGCCAAGGAAGGTTTTCAGAAAAACACCAATATCCTAGCTAAGAATCTTGTTTTAAGAACAATTTGTATGAAATGTTATGAAAACATTCTTTCTTGTTTATTCAAACATTGTGGGTAATTGCTCACCAATGGATCCTCTGCAGTGAATGGGTGCCGTCAGATTGATAGTCCAAAAAGCTATTGCAATAATCCACAAGTAATCAAAATGACTCCAGTCCATTGATGAAAGTCTTGTAAAGCAAAAATCTGTGTGTGTTTGTAATACTCAAATCCATCAAGAAGATGTTTTAATTTTAAACCATCGCTTCTGACCAAAACATGAATCCATACTCCATAATAATGCTGCCTCAATTCACTTTTTGCTTCACAAGATGTTAACTGATGGACTTGAGACATGTTGATTGCTTTTGAATTATTGTGATGTTTTTATCAGCAGTTTTGACTCTCATTCTAGTGGCACCCATTCACTGTAAAGGATCCATTGGTTATCAAGTGATGTAATGCTAAATTTCTCCAAATATGTTCTGATGAAGAAACAAACTCATCTACATCTTGAAGGGCATTGAATGCGGAGTAAATTTTCAGCAAATTTAAATTTTTTGGGTGAAGTATTCCTTTAAATGTGACATATCATGAAAATCTGACTTTTCCAGGTTTTAAGTGCCATAATCAGGTCCCCGGTGCATCTACCAACCAAGGAAATGTGAAAAAGATTAACCCAGTAACTTTGTTTCGGTAAACCTTTTTCTGCAAGCATCTGAAAAAAACGAGCGCATCTGATTTCGCTCCTTTGGTGACGTGGCAAAGGGATCTCATCATAATATTACCACCCCTTAATCTGTAAGTTTCCACCCACGGCGCCGTCATTTTGATTTTGCAAGCGACAACGGTGTACCAGTTCTAATGCCATGGCGAACATTTGAGCAAAACATGCTAACTGTACCATCTTTGGCTGCATAGATGAACACAGAACACTATTTAGAGTCCCAGCCTCAGAGGAGACAACAGAGCAGTGGATTTATTGATTTATTTACTGTATATTGCTGCTGCCACACAGATCTAAAATAAACATGCGGTTTATTTCCTAGCTGTTTACCTTCACAGACATAAACGACTGTTTTTGTAACTCGTGTGTTTTCAACGTTAACTTGTGTGTGAAATAATCAGAACTTAGTTTAGTACTCACATGCTGTGACAGCCGCTTTCTGTCCGTGTGCTTCGGATGTGTGCGCTCAGAAAACCGTATATCAGAAGTTTAAACTCATATGGTTTAAAACGCTTGATTTCAGCACGATAAATATGATAATCAGAACCAAAACAGATGTTTTTAGCAGGTCCGAGCTGTAATGGCGCAGCTCTATTCTGGAAAAGGGGGCGGGGAGCAGCAGCTCATTTGCATTTAACGAGCCAGGCCTGAAAAACAGCGTGTTTCTGCTTCCACTCAAAATAGGCATTTTCAAAATGATATAATAAATGAAATGTGGGGTATTTTGAGCTGAAACTTCACAGACACATTCTGGGGACACCAGAGACTTATATTACATATTGTGAAAAGGGGCATAATATGTCTCCTTTAACTCACTGACATTTAAAGAATGTTACATTAACAATGTTTGAATTTCATTATATGGTTTTGAGAAGGCTGTCCTATTATTATTGCTACAAGAGCATTTTGTGTGTACTTTTAAGAGAACCTTTACATTACGTTGTGGGGTATGAGGGAGTCTAGAAGAGAAAGAGAAAAAGAAAGGGAGAGAATGGGGAGAAAGAAAATTAGACTTTGATATGTATGGCCAGGCGTTTTTATGTGCCTGCCTTCCCAGTCCGACTGTGTGTGCTCCAGGGCTCATAAAGCAGACCTTTGGCTGGGGACCTCTGGATTTAGTTGGGCAGGACATGTTTGTAAGTGTTGCTTGAATGCACCGCCAGGCGGAACAGCACCCGGAGGACTCCTAAGTCTGTGATTTTTGCTTGCTGCTGGCGACGACGACGTGAGTTTTATCCTGCTTCCAGCTCAATCCTATATGTGTCATTCGCAGCCTGTGTGATCATGGAGCAGAGAGGCTGCAGACATCGTGGCCTATTAAAAATGGAAATCATTCCATTCTGACTTCAGAACTTATCATCATACTACTATAATTCTGTTTGAGGGATCTGTCTTGTTGGTGTTTTTGAGTGTATGTTATAATAGAAGATGATACTCATGCACAAGCCTGTCAGGTGTGGTGTAGTTTCAGTAGATGAACAGAGTAACAGCATAGGGCTTCAGACTAAACAAAAACCTAGGGAGTCATCATCTACATTTAGCAGTCAAATAACAAAGTTATAAAATATAATATAATTGTGCAATAAAGATACTGTAGTTGTTGAAAAGTACTTAAGTTTATTCAGTGCAGCTTTGCGCATACGCCACTCAGAAGTGACGAACGCGGAAGTGCAGGGGAGAGATCAAAACAAAACAACGGTCACTTATTAGAAGTATAAAACGAGGATTTGTAAAGAAGAATGTCGGAGGATTTTGATATAAGCCAAGAGGAGACTGGTTTTCCTTTGCTAAAGTAAGGAAACTTTGCTTCCTTTGCTCCTGTTAACAAATGTTGGTTTGCATGAGACTCACCGGCGCATGCGCAACACTGAATTCATACGTCATCCGCCCGGAGCTGCTTCCGTGTAGTAGGACTTTTGGCGCAAGCTACATTAAAGTGGCATAGGGCTTCAGACTAAACAAAAACCTAGGGAGTCATCATCTACATTTAGCAGTCAAATAACAAAGTTATAAAATATAATATAATTGTGCAATAAAGATACTGTAGTTGTTGAAAAGTACTTAAGTTTATTCAGTGCAGCTTTGCGCATACGCCACTCAGAAGTGACGAACGCGGAAGTGCAGGGGAGAGATCAAAACAAAACAACGGTCACTTATTAGAAGTATAAAACGAGGATTTGTAAAGAAGAATGTCGGAGGATTTTGATATAAGCCAAGAGGAGACTGGTTTTCCTTTGCTAAAGTAAGGAAACTTTGCTTCCTTTGCTCCTGTTAACAAATGTTGGTTTGCATGAGACTCACCGGTGCATGCGCAACACTGAATTCATACGTCATCCGCCCGGAGCTGCTTCCGTGTAGTAGGACTGTTGGCGCAAGCTACATTAAAGTGATTATTACGTTTTGAATATGGACATTTTTCTTACAAAAACGCATCAATTCGCTACAGGGGGCCTTTGCTCACCCCCCGGAGCCGTGTGAGACATTTTTTTTATGGATGGGCACTTTTTATTCAACTTCTTTTGGACTGATGCATGCAACACCCGCTGAGTGGGACTAAACAGCTTGAAAGATCAAAGAGATTTTTTTATATCACTCCACTGGATTCGTCTGAAAGAAGAAAGTAATATACACCTAGGATGACTTGAGGGTGAGTAATTTGTGGGCTAATTTAAATTTTTGGGTGAACTAACACTTTAAAGACGCAGTTGTGTGACGTGATAGTATGTCCCAAAGCTTGCATACTCTTCTACTACACACTCAAAAGTGTGTACTTTTTCTTCACCAAAAGAGTACATACTTTAAGGGGTAATAGAAGTAGGCACATTGAGATGCAGCAAATCTTTTTGACTGATTCATTAAAAAGAACCGATTCATTTGTTCACGAATCGGACACTGAGGGCTCGCGCTGTGAGTGGAGCAAACAATATGGCTCGCAATGTAAGTATAACGCTACTACAAATGTGTATATTTTGTTGCATTTTTGAACAATTAGTCGCAGTCTTGAGCCCTGCAGAGTTACAGTGTGATACATTATAGAAACGCTAAGACTGAAAGACAAACTTGTTCATGTTAATAATCTCACAGTGCTGCCAGACACACACACACACACACACACAAACAGCATACAAACATTTCTGGCCCTAATGTTTTGGAACTGTATTGATTGGAATATGATGAATGGACTTGGACTAGATTTGGTTGCATTTACGCAATGATTTGGCAATAGCACAGACCTTTTCACAGCAATTTTGTACATCAGGAAGAGAATGACAAGTTCCTATATGACTCCCTTCATCTTCTGCAGAGAGAAAAGTGTTCATTATCCACCATATGTCAGTGACTACTCTCTGAGGAGACCATTTGGAAGATAAGGCCGATAATTCAGGCATGCAGTACAGCAACCTTACTCTTTAAACATGAAACACAGGTCCAAAACATTATTACTGTCACTACTACCATAATTCTCCCTCGAGGTGTGTAAATAACGTCATCACACAGTTTGTAGGAGTAACCAGTGGGGCCAGTGTTATACGTTGTTCTTGAAGTCACTGCGTGAGTCTTGGGTACCATAAAAGTCACTGTAAAGTTCACGTTCGCCTGCCTTGGGCTGAAGCTTATATTAAATGTAGCAGGTTTGTCTCACTCAGTAGAGCAAAGTTGGCAGAGAGAATTTTTTTAGTGCACTGCTAAAATAGCTGGACATCAAATCAAGGGTGCAATATAAATCTATTAGAGCCAAACTCCACATAAATATTTCCGGTCAAAAATGTTTTTTCTTACACCTATGGTGCAAATTAAGTTGCTTTCGCGTACAGCCAAGCATATAATGCTTTTTCCGCTGTGGATATGAGCTTATGTTCCTGACCTTGATGTTAATACCAGTGAACCATTTTTTTCAGTAGAATGTAATTATGAATCATTTAGTCGTTTTTTCTTGCCACTTTTTCTAGAAAAAAGTGGTCTGCTTTAAAACAAAGGCGATGTATTTATGTATCTGCTTCACAACTCTTTGATTGTTCATCCATATTTTAACATGATTTCTATCTTCATGAGCTAATATTATATGTATGGCAGCACAGATAGACAAACTTATCAGATTGAGGACATCAGTTTATTCCAGTATGATTGCAGAAGTGGAGATTTATAGGACTAATTGACTTGGGTTACTTATAAGTTTTACTCCAGTAAATATGTCTTAGAGCACTTTTTTAAATGAAAGTTTATATTTATTAGACTTTTCTTAGAAACATATAAGCAGTAAAACAATTATGAGGGCCAAAGGATTCATTAAAAAGCTGAAGTGTAAAGTTGTTTTGGCCAACAAAAATGCAAATTGATTATATGAATGAGGTGTTTGGAACCAACCGACCAGAACCCCTGCTCAAAAAAACACAAATTTGTATAATTGGACTTTTGACGTACAATCTTTAATTTACGGAGACATCACCCTTGAGAAAACTTGCTTGTGTGACAACCATTCCCACTCTGTCCTGTATCGTTTTTGACATTTTCTCCCAGTTAATATGGTTATATAGGCCTAGCCAATGGAAGACGATTTTAGATGAGAGATGTTCTGAGTTAGATTTTGCGACATTAGAATTTGCAGGCCTTCATTACAGCATGATGAGGCCTACCACAAGTTTGTACCTGCATGCCGAAGCTTTTACTTCACAGCACCACTGCTTTCCAGAGATTAATAAAAATTCTAAGAAAATTACAATCAATCTTCTGTTGTTGAAGTGAAAGTCAAGCCCATTTAGAAATAAACAGTGTGAGTAAAGAGTGTTCACATCTGTTACATGAATTAACAGAGCTGACTAAGCATCGCTGCCACCACCATCTGCCCAACACCCTTGGTTAAATGAACTGAAAACTGTTTTAAAAGGCTGTCTCCTGGTGTTTTCTGCCGCAAGCGCAAAATACAGCAATGTCACACCAAACAACAAATTAGAATCATTCTGTCAGCTGCCATTCCAGATATGTATTGCTTATAAGTCTTAAGTTAGGGGTTTGTAACTTTAAAATGTTTTTGAAAGAAGTCTCTTATGCTCACCAAGGCTATAATACCGCAAATTCGATGTTTAATTACTCACTCTTATGTTTTTCCAAACCCTTAATACGTTTATCTTTAGAACACAAATTAAGATATTTTTGATGAAATCCAAGAGCTCTCTGACCCTGCACAGACAACAGCAACGCAACTGACACGTTCAAGGCCCAGAAAGGTAGTAAGGACATCGTTAAAATAGTCCATGTGCCATCAGTGGTTCAACCTTAATTTTATAAAGCTACAAGAATACTTTTTGTGTGCAAAGAATACTTTTTGTGTGCAAAGAAAACTATTTTATCAATGTCCTTACTACCTTTCTAGGCCTTGAACGTGGTCTGTGCGTTGCTGTCTGCGGTCATAAAGCTCTCGGACTTCATTAAAAATATCTTAATTTGTGTTCCTAAGATAAACTAAGGTCTTGCGGGTTTGGAACGACATGAGGGTTAGTAATTAATGACAGAAATTTCATTTTTGGGTAAACTACTCCTTTAAACATATTTTCAAATGTCATTTATTCCTTTCATGGTGAAGAAACTTTTAACTAATTTAATGCATCCTTGCTATAAAATCTTTTTTTTAAAGAAAAAATCTAATAATAATACTGACACCAGTCTTTTGAACAGTAGTGTATTTTGTCGCTATTGCTAAGTAGTTTATCAGCTGGGGTGATATGACGCTAACACAGCCGTCCTGACAGGAACACAATCTCTGGTGAGGATGGCGATGGCATGCCAGTCGTAACATGCTGGGAAATCACTCTTTATTAACGGGGATCAACTGATTTGAGTCGTTGGATGCCACAGTTCTCAATGTACTACAGTTAACACTAGCCCTTATTTACATTTTGAAATTCAGCTGGCACCGCCAACTCATATAGCCTGAGAGTACTCTGCCATGAAAAATTTTACATAATGCCAAGAACTTTGGGAATTGGCGAGGAAACAGGTGCTTTCTTCCACAGCTGCCCTCTGCATAATCAGAGCTCTAGTGTGGGTCTCATTCATATGAATGGAGAGACTGACATTCTTCTGACTGGAATTTTGCTTAGGCCTCATAGGCATGCCGACTGAATGCATGAAGTGTTACACATGACACTGCCAACACATGCCTGCATCGCTGGTTGTGTTCTGGAACTTTGGCAGATGGGAAATTATTTTTTTTATCCACAGGCCTCCAACTATTAATTATTTAAATTGTAACATTTATGGAAGTCCACAGCTTTAAAAAAAAAACCCAGACAGACCATTGCCAAGAAAAATAAAGGAGGTGTTAAGATTAGTTGAAGTCCTTAAGGAGGATTCACTGATTTACTGAGTGGCAGATGTTTTCTCCATTTACTGTATGCAATCGCTGCAGAAAATGCACAGAAATGGCAGCCTACAAACTAAAAATAGTCTCCCAATTTCCACCTCCACCCACATACTTAAACTTTCACCTGAGGAAAAAAACGAAGGCCTTGAAATCTTGGACGTTTTTCCATTCATTTATGTCCGTTGTTCAGAGAATGTTGTCATCGTAACTTCAAAAGACCTCAAGCACGTTTGTTATCGTTTATATCTTGGATGGAATCATGTGTTTTTCCCTAGATACATGGCCTCAAATTGATAACAGATTGCTTGGGATCCTGTTCTGTGCTGAGGGAAGGCACTGTATTTTCTTTCTTTTTTAAAGGGGGGGGGGGGGGGTAAATGCTCCAGACACTGTAATTTGTGTTTGAATGAGAAATGAACCTCTGCCCTGGGACAAGATTCAAAAGCCTGAGAATGAAATGGAATTGTAACTTTGCACCATTTAAATAGTTGGTTAAAAGAATAATTTACCCCAAAATTAAATTTCTGTCTCACAACCATGTCATTTCAGACCGATTTGATTTTCTGTCTTCTGTAGATTGCAAAAGGAAATGTTGGGCAGAATGTTCATGCTGCTTTTTGCCAATCAGTGAAATTGGAGGGTGACCAGGGTTTGTCAAGTACCATCAAAAATTTAAGAAATATAAAATAATAATACATTTAATTCATTATTCACAAAGCTCTCCGATTACATTTGTGCAATTTGAATATACACATTTAAACTTTAAAGCTGTAGTTTACCCAAAACTGAAAATTCTGTCATTAGTTCCAAACCCATAAGACCTTTGTTCATCTTCGGAACGGAAATTAAGATATTTGATGAAATCCGAGAGCATTCTGACCCTGCATAGACAGCAACGCAACTGACACATTCAAGGCCCAGAAAGGTAGTAAGCAGTTGTCACGGGCAGGGTGTTCAAGAGATCAGGCAGGACGACAAAGATGACGAAACCAATAACATTTAATAAATAGACAACAGGAAAGCCAGACAGGGTAGACATGAACAGTCACAATAACCGACAAACTCGAATACAAGAGACAGGAACTGATAAAAGGGCAGATAACGAGGGGCAGAAAAGTGAGCACAATGAGGTGATTAATGAGAACAGGAACAACCAAATAAAAGGACACAGAGGGAGAAACCACAATCAACAGTCCACAGGGGTGTGACAGATCGCACCCCTCCCGGAAGGTGCGACCTCGCGCCGTGGAGACAGAGGGCGGGATGTAGGGGGACAAAGGAGTGGATGTGGGATGGTGACAGGGGAAGGCAAAGGGCTGGCAGGCAGACAAGACAGGTGGAGGCTCCGGCGGAGGACGGATATCCGGGAGGAGGCTGACAGACTGAGACCAGGGGGGGGCGACGAAGGAGGGAGGAGCCAGGGAGGAGACAGGAGGGACCCGGAGCAGGAGGAGCTCAGCAGGACCCAGGCCACAGCCATAACAGCGGCCCACAGTGGAGCCGACAGTGGGAGGAGCCATGGAGGAGGGATGGCTGCCGACTCCAGGGTGCCGACCAACGGCGGCGGAGCAGGTGGAGGTGGAGCCCGAGGCGGAGACGGAGAGCCAACGAGCCAGGGGGATACCGAGGATCCGGGGGGGCCAGGGTGGAGCCGAGGGCTCTGGCGACCGATGTGGAGGCGGAGATCCAGAGATCCCCGGCAGAGCCGGAGCGACTGAGGACCAAGGTGGAGCTGGCGGGAGGAAGGAGCGGCGGAGCAGGTGTAGGAGGAGCCCAAGGCGGAGACAGAGAGCCAACGAGCCAAGGGGATGCCGAGGATCTGGGGGGCCAGGGTGGAGCTGAGGGCTCTGGCGACCGAAGCGGAGGCGGAGATCCAGAGATCCATGGCGGAGCCGGAGCGACTGAGGACCAAAGTGGAGCTGGCGGGAGGAAGGAGCCCAACGGAGCCGGTGGGACAGAGTGACGAGGCGCAGCCAGAGGAGAGGAGTCCAGAGGCGATGACGGGTCAACGCTCGACCAAGGCGGAGCCGGAGGGATGAGGGAGCCCGGTGGAGCTGATGGATCGATGGGTGATGGTGGAGGCGAGGGAGCTAGGAACCGAGGTGGAGCCACTGGGTCTACAGACCGAGGCGGAGTCAGGGCCTCGGAGGCTGGAGGCGGAGGTGAGGGAGACTCCAACCCCAGCGACGCTGGAGGATGGCAGTCCCGCGGGGCTCGCACCGCAATGATGGTGGGCTGAGGGCGAGCAGAGGGGCTGCCAGCTGACAGAGGTGGAGGAGGCTGGAGCGGGTGGGAGGATGGGTATTTTCGAGGAGCGGCCACTGGAGGGTAGGGCTGTGCGATTTGGGGGAAAATATCAAATTGCGATTTTTTTTTTTGACAGATATTGCGATTGGGATTTGATTTGCGATTTTCAATTTGCAAAGTCAAGCTTCAGCTCAATATTGACAGTAATGTGCAGCACAGTATGGGTATCATTACCCTGCTGAAAAAAAACAATAGAAACTATCACAGAAATTCTTATAGTTTCCATTAAACCATTACAAAATTATTTTGTTTTGGGCATTATTCCAATAGGAATTACTGTTGTTCTTTTGGTTGCCATCTGCCAGATTACATCCCACCGATAGAATCCATCAAATAGACACCACTATAGTTTACATTAAAACCAATACAATTCCCATTATAACCCTGAAATCCATTACATTTTTTATTGCATTTTGGGAGGGGTTCTATTGTTTTTTTTTTTTTTTCAGCAGGCAAGATTATAATGGTATAACTACTTTTACAGAATTAACTTAATTACTGAATTTCACAGAAAATATAATTTTTTTTATAAATAAAAGAACTATTTCTTAAGTCAATTATTAAAGTATTACATATGTTACATAGGCTGATTTATTCATTTTAAGTATTTGGGATTTTAAGAACAAGTGGAAAATGTGCTGAACGTTTCATTTCATCCAAGTGAAATTAGCAAGCAGTTAGACTGAATTTACATTAGTTTTAAACGCAGAGCCAGGCGCGAGTCAGCACAGTGCGTTGCGTGTGTCAAGCCTCATCCATACTGCAAGATGCGCTCGTGAAGACTTGCAGTGCGGAGCCGGGTGTGAGTATAAATGAGCATTACGAGACAAGCTGCGTGAGTGCGGCAAGCATGAACGGCTCATCCGTGATGCGGGATTCGCGCCGCGTGGGGCAGAGAGGAATGAGTATGATAAGCATTCACAGACACAGGCTGTGTGTGCGCTCTTCTGAATTTGGAATAGCCAACATGCATTATAAACTTATTTCAAATGAATCTGTTGGGGAGATAAAATGTGTAAGAACGTTCATGTACTAGCAAAAACATCTAAGAACGTATCTTTTATTCTCCAGTACTGAAAACAGAACCGAGAAGGGAGCTTTTGATATGAGCTGTGACGCAGCTCTTGGAAATTACCTTTTTTGTTGTTGTCTGTCATTTCGAAGCTTAAGTTGCATACGGTTTTCTTTAGTTTTAATTTGCCTAACTATCGATCTGACCCAGTAGACACCATAATCCCACTCTGTCTCTCTCCCGTCCCGCTTTGTTTTTTTTATGGTGGGTGTTTACGCAGTTGGCTAGAGCAGTGCTGATTGTGGAGAACTGAGGTGCGCTCACTCTATTGGTTAGTAAGACTGGAACTCAAGGCTGGCAGTCATGCATATGCTCTGGAACAGATTAATATCGCGTCCATATCGCAGGCTTTGCGATTAGGAAATCGCAACGTCTCAAATCGCGATTTCGATTCATTGCACAGCCCTACTGGATGGGCGCTTTCTAGGAGCAAGCACTGGAGGGAGCTCTTGGGCTGGAGCCCTTCCTGGGCAGAACTGGGGATCAGGAGCCCTTCCCGGGCTAAACGAGGAATCAGGAGCCCTTCCTGGGCTGAACTGGGGGTCGAGAGCCATTCATAGGCTCGACAGGGGATCGGGAGCCCTTCCTGGGCTAAACTGAGGATTCCGAGGTCTCTCCTCCTCATTTTGACCCTGAATTCCCTCCATATTCTGTCCCTTATGTCCCGCCATAGTCAGCTCACTCTCAGCCATGATGCAGGGGGCAGAGCTCCTCTCCGCGCTCACACC
>NW_015505401.1:1626105-1633175 GCF_001515645.1 Sinocyclocheilus grahami | reverse complement strand
TCCCTCGTGGTGGGCACTGTCACCGGCTCTCGCACCTGGTCTGACGGGTTGGGCTCAACATCCGAGGCGATCCTCCGCTCAGTTGCTTGGCTTCGCTCTGGCTCGTGGATTACGGCGGGAAATGGCTCTCCGTCATCGGTGGGCTCAGGCTGATGCTCCGTATGGCCGGGAGATGGTAGGCTGGGCTCTGGGTCCAAAGTGGATCTGGCGAGATCATCCACGGGGCCGATGGTGAGCGGCGACCCGTTTCTCGCCAGAGTCCACTCCACGAAGGCGGCAAATTCCTCCCGAGGACTATCTTCAGACGACCACGCTCTGCACTCGGCGTTCAGACTTGCCTCATAGAAAGCGCAGAGCGCGTCTTCCAGATAGCTGGTGATGTGAGCGACCAACAGGAACTCTTGCCGTCCTGCTCCAGCAGGAGGAGGAGGAATTTGGGGCGAATGAAGGGATCCATGGGGTAAACACAACGAAAAGAAAAACACTGAAGAAAAAACGGAAAACAAACGGAGGGGAGAACACGGAAGTTAAACTGTTTTTGGGTCAGTTATTCAGTCACGGGCAGGGTGTTCAAGAGATCAGGCAGGATGACGAAGATGACGAAACCAATAACGTTTAATAAATAGACAACAGGAAATCCAGACAGGGTAGACATCAACATTCACAATAACCGACAAACTCGAATACAAGAGACAGGAACTGATAAAGGGCAGATAACGAGGGGCAGACAGGTGAGCACAATGAGGTGATTAACTAATGAGAACAGGAACAACCAATTAAGGACACAGAGGGAGAAACCACAATCAACAGTCCACAGGGGTGTGACAGCAGTGGTGTGCGGTGGTGTTTTAAAATGAGGAGGCAGTTATATATATATGTGTGTGTTTGTGTGTATAAAATTCACGTTCCTGTTACACTTAATGTTGTCACATTTTCTTGGTTAAATAAAGCATTCACAGACACAGGCTGTGTGTGCGCTCTTCTGAATTTGGAATAGCCAACATGCATTATAAACTTATTTCAAATGAATCTGTTGGGGAGATAAAATGTGTAAGAACGTTCATGTACTAGCAAAAACATCTAAGAACGTATCTTTTATTCTCCAGTACTGAAAACAGAACCGAGAAGGGAGCTTTTGATATGAGCTGTGACGCAGCTCTTGGAAATTACCTTTTTTGTTGTTGTCTGTCATTTCGAAGCTTAAGTTGCATACGGTTTTCTTTAGTTTTAATTTGCCTAACTATCGATCTGACCCAGTAGACACCATAATCCCACTCTGTCTCTCTCCCGTCCCGCTTTGTTTTTTTTATGGTGGGTGTTTACGCATTTGGCTAGAGCAGTGCTGATTGTGGAGAACTGAGGTGCGCTCACTCTATTGGTTAGTAAGACTGGAACTCAAGGCTGGCAGTCATGCATATGCTCTGGAACAGATTAATATCGCGTCCATATCGCAGGCTTTGCGATTAGGAAATCGCAACGTCTCAAATCGCGATTTCGATTCATTGCACAGCCCTACTGGATGGGCGCTTTCTAGGAGCAAGCACTGGAGGGAGCTCTTGGGCTGGAGCCCTTCCTGGGCAGAACTGGGGATCAGGAGCCCTTCCCGGGCTAAACGAGGAATCAGGAGCCCTTCCTGGGCTGAACTGGGGGTCGAGAGCCATTCATAGGCTCGACAGGGGATCGGGAGCCCTTCCTGGGCTAAACTGAGGATTCCGAGGTCTCTCCTCCTCATTTTGACCCTGAATTCCCTCCATATTCTGTCCCTTATGTCCCGCCATAGTCAGCTCACTCTCAGCCATGATGCAGGGGGCAGAGCTCCTCTCCGTGCTCACACCGTCCACGGCTTGCTCCCTCGTGGTGGGCACTGTCACCGGCTCTCGCACCTGGTCTGACGGGTTGGGCTCAACATCCGAGGCGATCCTCCGCTCAGTTGCTTGGCTTCGCTCTGGCTCGTGGATTACGGCGGGAAATGGCTCTCCGTCATCGGTGGGCTCAGGCTGATGCTCCGTATGGCCGGGAGATGGTAGGCTGGGCTCTGGGTCCAAAGTGGATCTGGCGAGATCATCCACGGGGCCGATGGTGAGCGGCGACCCGTTTCTCGCCAGAGTCCACTCCACGAAGGCGGCAAATTCCTCCCGAGGACTATCTTCAGACGACCACGCTCTGCACTCGGCGTTCAGACTTGCCTCATAGAAAGCGCAGAGCGCGTCTTCCAGATAGCTGGTGATGTGAGCGACCAACAGGAACAGTCTGGTATGGTCCTCGAGAGTCTTGCCTTCCTGCTCCAGCAGGAGGAGGAGGAATTTGGGGCGAATGAAGGGATCCATGGGGTAAACACAACGAAAAGAAAAACACTGAAGAAAAAACGGAAAACAAACGGAGGGGAGAACACGGAAGTTAAACTGTTTTTGGGTCAGTTATTCAGTCACGGGCAGGGTGTTCAAGAGATCAGGCAGGATGACGAAGATGACGAAACCAATAACGTTTAATAAATAGACAACAGGAAATCCAGACAGGGTAGACATCAACATTCACAATAACCGACAAACTCGAATACAAGAGACAGGAACTGATAAAGGGCAGATAACGAGGGGCAGACAGGTGAGCACAATGAGGTGATTAACTAATGAGAACAGGAACAACCAATTAAGGACACAGAGGGAGAAACCACAATCAACAGTCCACAGGGGTGTGACAGCAGTGGTGTGCGGTGGTGTTTTAAAATGAGGAGGCAGTTATATATATATGTGTGTGTTTGTGTGTATAAAATTCACGTTCCTGTTACACTTAATGTTGTCACATTTTCTTGGTTAAATAAACATTACATTAAAAAGAGAGAGCAAATATAATTATATTTTGTATTTGATTAACATTATCTTAATTGTATTTAATATTTTAAATACTAATTATACATTTCATAGTGTTTTTATGCATTTTTACATTTATTCCAAAATAATAACTAAAGGCAGTAACAATTTAAACAATATTTTGAAAACACTTTAAAATAAGGTTTCAATAGTTAACATTTTTTTTACTTTTTTATTTAATATGAACAATACTTCTACTGCATTTCTTAATCTTAGTTAAATGCTATTTATGCTAAGTGAAAATAGCAGTATTATCTTAGCAATGCTATTTACACTAAGTGATGGATTCAAACCCGGGTCTATAGCGTCAAAAAAGACTTTGGCGGGCACTTTACCATCTACGCCACTGAACCTGTTAAAATATCATCTTTTGTAGTAATCACATGTTGGTGGGCGGAGTTAGTGTAAATGACCTCTGCCAATAAGGTGGGCTATTTGCACTTAGTGTAAACAGACACTCCATTTTTTTATTTATGAACTGATGTTCAGCTGTTCTTTTTAATAATCCACTTATTTCCAGGTCATCGTCATAAAGGCATGAAGATACATATTTCATTTCATCAAGCTGAATGCTCACTAAAAACTGACATAGTCATCACGTTTTCTGGGCATTTCAAGTTTTAGTTTGACGTGACACAAAGCAATGATAGCCTTTCTAATTGGTTTACTTACTTTATAATTAGTCAATAACGCCATAATTTTCTTCAAGTTCATTCAGGCCAGAGCTCACACAAAAACAAGAGGTGGGATTTATCGCACAAACCAATCATAGCCAGTTATGTCCAATCATATCGCGATGGAGGCATTGCCTCCTCTCACGTGACTTTCCCCCGTTCATTCTCAATTACCCCCCACTAAACCCACGGCACGCTAAGGGGTCTCTGTTTTAAGCCTATGGACTGAAGGGAGGCAAGCCTCCGCTGTAACTTTAGCTGCGGGTGTCGCTGTTGAACAGTGTTACTTAAAGTACTTTTTAGTGTTACTAAAGAACTACTTAAAGTAGTTCATGTGACATCAGTGGTTTAACCGTAATTTTACATAGCTACGAGAATACTTTTTGTGCCAAAAAAAAAACTGTTGAACTTTATTCAACAATTTCTTCTCTTCCGTGTCATTCTTCGACACGTTCACAAAAGTACCACGACACATGCATATTGTTGAATAAAGTTGATATTTTAGTTTTCTTTGTGAACAAAAAGTATTTTCTTAGCTTCATAACTTTATGGTTGAACCACTGATGTCACATGGACTATTTTAACGATGTCCTTTCTACCTTTCTGGGTCTTCAATGTGTCAGTTGCGTTGCTGTTTATGCAGGGTCAGAAAGCTCTCAGATTTCACCAAAAATATCTGAATTTGTGTTCCGAAGAGGAACGAAAGTCTTACAGACTTGGAACGACATCAGGATTAGTAATTAATGACAAAATGTAAATTTTGGGTGAACTATCCCTTTAACACACAAGAAGCAATGTTTTTATGGTACTTTTTGTAACTTTTGGATTTTAACAGCTCCTCGTTGCCATTCACCTTCACTGTATGGAAAAGAGCAGCATGAACATAAACATCTGTTTATGTTCTATAGAAGAAAGAAATGGATTTTTCATTTTTGACACTGTGTTTTTCTGACAGACATTTTTGACTGTCATTATTTTGAGTTATAATTGAGTTATAATCTTTTCCATAATACATAATGTTCCACGTCTCCTAGAGATTAGCTGTTTTGACAGACGGGCTCTGTTCTTCTGAGGTATGGCAAAGTGACAGCCTCTATAGCAGGAATTGGCAAAAGATAAAAACAAGGATCAAGAGAAAGACAACGTACCGGTTTTAATAAAACACTGGTATCTGCCAAGAAAGCCTGACAGAGCAATCATATATTGCTTGTTTGATGGCTGTCAGCAAAATACTTTTTATAGCCCCTCTGCAAAGGTCTTAAGTAAAACGCCTTGAAGAGGCATAACATCAACAACACTGGCTTCTAAGGAATCTGGTGATATATCAGTGGAAGATTTCATATTGCATGAATAGAACCTCGTTTAAAGACATTCACACATTTATACTACTCCTTCGTATATATTTTTTTGTATAAAAGATGAAAGTTTGAAGATGGTGTTGAGTAATTACTAACTAGATGTAGAAGTGCTGCTAATGTAGCTACATTTTTCATTGTGCGTGTAGTTATGCAGTTTTTGTAATAATCTAGCTTTCCTGCTAACAAGCTCATTTCACCAACAGTTTATGTGATAAAACAAAGTCAATTTTAAGTTTCCCACTAATAAATACGACACAACTGACCTCCTTGCATATCTGTTAGTGTATTTTCCACCTTCTTCATCAGTTGTTTTTTCCATTGTTTTCATTATGTAGATCTTGAAAGCAGCAGCTCAACTTTGAGTATTGCCACCTAGTGGATCCACCAAATAGTTTGATCAGTTCTAGTTCACATCTACTGTATAGACGACACGTTCAGTTAGCTACTTTTTAGTTAACAGCTACTTTAAATCACAAGTAGTTTGTACCTCAGGAAGCTATAGTTTCAAGTAGCCTTCCAACATTGCTTCCAACATTGCTCTTAAGTGCAAGACGTTTTATGCCAAGTCTTTTATCTTTCCCTTCAGCACTAACCGGGATTTTTGGGATCCAGCTGAATGTACAATTGGGCCTGACAAGCTGACTAGTGTGTGTTGGCCAGCCTTGAGCCCTGCAAACGTAATGCTGTTTGTAATGAGAAATGCAAGCAAGGGACAGCAGTGAGGCATGACAAGTATGTGTTTCTGTTGGAGGGAGCCCATCACAAGAAAATACAAAGGAAAGAAGAAAAGAAAGAGAAGTCTAGGCAGAACCATGTCCAGAAGGAGATCTCAGCTGGGCCCAGCACAAGACTAATGTTTTGATATATAAGCTACACCAATGCCAGGCCTCCACCGATAGTCCCCTGACAGGTCACTCTCTCGCTTTCATTCCTCTTGCTCGCTCCCTTGTAACGCCAGAAAGTGTTTGCTCAGGTGGATGGTGACACAGTTAGAAGTGAAGCATGCTCCACCATCTCCCCGTGCGCGGCCAAAAGTTGTGTCATGCAGGGAAGGTAAGCTCCCGGCCCCTCCACACTGTGGGTGGGAGAGAAGCAGGAAGCTGCAACACAAATATAGACCAGATAGATGGTGAAAGATGAGGGAGAGACGAGGTGTGAAGAGAGAAAGAGACTGAGGAAAGAGGAGGAAATAAGCAAAGGAGGTGAAAAGATGGAGAGTATGTATACATGCTAAAAAGTCGAAAATGAGGGGGATGAAAAGTGAGAGGTGGGCGACCACCCGTTTAGACAATGAGCGCGGGGACTGGGTTATGGATTTTAAAGTTTATGGTCTGTGGAACTCGCCTTGAAACGGCACAGTTCTCCGTTTATTTTATCATGCCATGCCATCTCAGAACCTCTGTCAGGAATTCTCATTTCGTGAAGACTAATCACAGTCTAAACACGACATCTGAGTCAATAGGCAACCCCACTGTATTGTTTACATTTGCTTCCAAACAATCCCGACATCAGTCTGAGATGGAATTTTACCCCTGGGCTGTTTATTTTTGGATAATAAAACCTTCAAAAAAAAAAGGGAAATCAGATGCCATTGATACTTTTGAACACAAGTTCGGTAAAGTTAGTTTTGGGTTTGAATTATATTAAAGGGGTCATATGATGTTGCTAAAAAGAACATTATTTTGTGTATTTAGTGTAATGAGATGTGTTTATGCGGTTTAAGGTTAAAAAAACACATTATTTTCCACATACTGTACATTATTGTTTCTCCTCTATGTCCTGCATTTCTGAAACGCGTCGATTTTTACAAAGCTCATTGGTCTGAAAAGCGAGGTGTGCTCTGATTGGCCAGATATCCAGTGCGTTGTGATTGGCCAAATACCTCAAGCGTGTGACGGAAATGTTACGCCCCTTACCATACTGTGATGCCCTGTCCGGCCGGCGCGACGAGACAAAAACATTAAAACCCATTATAAATGAGGCATTTGTTGCATGCAGTGGGGACATAATTACGGATTATAATGACTTATACTGTCTTTTTACACGTTGCGTACTACACTGATCAAAACTCGCGTTTGAATCGTCAGTGGCAAATTCTTTAAATATAAAAAACGTACTTACAGTCTGTGAGTCAGAACAGCCGGCATTGTAGTCTACTCTACCAGGATCAG
>NW_015505401.1:1622347-1625601 GCF_001515645.1 Sinocyclocheilus grahami | reverse complement strand
CCTCTTTTGGAAGACCAAACAAAGTAGTTTTGCTTTCACAACGAAACACACAGCTCTTCACGACATGGTGGCGGCGGCAACAATACTACAGCGAGAATAAAAGTTACGCCTTCCTTCTTTGCGTGAACATTTGGGCGGCGTTATGCAAATTTTCCCACATCGTGACGTAGACGTGGGGGCGTGTTAGCACAAGCCGTTTTAGGTAGGCGTGGTTGACTCAACTTTTATAAAGAATACCTCTTTGGATTTGAGAAGTCTTTGCAACTTTACAGATCTTCTTTATGCACCAAGAGCTTGTAACACTCCAAAGAGAAAGGAAAAATTGAAATCGCATCATATGACCCCTTTAAAGGATGTTATATAATGTTATATTTCCTTCCTACATGCGATTCGAAACCTGTATTTTGTCCTGTGAAACACAAATATAGAATCATTATACAACTCTTGCCAAACAATATGTGATGTGCCAAAATCCAAAAAGCATCATTTTGTACCAAAATTTCTCCATAGAGCAATAACTTTGTGTGAAGAACAGGCTGATGTACAACATTTATTTTCAGATAAACTCAAAACATATTCATACAGCCATGCAGCTCTGATGCCATTATTTCAAGACAAAAACTATGCTAACAACTATATTGTAATTCAAAATACTTTACCAGCATGACACAATAAATGTAAAATGATTGTGATGGGTGTTAAAGCATTCATAAATGACTATTATTGAACTGTCTGATCAGTATGACCAGGTGTGTTGGGTCAGGACTATTATCTACAGTTTTCAAAATAAAGGTTCTTTATTGGCATCTATAGTTCCATGAAGAACCTTTAACATTCATGGAAAATTTTCATTGCTCAAAAGGTTCTTTATAGTGGAAAATAGTTCTTTAGATTAATAAAATGTTCTTCACACTAAGAAATGTTTTTTTTTACATCTGTTCCCTTTTTGGAACCTTTATTTTTAAGAGTATATACAGAAAAACTTCAATTTGTTATGACCAACATCGCTAATGCACTCCCTTTATTATCAAAACCAGTAACAGAAGACTTATCTCTTAAAAAATAGATGGCAAATAAAAACATGCAACAAAAGGCGAGAGTTAAATGATTACTTTGATTAGTTTCATTTTAGAAACAAACTCAGCATGCATTTGCATTCATATGCATATTTCCAAATGTCCAAGACCAAAGAATTAAGGTGATGCGAAGAAAAAATACATTCTTCATTTCATCAGCTGTTAATGATGGCAATGGGGCATGATGAGCTTCCAGATCTGTTCTGCAAACCCAACTAATTACTCAGCTGTAATTAATGAGCTCTGATTAGCACATCCTGATGATATGACAGATCGATAACACACATGACTGATAGTAAACAGCACACTCAGAAACTCTCACAAAGCTAGATGTGAAACATAACAGACCTGGAGATGTGTTTAGATGTTCCTAAATGACACTTGCCCAAAGTTAGTGTTGATTTACAAGATGACAGTATATTTTAACAGCAGTTCCCTCTGAGGTGTAATAGGTTGTCTGAAAAAGCAGAGGCAGGAAATGAAGGCTGCTATCAATGAGAACACCTCACATCTGGATGCAATTATTTGCCCTCGTTCTTTTTGGCAAGTGATAAAAGATTTAGCCATGCAGCTCTGACATCATTTTTTCAAGACAAAAGCAATGCTCAGAAAAACTGTACAGTAATTCAAAATACTTAGTCAGCACGACAAAATAAAAGTTAAATGATTGTGATATATTTTAATGTTGGGTGCTTTCAGAGGGGGTCTATTATTGAAATCTTTAATCGGTATGACCTGGGGTGTTGGGTGAAGACTATACGTTTGAATATACATCATATTAGTGATTTTACTGCAATATATGATTTTGAATATGAAAAATTGTTACACCTTAAAACAGTTTTAGATGATATAAATAAAGAAATAAGTTTAGAATAGCAAAGTATGAGAATGTTTTCACTGAAACAATGGATGGGATATTTTAGACATTGGATTTCAAAAACCATTGTACCCCATTGATTGTTTTTTGTGCAATGTGTTGTTCATAATGCACAAACATTTTTCTAAATATTTTGTTTGTGTTCCAAAGAATAAACATAGTCATGAGGGTGAGTAATGATGATGATACAATTTTCGTTTTTTGACATAATTAGCCTTGCAAAGGGGCAGAACATTTCCTGTAAATTTCCAGGAACTTTACAGAATTCTTGGAAACTTAATTTTATTTTATTTTAACTTTTGGAAAATTTTACTGAAATGTACAGAAATGTTTCTGCCCCTTTGCAGCCTAGACATAATGACAAAAAAAAAAACGTAGCATTTTGGTGTATGATTTGTTGACACACAAAAATAAAACTCAAGCAATATTTGAAAAATATTAGTTTAGAGTTTAAACTTTAAATTAGATGTATTTAAATATATGTAACTTTGCTGAGTATAAATTTAAAAGCAAATTTCAACATCGTATTGTTTAAAACTTATGCATATCAGTTTCTTACTTCATATTTAAATGAACTACTTCATATGCATTCCCTTTAAAGATGACTTTTTAATGTAAATGTGTCCTAAAACTGAATGTTAGATCTTAAACAGACTGAAATATGTTTGAGTGCAGTTTGCATGCCTTTAAGCTGAGGTTTGCAGACTTTGCTTGCTATAGCTATAAATTGCAAAATTATGCAACAAAGAGGTATAAATATAAAAAATAGGGCAGGGACCTTGGAGTATGAACTCATACTGAATCTGTGAGCAACAGAAAACTCCTCCAAATTTCTTGCGACATGCTGGAAAAATGGCAATATTAGATGGGTTTGTTCAGACCGGAGGGTGAGGTGAACTGGAGTGAAGGCGACTGACCTTGGTGATTACACCTCATATTATTGTTCCTGTCATCTGTTTTCATTGGCCCCAGGGATGGTAGCCATGGCAACTGCACATAGCAGGCCAATCGGCGGTGACCCCGCCGTCCTTTGCATTTCCTGGCCCGTGATGAAGGGAGGCTCTTCCAGGGCCAAGGATCTCCGTGATGAGGCCAGGTCTCTATTTCGGCTCCAGGTCCCAAACCCCTTTCATTCTCCCCCTTCCCCCGAGCGCTGTTCAATCACTACGGAGCTCCTGCCTGATTAGACTTACATTAAGTTCTGTGACGGAGCTGCTTAATTGTTTGATTACCTAAATTGGCCTATGGGACCCCACCACACCCGGGTGTCACTCAGAGCTGGAGAGGGGTCCTGTCATGGT
>NW_015505401.1:1592641-1621653 GCF_001515645.1 Sinocyclocheilus grahami | reverse complement strand
CCTCTTTTGGAAGACCAAACAAAGTAGTTTTGCTTTCACAACGAAACACACAGCTCTTCACGACATGGTGGCGGCGGCAACAATACTACAGCGAGAATAAAAGTTACGCCTTCCTTCTTTGCGTGAACATTTGGGCGGCGTTATGCAAATTTTCCCACATCGTGACGTAGACGTGGGGGCGTGTTAGCACAAGCCGTTTTAGGTAGGCGTGGTTGACTCAACTTTTATAAAGAATACCTCTTTGGATTTGAGAAGTCTTTGCAACTTTACAGATCTTCTTTATGCACCAAGAGCTTGTAACACTCCAAAGAGAAAGGAAAAATTGAAATCGCATCATATGACCCCTTTAAAGGATGTTATATAATGTTATATTTCCTTCCTACATGCGATTCGAAACCTGTATTTTGTCCTGTGAAACACAAATATAGAATCATTATACAACTCTTGCCAAACAATATGTGATGTGCCAAAATCCAAAAAGCATCATTTTGTACCAAAATTTCTCCATAGAGCAATAACTTTGTGTGAAGAACAGGCTGATGTACAACATTTATTTTCAGATAAACTCAAAACATATTCATACAGCCATGCAGCTCTGATGCCATTATTTCAAGACAAAAACTATGCTAACAACTATATTGTAATTCAAAATACTTTACCAGCATGACACAATAAATGTAAAATGATTGTGATGGGTGTTAAAGCATTCATAAATGACTATTATTGAACTGTCTGATCAGTATGACCAGGTGTGTTGGGTCAGGACTATTATCTACAGTTTTCAAAATAAAGGTTCTTTATTGGCATCTATAGTTCCATGAAGAACCTTTAACATTCATGGAAAATTTTCATTGCTCAAAAGGTTCTTTATAGTGGAAAATAGTTCTTTAGATTAATAAAATGTTCTTCACACTAAGAAATGTTTTTTTTAACATCTGTTCCCTTTTTGGAACCTTTATTTTTAAGAGTATATACAGAAAAACTTCAATTTGTTATGAACAACATCTTCGCTAATGCACTCCCTTTATTATCATAACCAGTAACAGAAGACTTATCTCTTAAAAAATAGATGGCAAATAAAAACATGCAACAAAAGGCGAGAGTTAAATGATTACTTTGATTAGTTTCATTTTAGAAACAAACTCAGCATGCATTTGCATTCATATGCATATTTCCAAATGTCCAAGACCAAAGAATTAAGGTGATGCGAAGAAAAAATACATTCTTCATTTCATCAGCTGTTAATGATGGCAATGGGGCATGATGAGCTTCCAGATCTGTTCTGCAAACCCAACTAATTACTCAGCTGTAATTAATGAGCTCTGATTAGCACATCCTGATGATATGACAGATCGATAACACACATGACTGATAGTAAACAGCACACTCAGAAACTCTCACAAAGCTAGATGTGAAACATAACAGACCTGGAGATGTGTTTAGATGTTCCTAAATGACACTTGCCCAAAGTTAGTGTTGATTTACAAGATGACAGTATATTTTAACAGCAGTTCCCTCTGAGGTGTAATAGGTTGTCTGAAAAAGCAGAGGCAGGAAATGAAGGCTGCTATCAATGAGAACACCTCACATCTGGATGCAATTATTTGCCCTCGTTCTTTTTGGCAAGTGATAAAAGATTTAGCCATGCAGCTCTGACATCATTTTTTCAAGACAAAAGCAATGCTCAGAAAAACTGTACAGTAATTCAAAATACTTAGTCAGCACGACAAAATAAAAGTTAAATGATTGTGATATATTTTAATGTTGGGTGCTTTCAGAGGGGGTCTATTATTGAAATCTTTAATCGGTATGACCTGGGGTGTTGGGTGAAGACTATACGTTTGAATATACATCATATTAGTGATTTTACTGCAATATATGATTTTGAATATGAAAAATTGTTACACCTTAAAACAGTTTTAGATGATATAAATAAAGAAATAAGTTTAGAATAGCAAAGTATGAGAATGTTTTCACTGAAACAATGGATGGGATATTTTAGACATTGGATTTCAAAAACCATTGTACCCCATTGATTGTTTTTTGTGCAATGTGTTGTTCATAATGCACAAACATTTTTCTAAATATTTTGTTTGTGTTCCAAAGAATAAACATAGTCATGAGGGTGAGTAATGATGATGATACAATTTTCGTTTTTTGACATAATTAGCCTTGCAAAGGGGCAGAACATTTCCTGTAAATTTCCAGGAACTTTACAGAATTCTTGGAAACTTAATTTTATTTTATTTTAACTTTTGGAAAATTTTACTGAAATGTACAGAAATGTTTCTGCCCCTTTGCAGCCTAGACATAATGACAAAAAAAAAAACGTAGCATTTTGGTGTATGATTTGTTGACACACAAAAATAAAACTCAAGCAATATTTGAAAAATATTAGTTTAGAGTTTAAACTTTAAATTAGATGTATTTAAATATATGTAACTTTGCTGAGTATAAATTTAAAAGCAAATTTCAACATCGTATTGTTTAAAACTTATGCATATCAGTTTCTTACTTCATATTTAAATGAACTACTTCATATGCATTCCCTTTAAAGATGACTTTTTAATGTAAATGTGTCCTAAAACTGAATGTTAGATCTTAAACAGACTGAAATATGTTTGAGTGCAGTTTGCATGCCTTTAAGCTGAGGTTTGCAGACTTTGCTTGCTATAGCTATAAATTGCAAAATTATGCAACAAAGAGGTATAAATATAAAAAATAGGGCAGGGACCTTGGAGTATGAACTCATACTGAATCTGTGAGCAACAGAAAACTCCTCCAAATTTCTTGCGACATGCTGGAAAAATGGCAATATTAGATGGGTTTGTTCAGACCGGAGGGTGAGGTGAACTGGAGTGAAGGCGACTGACCTTGGTGATTACACCTCATATTATTGTTCCTGTCATCTGTTTTCATTGGCCCCAGGGATGGTAGCCATGGCAACTGCACATAGCAGGCCAATCGGCGGTGACCCCGCCGTCCTTTGCATTTCCTGGCCCGTGATGAAGGGAGGCTCTTCCAGGGCCAAGGATCTCCGTGATGAGGCCAGGTCTCTATTTCGGCTCCAGGTCCCAAACCCCTTTCATTCTCCCCCTTCCCCCGAGCGCTGTTCAATCACTACGGAGCTCCTGCCTGATTAGACTTACATTAAGTTCTGTGACGGAGCTGCTTAATTGTTTGATTACCTAAATTGGCCTATGGGACCCCACCACACCCGGGTGTCACTCAGAGCTGGAGAGGGGTCCTGTCATGGTTCATGACTTGGGCCTCTGCTTGATGTGCTGTTTGATGATGCTGGCCAGAGAGCATGACCAGTCTGTGTTTTTTCTGGGATGATGTTTCTCTGAACCATCATGTGGGAGCAGGAATCCAGATTTGAATAATTCAGATTTTGCCTGGGCAGGTGGTCTGTTGCTACCTTAAGGTAAATATCTTGGCACAGCTTAGGCACTTGCTGTTTTTGTATCCAGTACTTACTGCATTGCCAGCCTTTTGACAAAGTTATATTTTCTCTCCATGGTGTAGCTTGTTTCATTGCTGTGTGTGTGTGTGTGTGTGTGTGTGTGTGTGTAAACAAAGAATCATTTTAGTATGTGGGTAAGTGATAAATAGTGTGTCTATGATAATGAAAACGAAAAATCTAGTTTAAAACACCTGTGCCAAGAAACTCTCTCTGTATTCATATTGGTTTTATTCAGTTTTGGGGGGGAATTTAATACTTTAATACCATTTTCAAGAACAGTTTCAGCTGAATGATTTGAAAAATGCACTGTGGTGTGACCATCAAGTAAAAAGTAATAACATATTGCTAACTTCGGTCATTTCCTTTCACATCTTAATCATTATTGAAAAAAATAATTAAACAATTAAATTAAATATATTTTAAGGTATTTTTCAAATATGAATGATTAATTCATACATATGATTGTTATAATTGTCACACCATTTGACATTTTACAACCTGAACAAACACTGATTGTCATAAAAAGGTCAAATTATCTGATAATTTAAGAGACTTTTTGATCATGTTGGTAGGACCACATGACTTTGTTAGTTGTAATAGGCAGTAAAGCAGCTTTATTTGTTTATTTTTAATAAGAAGAAATAATAAAATACTATACCGAAATGTTTATGTTTTTCCCCACATATTGTCGTTCTTTTTAATGAGGGGTTTCCCCCATTATGATATCAAAACAGTTGACCTTGAAAATAACATAAAAATCAATTTAAATGTAAAAATTCATAAAGAAATGCAATGTATTGAGGCCATTATATGTATAAACTGCATCTTTAATGTTGTTGTTTTTTATATAAATTAACAAATAAATGAGGTAAGTATACCAAATGTTCCTTTCAAGGAAACTTTAGTTTCACTTTTCACTTTATTTTTTCATGCATGGAACCATAATGACATTTTTGTAACAATACCATACCATCTACTACCACTATAACAACATTTCATACCGTCTATTGTTTACTCATAAGATATGCTATTCATGCAAATAAAATTCATACTGACTGAGACACATGTTTAAGAACAAAGCAGTGAGAATAGCATGGGTGGAAAATCACACTGCAAGTCATAGGGGTGTTATGTAACTTCTGGGTGGAAACTTTGAACTGTCATTGTATACTATTGGACTGATCAATTTGTGTAGGGACTGCATTCCTTACACTGATACACTTGATGCATGAACTGGGAGCCATTACAGTGACTCCAAGGAATGAAACCAAGGGGGTCTGCAAATTTGAAATTGGTATAACTCTTCAGTCAATCCTTGTACACATCATGCAGCTTTACAATGGTAGTGAAATGGCGAGGAAGGAGGATGGAATGGCGTATTGGAATGGAGTTTTCCTTCAAGGCTGGTAGTTTGCACTCATCCACAGCCCATGAAGAGTTAATGTTGTGTGTCGCAGGGAAAAGGCAGTAATTACTGTCCCATGCCACTGTGCAGTTCAGATCGCTCCACACTGGGGCGCAGACCACACTTTATGTGAATGTCCACATTCTTGGGCAGGCTAATTAACACGATCAATGGTGCCAGACAGTTGAGCTTTAAAACAGCGTTACGTTCTGCCATGCCTCTTCTACCCAGTTTCCCCACAGCATAGTTTCATCTTATCTGACATGTGGTATGTGCAATCGAAAAATAGTTAGGCTTTCAGGCAGATTTAACATGTTGATTTCAGGCACAAAGTCGTAATGAGCTGCTGTTGATCTAATGCATCTGCTTTGTTCTCAGTGAGTTATGCAATTCTCACAATTTTCGAGGATTTTTCATGTGTTGACAACGCTGTGATCAACAAACTTTCATCACTCTACATTTAAAAAAATATTGGTTCCAAAAAGGGGGTTTTCCCATAGAAGAACCATTTTGGGTTCTCAAAATAACTTTTTAATGAAAAGTTCTTAAAAGAAGCATTTTTTTTTCTTACTGTGAAGAATATCTAAAGAACCTTTTTCCAATATGAAGTACCTCTAGTGGTTCCATGGATGTTAAAGGTTCATCATGGAACCATTGATGCTAATAAAGAACTCTTTCACACACTGAAGTTTTAATGTGTATGCATTTAAATATTCAAGATGATTAATACTGGAATAGTTTATGGAATATTACGGGTTCAATGCAATTTGTGGCATACTATTGATTACCATCAAAAATAAATTGGCCTTTTCTTTCATTTTCTGTGATATAGGCAAAAATCAAGGTTGAAATCAATTGACGCTGATAATTTCATAAAAGCACTTGCATTCATTTATTGTTAAAACTTGTATATTATATGAGCTGTAAAATTATTATAATTTTAATGGTTGCTTTAAGCATTAAGTTTATTATGAAGCAATAGTTTTACGGTGAGTAAGATTTTTTAGTTAATACTTTTATTCAGCAATGATTAATTAAATTGCTTCAAAGTGACAGTAAAGACATTCATAAATTAATGCTTCTAAATAGTTCTATTTCTAACAAATGCTGTTTCTGTTCATCAAAATATCAGTTTCAATGAATATATTAATCAGCACAACTGTTTCCAGTTTTTTTTAATGCAAGTAAAGAATATGACAATGTTTACATGTGCCAAATATAGAATAACTTGGACAAACAAACATATACTGATAGCCAACATTACAAGTCCATTCTGATTAGCTCCTGTATTTGCATTCATGTGTCTGTGAGCATGTGTGTGTGTGTGTGTGTGTGTGTGTCTGTGAGCATGCGTGTGTGTGTGTGTGTGTGCACGTGTGTCATTGTGTCTAGGGGTGGGGGAGGAAGCATACAAAAGATTAATAACAGATATAAGTAGTATAGCTTTATAAAAGAAAAGAGAGAGAAAAAAAGACAACAAATGTTATTTGCAACAATAATAATAATAATGATTTCATTAAGACTGGGAAAGAGTGGAGGACAATGAAGAGGGCAAGTAATAATAATAATATTAATAATAGTATTAAATTATAAATGAATAAATATTTAATAATTATTGGTGTTGCCTCTGATCCCGCTGTGGCTATTACATAACGTAATTTAATCCCCAGCCCATGTCACGCCATAACGTGAGTGCCAGGGAAAGAACAGGGCCAAAAGCACCCCCCTACCCCCCCTCCCCATTCCCCTAAACACCAGCCATCTCCAGCTACTACCTACATGCCACACTTACCTTATATGTCTATTATTTATTATTTATTTATTTATGTTTTTAATGTGTAGATGAGTATATGTCTCAGCTAGTTTGTGATACATTAAAACAGTGAGGCGTGTAGTGCAGCCCAGGCCAGGGACCGAGCCCGCCCACACGGCACACTTAGCCTTAGTTTTTTTCTTCTTCGCTTTTTTCCTTTTTCCCTTTTCCCTTTCTCTATCGCCTCCTTTATATATATATTCATATTTCATGTGATGCATTAAAAAAGCGAGGCATGCAAGCCAGAACCAGCCAGGGCAAGAGGTCTTGGAAGAGATAGCTCAGTGAGACGGCGGGGAGACACAAGCCCCAAGCCCCACCTTACATCCACCCACCCGTATTACAACTCCACCACACCAGATACAGACCTGGATGTCACAGCCTACTGGGGACCAGAGGCCAAAGAAAAAAGAGGAAGAAGAAGGAGGAGGAAAAACCACATACATATATATATAAAATATAAAACATAAAAAAACATATAACGTATAAGAGTATCAATAGGTTAACCTTTTCTTAAACCCTTTCCTATCAGTGTTTTCTTATCAATGTTGTCCTCCACCCCTCCCCAAAACTCTCAGAGATTAATATTCAAATTAAGTACAAATAGTAATTTAGGTGGAGATTGGTCTCAGACAAAGAAGGTCAACAGATATATGACTGCTGGAAGGTAATGAGGGATGACCAGAAGAGGTGTAATTCTACTGTCTTACTATGAGATGAACTGATAGACTTTCCATCGAGATATAATCAATTCATAGATTTTTCCAGGATGCAATGGAATTTCTTGATTTCCAGTTCATGAGAATAGTTTTCTTGGCGATAGCTAGCGCCACTAGGAGTAACTGACTGTTTATATTGTCTAAACTGATTATGGATACGTCGCCTAGTAAACAAGGTGATGGAGCAATTGGGATGTGACATCCCATAGTGCCGGATACTGATTCAATGAACTTTTCCCAAAATGTTTTAATTGGGGTACAATACCAAAAGGCGTGAACATAATGTATGTGTCTGGGTTATTTTGGGTGCAGTGTGAACATGTTTCTAAGTGAATCCCATTTTAAACAATTTCTGTCCGGGTTAAGTGAAATCTGTGAAGTACCTCATATAAATTGCAAGTTGGCATTTTTGTCATAAAGTATATATTTGTGCAGATTTGTGTCCAGAAATCGGCATCAGGAGCAATAGATAGTTCTGATTCCCATTTAGAATGTGGTAAATGCATTGTTTGATTTTAATATTATTCTGTATATTTTGGAGAGTAGTTTTTTTTTAGGACGATATATTAATTAACTCTGAGATTAAAGGTGAAAGTTCTAGATTTGTGGTATACAGTAGATGGATGGATAGATGGAAGGGCAGACAGACAGATAGATGGATGGATGGGCAGACAGAGTCAGATAGATATATACAGTAGATGTATGGATAGATGGATGGGCAGACAGAGTCAGATAGATAGAGAGTCAGGTGGATAGATAGATAGGAGTAAATGGGTGGATGGATGGAAGGATGGACGGACAAAGACAGAGACAGAGAGATGGATGGGCAGACAGACAGAGAGTTGGACGGATAGATAGACAGACAGACAGACACAGTGGATGGATGGATGGATGAATGGAAGGATGGACAGGCAGACAGAGAGTCGGATGGACGAAAAGTGCATTAATTTGACATCTATGGATATTAACAAAGTTTAAGATGTCTGAAAGGACTTATGTCTACACTTGTGTTTTTTTACGGGGCCGTCAGAATATTGGCTATAGTAATGAGTCAGTCTCATTCATGAAAGCTGACATTCAGTTCTCTTTTCTTTTGCCTGACAATGGCATTCTTTTCTGCCAAAGCCGCAAGTTGTATTATGCATTTAGCAGTATTTTCGCTGTATAGTCGCTAGACATTCTCCTTCATAACAGGTTGGATCCAGATGGGGAATTTTACTGCCAAACAGAAGAACAAAAGAGTTTGCCGGAGCAATATGGTGTTAAGTGATACAACGTGAGCAGCTTAATATATTTTCAGAATCTTTGTCTTGGGGATGTATTTTATTTATCATGAACAAAAGGTAGTCACTAAAGTACCGATTGATTGAAAAACCAAAAGCGAACTAACAGAACTTGAGTAAATCAATAATACACTGATGTTATTAAAGGAATAATTTTGCCATCATTTACTCACCATTTACTCATGCCGTTCTGTGGAACACAAATGAGATCAGATAAATGTTAAATTTGAAAAGTTTTGTTCATACAATGAAAGTCAGGGGTCCAAAGGTTAAGTCTAATAATTGTATTTGTATTGGTTTGATGTTACTGATTTTATTTAAACTCAAAATGGTGTAGAAACAATTTTCATTCAGGAATTGCTAGTAAATTTGACAATTTATTAAAAATACACTGCAAGTAACACATTGAATTAAACATGCAAGTTTAAGTACAAAGACTGAAATAATATTTTCTTGTAAAACATGCTCGGTAATCTTTGAAAAATAATTTTTTACAGTGTACATGAGTTGATCAATGTTTTGATCAAAGTTTTGGACCCCATTGACCTACACTGTATGAACAAAAACCACTGAGACATTCTTCAAATCTATTTTGTGTGTGTGTGTGTGTGTGTGTGTGTGTGGCAGAAGAAAAAAGTTATAAATAGTATAAAGTAAAAAGTATATATATATATATAGTTTGGAAAGGCATTGGGTTAAGAAAATGTTCATTTTTGAGAAAACTTTTCCTTAAGTCATTGAAGTAAATGTACTAGGTAAATATATATAATTATAGGATTATTTAAATGATTGTAACTTAAAATCATATTTCAGGTTCAGTCATACTAGATGTCTTCCATCCTTCCAGGATGTATTTCTTAAGCCCGTTTACGAATAAAATTTTTCTTATTCTTTTTCAGACGAGCATCCAGTAAACATCACTGAACATTAACAGGAAAGTTTGAAAGCAGGACAAAAACTGCTTTAACTTCCACGTTCTGTTTATCCGTCCTGCAAAAGACAAGTCTATTTATGGACAAGCAGATTGCACAAATAAACACTACTCTAGATGTGAAAACTCTGCCTTTATTATCCATGAAACACCACAATGGATTTGTGTACTTCTCGTGCAGCGTTCTGATTGCCTGTTTATTTTCGCAGCGGCCCTCCTGAGCCAGTGGATGCTGGGCCAACCACCGTGAGGTGCCAAGTCTCTCCAGCCATTCCCTGTGTGTGACAACATTGTGTATCCCCTAGCTGCAGCATGATGCGTGTCTTGTCTGCTCCCTGGGTGGCGTGCGCTAAGTATTCTGTAAACATGGGGGTTCGGCGTTCTCTTTGTTGAATGAGTTTGAAAGGGCACTTTTGATACTCTGTCACTCTTAATGCAACACTTGCACCACTAAGCCTAATGCATCCAAACTGTAATTTAACTACCATCAGGCTGCAACGGTTGATCTTTGCTCATTTCAAAAAGCTAAAAGATGACAGCTTTCACTGTGATACTGATAGCATTTTCCCCAAAATAAAATTTTATAGACTATTTATAGGCCATTTGGTAATGAAAAGACAAAGCAATAATGTGCAATGAAGATACATAAAATTAAACAACATCAAAACAGCTATTATCATTTGCAAACTAGTAGTTTTAACAAACCATGAGGTTTGCTTTTAGATATTATATTTAGCTATTACATATTTTGACTGCTCTTACAGCAGATGCTGTTCATCAGGTAGTTCTATACATTCACGTTTTTGTTTTTCAACATTTTTTTCAACATTTATTAAATTGACAACCAACATGCAGTTTGATTGCTTTCATGATTCATTATCATATTTTTTGGCTCTTAAATTGTCATAGCAGTAGCCTATATTGCAATTCAGTTGTGTCATCAATATCATAACTCACTTTGTTCGGATAGGAAATCAGATGTTGAGGGGTTTTACAGTATCTGTTTTATATAACCTTAGCTCTACCCAGGAACAAGGCTTGACCTTAGCGTAACTGTAACCCTGCACCCTCTCAAGATTATAACCTCTTAATGTTACCATCTACAGTAATGTCCCTGTGTCTAAAGAGCCCAAGTCTTTCATGTAGAAACTAAAGCATGTCAGACGGCAGATGGTTTTTGAAAAGCACTTTTATTTTACAAATACAAACATAATTTTCACAAATGTTTGATCTTAAAAAAAATTTTTGAGAAAGATGAATGCTTCATTATTGTGAAAATCATGCTGAATAATAAGTGCTGCAACATGTTAACACTCATTTTAAAATCAAAACATAGAATGTTAAAATCATAGAAATATAAAATGGCTTGCAAATCGAGGGAATAAACATCTTTTACATCTGGGAATAATTATAAAAAAAAATTCCTTCTGAAAAAAAAAGGTATTGGCAACCCACGCATGCACACAATCTTTATTTTTACTCTTACTCTGTACTCTACTGAAAAATAGGCCTGTTATCGGCGCATCCAGTAAACAATCGTTCGTGACTTGGGACATTTTCGTGGCTACGTTTTCGCTGGCTTTTCCATGTGATTTTAAAACGGTTGCTGCTACTTCTGCAAGTTGCACCTGTTTCCAGGAGCAGAAGATCTGCTTGTCGTTTTACTGGAAAATTATTTTCCTTCATAAAGTGAATTGCCAGCAGTTGTTGTATGAGCTGTAGCCTAAGCGAGCCAGCTGTGTAAATGAACAAGTGCTCGCTTTGACGTCCTCCTTCACTTTTCTTCCCCAACAAAAAGGTTCGTTTCATTTTTTTAAGTGTTTCAAACTAATTATTATTAGCCTATATTTTAAAAATGATTTTGATCACTTGTAGTATCGGTTTACACGCGATAAAGAAACACAATTCATTCACTTCATAGATTTTTAAGAACCCACGAAAAGATTTGTAGAAGCGTTTTTTTTTTTTTGATTAGCCTAATTAAGAGCCGAAATGCCACATTAATAAATGACCTAAGGGACCTGAAAGATATGTATATAGTATTAAAAAAATACCAGTAAAAATAATTCTGCACAATAGGCTACTGGTTTAGGGAAGCTGATCAAACTGAGTTAACACTGACATCAGAGCAGCTTTACGAGTAAAAAATAAAAGTAAGTTGTGATTAAACGCTACGCTATCTGAATTATCTGAACCGTTAAATGTCAAAACATTACCGTTTAAAACTACAGGGTTTTTTTCTGACCTAGACTACAAGTAGGCCACATACTCATCCCGGTTTCGACAGAACGTAAAAACAAACAAACAAACAACCATTAAACATATGCACAATGATGTCGGAAAAGCAGCACCATCATGTACAGTACCTGTTAGAACAGCGGCTACACGGCTTTCTTTATTTGGGAAACTCCCACGGGCGTTCTTCTCGACACTGGATCCCACGGGCCGTGATTTAGAGCAAAAAGCTTAAATTCACCGTTTAGACCTCGAGTCTCCGTGGACAACCAGCCTCACTCCACGCGCTCTATCCCTTCAAGAAAAGCCAACGAACCTTTGTTTCTAAGATTTTCAGTATAGTCTATTTAAAGGCGGACCTCAACATCTGAACATCTGTTCAATTCACGTGACTCTAAAACGCTAACATCTGTTCAAAATAAGTTTCATTCGTGTGCCTCTAACATCCATCTGCCAAATGCCTTACAAGTGGAAATGAACTCAAACTTTGGTCCAGTTTTCTCCTGAAGTTCACTGGGATCTGTATGACGTTCATGTACAAATAAAAGTGTTTACTATTATTTAAAGCAAATATTAGAGCAATTAGAAAAGTTGTCCACGATAAATTATTCGTTAAAAACTTGATGTAATTTGTTTGTATGTCTCTCGAGGGGATTTTTATTTAGGTTACCATTACAGTTGCTCAGCATACAGGCCAGCTTCATCCACCCCACTTTCCCATGTCCTGCTGAAGGCAGCTTAAATTTCACAGACATCTGGGAATTCCGCACATGCCTCAAAACCCAATTACACACCTTCAAACGTGCACTTGCTTTTATTTCAAATATTCCATGATTCCAAAATACTTTCCCAGACTTCATATAAAACCAAACGCAACTTACATATGGTTCAAAGCCAAATGCATACCACTAACGTAGCAAAAATATCCTACATGCCTTGTTATAGCAAGACAAAAAACGCATTTTAGGCGTTTGTTCATATAAATTAATCATTTGATTTTATTTAGTGAACTGGATGTACTTAATTTGCAAGGCACATCTTTTTATAAAATGAATGAAACTGGACAACAGGAAAACAAACAGACAAAACTAATGAGTAGCACTGTCTTTTTCCCCTGCACACAGTATTTTTGGAGCAGCCTCTGGATATCCCTAGGGATTTGACCCTGTGACGCACGCGTGTATTTGGGAAGCTTTAGCTGAATGAAAACGATTATATTTAGTGCAACTGTAAAAAAGACTTTAACATTTTTAGGAGTACATCCCATGAATACAAACCTGTTTTCTTGTCCGCTTCCTTTTTTTCTCGCAGATGAACTGACAGTACATATTGTTGAACCTATACGTCCATAACCCCGGTTTAGATTAATTTCAACCAACTAAATCAGAAATCGGAATTAGCCAGACCTATCGGAATAAAACTTGATATTCCATCAGAATTTTATGCAATCGTTAAAGACTATTTTAAAATATGCAGTTTCATCTATAATGCATTCTAATGTGATAATAATTCACCATTTTCTCTTATAGCCAACTCTTCATTTTCATACTGTGTTTTATGGATTAAAACATAGTCTGCATTGGACTATTAAAAAATAGGGGCACTTTTTTTTTTTTACTAAAAGTAATAAAACAATGGCTTATTGTTTAGATCGAAATGTATTGTTTTTATTTTTCAACTTCATTGAACGTATTTTTGTCTCTGATTTCCTGCCTATGTCAACCAACTCGTGTAATTATTTTTAAATATAAGCCTAACTATTAAAAACATTCTTCATAATGAGACTACACGAGTGGTAATAAAGTGTATTTACTGTTTTCCCTTCTAAATTTTTCATAGTATTTCCAAAATCGTACACACAAATGAAGTGAATACATTTTGATACTAACGTATATTTCTTAAAAGTTCTTCATCTTTATTACAGAAATACACATTTATTTACAAAAGTAGCAAAAAAAAAATATATATAAGAATGCATTTTGACACAGGATACATTTGCCTTCATTTCAAAAAGTGTGTCATCAATAAATAAATAGAATTGTACTAAAACTTTGTATTTTGCACAGGATTCGAACTAGAGGCTTCGTTCCCCATCTTCTCATCGACAGTCCTTGTGATGCAATTTCACTTTCTCCAAGAAAGCTATGCACAACCTTAATTTGCAAGGCACATCTTTTTATAAAATGAATGAAACTGGACAACAGGAAAACAAACAGACAAAACTAATGAGTAGCACTGTCTTTTTCCCCTGCACACAGTATTTTTGGAGCAGCCTCTGGATATCCCTAGGGATTTGACCCTGTGACGCACGCGTGTATTTGGGAAGCTTTAGCTGAATGAAAACGATTATATTTAGTGCAACTGTAAAAAAGACTTTAACATTTTTAGGAGTACATCCCATGAATACAAACCTGTTTTCTTGTCCGCTTCCTTTTTTTCTCGCAGATGAACTGACAGTACATATTGTTGAACCTATACGTCCATAACCCCGGTTTAGATTAATTTCAACCAACTAAATCAGAAATCGGAATTAGCCAGACCTATCGGAATAAAACTTGATATTCCATCAGAATTTTATGCAATCGTTAAAGACTATTTTAAAATATGCAGTTTCATCTATAATGCATTCTAATGTGATAATAATTCACCATTTTCTCTTATAGCCAACTCTTCATTTTCATACTGTGTTTTATGGATTAAAACATAGTCTGCATTGGACTATTAAAAAATAGGGGCACTTTTTTTTTTTTACTAAAAGTAATAAAACAATGGCTTATTGTTTAGATCGAAATGTATTGTTTTTATTTTTCAACTTCATTGAACGTATTTTTGTCTCTGATTTCCTGCCTATGTCAACCAACTCGTGTAATTATTTTTAAATATAAGCCTAACTATTAAAAACATTCTTCATAATGAGACTACACGAGTGGTAATAAAGTGTATTTACTGTTTTCCCTTCTAAATTTTTCATAGTATTTCCAAAATCGTACACACAAATGAAGTGAATACATTTTGATACTAACGTATATTTCTTAAAAGTTCTTCATCTTTATTACAGAAATACACATTTATTTACAAAAGTAGCAAAAAAAAAATATATATAAGAATGCATTTTGACACAGGATACATTTGCCTTCATTTCAAAAAGTGTGTCATCAATAAATAAATAGAATTGTACTAAAACTTTGTATTTTGCACAGGATTCGAACTAGAGGCTTCGTTCCCCATCTTCTCATCGACAGTCCTTGTGATGCAATTTCACTTTCTCCAAGAAAGCTATGCACAACCGAGTTTTCAAAAAACAACAATAGAAAAACATGCATATGCACACATTTCCAACATTCGTCGTCAATAATAACACTCGCGAGGAAGTCCATATGCTGCGCGCGCGCAACAATTCGCTGTCCGTGGCCTTCTCTCGGTAATAGCCATGACCTCTGTTGGAACATTTGCAGTTTTCCCCAAGATTATGAAGGAATCTAGCATTGCGTCGGCGCATTGGTCCTCGAGTTTTCCCAGCTCTTGGCTTTCACCTGCGAATAATAGCATGATTTAGGAGGGACAATGTTTGCTATAGGAAAAACATTATTTACAGTAACCTATTTGTTTTGAGAAAGAAAAAATAATCATTCTAATCGATTGTGGGAAACAATGTGCTATAATAGGCCGTGCTGGTAAACAATTCGGTTGCATTACACGCAAAAGCTGTTTTAACAGCTTCTCAACTTTTTATAGACTTGAGCTACGTTGGCCAAACTTAATTATTTATTTAGCGTTATTACTATATCTAAAGGGAGAGGCAGTGTGTAAAAATAAAGCCATGCAGATAGTAAACAAATCCAGACGATCTGAAATACATGCAACAGTTGCTGGCTTTCCAACTTGTGACCAAACGTGTAAAATGAAGTAAATGTTTTGAGAGATCTAATTCAATTGTTAACAACATCATTAAAGGCGAGGGATATTGTGAAAGCGTACCATTTGAAAACAAAAAAAAAAGTTTCCCTGCACACTAGTGAGATGCAGACATGGACCATGCGCCCTCCATCCTCCAAACTGAGAACGCGTAGCTCAAACGCTCGTGAGCAACATAACTACAACTTGCCATCTTGGAGTCCAGCTCGTCACTCTGTAGAACCTGACAGAGAAAATCGATGTACCTGGAGGCGAGTTTTAGCGTCTGTATTTTGCTCAGTTTGTCGGAGGGTAAAGTGGGGATGATTTTGCGCAAAGCCGCAAACGCTTCGTTGAGCGACTGCGTCCTCTGTCGCTCCCGCACGTTCGCCGTTACGCGCTGCGTCTGCAGCTCCTCGAAAGACTGAGGACTGTTGCTGCTGTTGCTAGACTTTTTCCCCCTTTTCCCAAGGGTCGAGCTATCGGAATCCTCCCCGTTTTTCCTGCTCGTCCGTCTTTTCCTTCCGCACCTCTTCGGTGGCCTGTCGGGCTCTCCGTCGCTGTTGCTGAGGCTGTCCGCGGGAGACACGGGGGAGCTGGAGGAGTCTCGCGCGGGCTCTTCGGGCATCTCGTTCTAGTCTGCTGAAAGCGCGTGCGATCCAAGACGTTATTCCCTCATGAGGGTGAAATACAATTCCAAGCGTGCGTTGCTTATTCTCAGGGAAATAACTTGGTATCCGGGATTCCAAGCAACTTTGAGTTGGGTTGAAGGAAAAAGTTGGGGAGCTCTTATAGTCTGCTAAAGTGTTTGTGAGAAGAGAGACGATTGGCCAAGAAGTCTTAAGACGCGAGAAGGCGGGTGGGGGAAACTTTTCTTTTAAACTCGAGATATTTTCCTTGACAAGTCTAACAGTTCTTTGGGGAGCAGAAAAATAGCGATTGCGCGCTCAACTAACTGAAAGGATTCGCTGTGCATTGATTAGATTTTAAAACAATTTTAGAATCAACTCGGTATTTCCTTTGTAATTATAACCTACTTATTTCGGTTATTGGTTATTTCATCACACGAACATATTCTTTTAGAACGAACACAACATTTCGTCTCTGTAACGAAAATAAAAATAAATCAATAAATAAATTCAAAAAAGCCACTGAGAAACACTCATTGTCCAAAACAATTCTAATAACACATGCCTGAATCTAGGCATCTAGTCTGCCAGGTTCAGCTTGATTTGTGTTTAGAAATCAATTAGGAATTATAAATGCAGAAGTATGTCTGAAAATATCAGATCTAATTCGAAATACTATTTTAGGATGCAAATAAGTGGTTTTCAGACTCAGTAATTTATATGAATTATATATTACATAATCTTGATTGTGACAGCACTTGCAAGAACAATTTGAAACCCAAACCAAGATATACAACCTAAACATGTCAAGCGTAAATAATCAGAATCTATGAACTTTTAACACATCAATAAAATACCGTCCACTGTAACTGCACAGATTTGTAATTTTATAGTTTTGTTTATATAAAGTGAACGGATAAATGTTCTCCACCAGGGGTCGGGATATTCTGGTTGTTCATTCCAAATTCGAAAATACTACAGTTACATTTTCTTGAATTTAACTGGCAGTGAACTAAATCAGATACTAACACAAATTATCTTGAAATCCATCAGAAATCCAGACTGATCTGGAAGACTGGCAGGTATCCAATTCAACTTTTAACATTTACAGTTTACACTTTTCCCATTCCACCTGAGAATAATTTCAATTCATCACATTTTAAAGGCAGAATTATCTCAAGACAAAGAAGAAACTAAATCTCCCATTTCCACCATGTGATGCTTCATGTTTTTATCCAGGGACAACATTACAGAGTACAGCACACTATCTGAAGGTCTTTGAGCAACCAGCAGATAACCCTATAACACTTGGGCTGTAGCCCTACCAAGGGGACAAAAATTATCTTGGTAATGTCCAATATTCACCTCTTGCATAATTTAAGGTTGTTGCACAATTTGTGCAGCTAGGGCGGGAGATTGATAAACATGTTAGGGGATTTTGGTTCGGCTCAGTCCAATGTTTGTGCAGTTCTGTTTCAGCTTCTTGGGTCTCTTCAAAGACAAATCCTGGATTCACATTATACATCTAACACCACACACGTGGCATATAATCGATTTCCCTGTGCAGGACTGCTGAGTGAGTGAGGATTTTGACTCATACTAAGTATGTGATGATGATTCACGCTCTGACTCAAATATCGAGAAGTCCAAGAATTTTATATTTTACAGCTCCTCCCGCTGCACAGAGTGCAAGGACAGATCCAGCACTACTCTAAAGCCAGAGCACATCATCTCTTTGGGCCTTCACTCCTGTCAAGTGGTGAAACAAGCCACCAATGTTGTACTGTATGCATACAAGTATTACTAGATTGACTATTCACATATTCACTACTACCTCATCAGCAACCGTTCTTGAAGGGGAGGCAAAATGTTGAAGGCTCATTAGCGAGTTCTGCTCGTGCATATCACTTTCTCTGGATTTCCTTGCAAGTTACCATCTTACATTGTATGCTTGGAAGGACAAACAGGCCTAAAAATAATTTCTAGGTGGGATATTCTGAGCAATAGACTGCTGAAATAATAGATAGATAGATGGATCGAAGGATGGACAGACAGATACAGTGGATGGATGGATGGACGGACGGACAGACGGACGGATGAATGGACGGGCGGATGAGCAGACAGAGAGTCGGATGGATGGACAGATAGATAGATATATACAGTAGATGGATGGATAGATGGAAGGGCAGACAGACAGATAGATGGATGGATGGGCAGACAGAGTCAGATAGATATATACAGTAGATGTATGGATAGATGGATGGGCAGACAGAGTCAGATAGATAGAGAGTCAGGTGGATAGATAGATAGGAGTAAATGGGTGGATGGATGGAAGGATGGACGGACAAAGACAGAGACAGAGATGGTAAGTTTATTAAAATAACAAATAATCCAAAACAGAACAAAAACTAGGCAAAAGGTAAATTCAAAACACAGGGAACAGAAAACACGACGTAACTCAAACAATACTGCAGCAAAGACAGACAGTGAGAGCATGGTATAAGTAGTGATGAAATGATGAGTAAATTGCCAACAAGTGATAATGATCAGAACAAAACGACAAAGCAAAGGACTATGGGAAACGGAGTTCAAAACATGTAACACAGAAACAGGAAGTGCACCCTCAAGTGGCCAGTCCAGGGCACCACAACCAGACAATGTGACATTACCCCCCCCCCTCTACGGAGCGGATACCAGACGCTCCACCAGAACACACAAAAGTTCAGGAGGGAGGTGGAATTGAGGCGGACCAGGGGGAGGGATGGTGGGCCAGGACCATACAATGGAAGGGGGCCAGGGGACTGAGATAGTCCAGGGCATGAGCACAGAACCGGCAGGGTGAAAGGCCAAGGCGGGGCTGGCAGGATGAACCAGCAAGGCCCCAACCACACAGGAACCCCAGCAGATAGCCAGGATGGAGCCGGAGGAATGAGCCAGTGAGGCTCCTGCCAAACAGGAACCCAGGCGGGCAACCAGAGCAGAGCCGGAATCCTGCCAGGCAACACTGGTGGGACAGAAAACCCTCTCAGCGACTCAGGGAAAACTGTAAACAAGAGCAGTGAGAGTTTAGTACCAGCCTCAATGGCTGCAACAGGACAGGCCGATTGATCCGCAATGGTCCCTGTGAGCTCCCAGACTGGAGTGAATTCCTTAATGAGCTCTGAGAGCTCCCGAACTGGAACAGGCTCTGAATTAGACCTTATGAGCTCCCGGACTGGAGCGGGCTCAGGAGCAGACCCTGTGAGCTCCTGGACTGGAGAGGACTCCGAGGGCTCTTGGACTGGAGCAGGCTCTGGAATAGACCTTGTGAGCTCCCGGATTGGAGCGGGCTCTGGAGTGGGCTCAGAGGGCTCTTGGACTGGAGCGGGCTCTGGAATAGACCTTGTGAGCTCCCGGACTGGAGCGGGCTCTGGAGTGGACTCTACTGTCCTTCTTCTCGCCCTCCGCCGCTTAGTGGGAGTCTGAAGGGTAGAGGTAGTGGGAAAATCCCTGCGGAAGGGTTCTGATTGGCCCGGTATTGCCCACTGACTTCGACCATGGAGATACTTGACGAAGCCCTAGAAGTCTAGAATCTCGAGTCCTTCCAGCTCCCACTGGGGCAAAGGATCATCCAGACAGACATTAAGGAAGTCCTTAAGTGCAGCCCCCAGAAGTCTAGGATCTCGAGTCCATCCACCTCCCACTGGGGCAAAGGATTATCCAGACAGATGTTAAGGAGATCCTTAAGTGCAGCCTCATTATAATTTAGCCCCACCGCCAGCGTCCAAAAGGTCTGGGCAAACCCACCACCCTCCATTCCCTGCTCCCTCAGACCCATCAGAGCCCGGTGTCGAGCCACTCGCTCCTTCCCTGTGGCAGGAGGGGTAATCTGAATGTCCATGTCCCAACGAAGGCAAAAGCAAAACAAACTTCTGGATCTTGTACTGGCTGCAGTATTCTGTCACGGAATGCTAGGAGAAAACAAAATTAGATCCAAGTGCAGTAAGTTTATTAAAATAACAAATAATCCAAAACAGAACAAAAACTAGGCAAAAGGTAAATTCAAAACACAGGGAACAGAAAACACGACGTAACTCAAACAATACTGCAGCAAAGACAGACAGTGAGAGCATGGTATAAGTAGTGATGAAATGATGAGTAAATTGCCAACAAGTGATAATGATCAGAACAAAACGACAAAGCAAAGGACTATGGGAAACGGAGTTCAAAACATGTAACACAGAAACAGTCCAGGGCACCACAACCAGACACTGTGACAGATAGTTAGATAGATAGATAGATAGATAGATAGATAGATAGATAGATAGATAGAGTAAATGGGTGGATGGATGGAAGGATGGACGGACAGAGAGACGGATGGATGGATGGATAGATGGATGGGCAGACAGACAGATAGTTGGACGGATAGATAGATAGATAGATAGATAGATAGATAGATAGATAGATAGATAGATCATGTTCCCCAAGCTGATTTTTACCATATAGGATAATAAGGATGAAGAAATAAAAATAAAGTCAGTGGGGAAAAATACTAATTTCATCATTATTAACATCTTTTTTTTCAGGTACTGGAGAACTGTTTGCTGGAGGGGGTTAGAAGTTTATTCTTATTACATTCAGGCCCTCAAATGAACTAACGTCATGATGAGAGGCAGACTCCAGACATCATATCGGCTCCTGATAGGACCTGTCTGGCCCACAAAAGAGAAAGGATATGGGTGAAGATTAGAGAGGTGAGGATGAATATAGGCAGATCTAGCCTGTCTGGATCTGAGGACTGGACTATGAATGAGTACTTTCAGTGAGGACGGCTGTGCTGGTCTGGATGTGGCTGGATGAGCAACAGATAAATGGCACATGGTGGTTTTGAGTTTGCATTCTTCTTGGTGGACTAATGAGACATGAGCCAACCAAGAAAACATCACTTATAGAGAGAGCTTTTTAAAATATAATATATAACATTAAATGTTCGCAATGTCAGGATGAAAAAGAGGCCAAGACTAAAAAGAAGCCAAGTGTTTTTAGTGTGATACATATATCCTGCACAGCTTTGGAATCACCAGCACCACAGCAAAAACATAATTTTAAAATAGATGTACTGCAAACTTTGCACTGTACTTGCACACTTGCCTCAGATTTGGGGTTTTTGTCTGGTCTCCAGAAATCTGTGGGTTAGTAAAAATCCGGCCTAAAATCACGTGGCGCAAACCCAGCATTACTGGTAAAAATTAGTCACTTACGTTAGCTTATGCTAACAGCAATCAGATGGCTTTCATATAATTGTTTCGAAAATGTGTATAGTGTGTGGCATTAATTGTTTTATTAATTTCATGTTTTATGTACTTGCTTTTCAAACTTATTACTCATTGATACTGGCTGGTTGTTCATAAACATGTTCATTATCAACTTGTAGTTGATGATAGGCTACACAAAAAAACACAGTAGAGTTTTTTTTTAAATAAATGATATTTTCATACAGTAAAAGCATTAATTAGCTTGACATGTATTGCATACATTGTAGACATATTGTATACACCATATACACATAAAGTATACATTGTTTACATAGTCAAGTCATTTAAAGTTATTTCCCTTTTTATCAGTGCTAAAGTTGAGCAATTATTTAATGAAATTTCAGTAAAACTGATTAATTTATACAATAAATCTGTTAGAGGCCCATGATCTCCTTTATGTTTTTAGATTAGACACTGTTCCATTGTTTTAATGTTCCTGCGGACACTGAGTCGCTTCATACCAGTCCAAATCTTAACTCAGTATGTCATGCCAGAACACCTACACACACACACACACACACACACACACACACAAACTGTGGTGTTTTAGTTTTAAAAGCGACAACATTTTATCACTAAAGTAAATGGCACAATATCTGTGGCATAGTGACAACAATTGCCGATGCCAGTTATGTTGCCCAGTTCACCTTATGAGTCAGATAGTGAATTCAGGTTAATGCATTTAATAACATAGTTCAATGATTCTGCGTTTACTGATAGCATAGTTCCAAGAAACATTTGCAAACAGCATCTCGACCTGTGATTAGAAGTATAGTTTCTTTTTAGTATAAGCAAGCTAACATACAGGTCATTCTATAGCTTCTTAAATTTTAAATGTATATATTTTAGTGTGTTAATAATCAGCGTAATTGTGGAAGAGTGCGCATGTACATAAATGCAAAAGGAAAACATGGAGAATGATGTAAGAGAGGTCAATAATAGTGAAGTACCCAGCTAACAATTATAGGTTCCCAAAATGTTCTTATTTAGTTCCCAAAAAAGAATCAAACGGGAACATCAAGTGAACGTTCTGTGTTTGCTGGGTAGTTCTCAGATGCCATGTTTCGTATTTCAGAGAATTAACCAAATATACTGTATAGTCTATTGGAGTATGCCTATTACATATTGCAAGTAAACGTCATTTTAAAAAATCTACGGATTTCTGTTATTTGCAGTAAATGAACTACAATCCTTTCACATGAATTGTGGTCTTGAATCAAATAATTAGATTGAGTGATGCATTAACGATAGTCCTATATTGTTGAGGGTGGTTGTGGCCATGCTACTACAGTCTCAGGAAAGAGTCACAACTAGTTAATTTCTCCAACAGTGCATTGTACTATGGTAGTTAAGCACCCTTGGGCTGTACGAATCTTAGTTATCAGCATTCTCTGTTTGAGCTTGAGTTATATTACTGCATGCATGTTTGTTGGTGTGTGTGTGTGTGTGCGATGACAGTCGGGGTCACCAAGAGTGCTACAGCTGTGTGTGGGGATGAATATGGGACGTTGGGGTAACAGGCAGAGGTTGGGGGTTGTAGGCTGAGGGAGCGCGAGCAGGGGAGGGGACGGGCTTCCCGTGCCAAAAACAACAGAGGAAGGGGACGGATGCTCCCGCTGGCTCTGCAGCCTGCACTCGAGGGAAGCTCAGCCGCAACGTCCTCCCACCACCACTCCTCAACTCTGCAGCTGGGGGAAGAGAGGGGGCGATATAGAAAGAGAGATTGTGTTTGGTGTCAAGCACTGGTTGTCTGAGGTATTAAAATTTGTGTGACCCTTTCGTTTTCAAGTGGGGTACTTAGAGCCACAGACATCTGAATATTTTTCGTTTTGTCAGCTTTAAGGCCTCGCGTTACACCGACGATAAATTCTTCAGAGGTTTTTAGAAGCAGGAGATCTCCAAAAATGTGAGGGAGCAACAACAATATCTCTCCTCTTGTCTGCACCATCACAATTTTTCCATCACACCAACTGTTCAATGCACCTACAGGCGTAGTTTTCCCAGGAAACTACTCCCGCCTGTCAGTACACAATCAATGCTAAACAATGTTTTTCTTGGAACGATCCGCAGACAGCCACAGTTTCTTTATTATGCACTGACAGAAATGTGTGGTGAAAACTCACTTTAGCCCAAAGAATAATCTGAATTCATGATATTGGACTGAATATCGTGTTACCTCTCAGAGCTTCTGGAGGCTTGTTTGTTTAACTTTAATGAAGTGACTTAACAGCACGACAATGAAGTTCTCATCTCAGCCAGTTTGAGTTGCTCAAGGGAGACAGACGGACGGAGAGATGAAGACAGACAGCGTGAGTGGGAGAAAAGCAAAGAGTTTGTGAGACAGGCAAACAGAGTTAAATAGATCAAGGAAGGCAGAGCGTGAGAGTGAGACGAACAGCTTGAGATATACAGACGGTGAGCGAGAGGAACAGGCAGCGTGAGAGAGAAAGTCCACAAGGAAAGAGGTGCAAAGTGAGCAGTGAGAAATCCGCCACCCTTCAGCCCTTCCCTGCAGGACACTGAAAGCTACACCCCTCCTGAGTGATCTCCAGGCCACGGTTCCTGGAAACGCCACTTTGAACTTATAGACGCTTTCTCCTGAGATATGTAGGGTTCTGCTGAGATGGGGCTCAATAAAAAGGGAGAGAATTTAAATGCTACTACAGCCACTGTAGAAGAGCGTTGGTACACGGCGATATGTATACTTTAAACAAGGGAAGGAGAATCATCAAGCGCAAGTCTATAGATTTGTCAGTTACTTAAATGTAAAATCACTTGTCCCTAAGCAAATTTACAAAAATGCATCTTCTCTTTTGATTATTTGATTAATTAATTTTACTAATTAAAAGTAAGTGGCATGTATATATGTACTCTGTTTTGATTTGTTTTTTTAAAGGAGAAGGGACATTATGTCACTAGGAACTGGGACTTATGAGGACTGAAACTATAGTTGTTGGTATTGAAGTTGTGGTTGTGTTTAGTGTGAATATGCTGTTTTGTTTTTAATTATGGTGTTTAATGTGAAATTGCCATCATATATTGAACTAGATATTTTAGTTTTGCAAGTATTTCAGAAAATAAAGTAAAAAAAAAAAAGATCAATCTTGCAGCAACTAATGTTGCAACCCGTAGCATTGAAAAATGCAAAGTGTTTGTAAATTATGAAAACTGCTGAGATTAGTTGTTTACTTTAAAAGGTTAGATTTAAAAGGTTAGGAAAGATTTCAACTGAACATAACATGTGGTTTGATATACTCACTTGATTAGGTATAACTCTGCAACAACTTACCTTAAAAAAGTACCTTTTTCCCCCCATAAAACATTGTGGTCACACTTTATTTTAAGGTCCAATTCTCACCATTAACAATCCGTTACTATGACTTTTACCTCAATAAACTCCTAATTTGCTGCTTATTAATAGTAAGGTAGTCGTTAAGTTTGGGTATTGGGTAGGATTAGGGATGTAGAATATGGTCATGCAGAATATGTGCTTTATAAGCACTAATAAACTGCCAATATGTTAATAATAGTCATGCTAATAAACAACTAATAGTGAGAATTGTTGCCATCCTTTTCAGTTGCAACCGGACTTGGTGATGCCTTTGCCAGAAAAAAATAAACAAGAAAATAAATGTGTCACTTGGACATACTACAAGTTGTAAATATTTTCATTCTTTGATAACTGTATATGTATGATTCAGACTAGTTTATTGTTGTCTAAGTGAGTCATTCAGCCTCTCCCTAGTTCACCATTAAACACAAGCCCCTGGTGTACTGTGCTGAGAGTCAGTCGTATCCTGAACAGACAAACAGCGACCCGCTGTCACCTCTCTAATGTCCCGCAGATGGCTGTTATAGGCGTGAACTGCAGGTGCACATACAAATACCTGCGTTAGCATACACAAGCACACACATATAGACAGACACAAGCTCACATTTTTTGTACTTAACGGAATAGTTCATTTATCAGAGCTGGGTAGATTACTTACAAATTGTAATCCATTACTGATTCCAAATTACATGACAAAAATTGTACTTAGTAACATAATCCATTACATTACACATTTTAGGTAATCAGACTACTTCTTAATTACTTTTAGATTACTTTTGACCAAACTTGTTTATCAAATTGATTTAAGTAGGACAACCATATTTATGTACCATATTGATATAAAAATACAAAAGGTAAGAAAATATATTACATTTGTTGTGAATAACAACATGAAGTACATTACACATTACATCAAGTTTTAAAAAACTGGGGTTTGTAAAAGAACCGCAGGTGTTTTGTGAGTTTAATGAAAAGTTAATAATTAATTAAAAAACGAAAAATTAAATAAAAATAGACACACTATATATATATATAGATTTTAGATCACTAAAATCTCAGTGATACTTCAAGTTAATATATTAGGTGAAAGAGGTTCAGATGAAAAAAAACATTTTGTGAGTCCTTGCATTACATATAAAAAAGAAATGTGAATTTGTGCATGTGTTTGAAAGACAAAAGCTTTCCAAAGACATAGTAACACATGATTAAATAACTCACTGAATGATAATTCAAATAAAAATGAACGTGTTCATCAGTAGTTCATTGTGTTGAAATACTTCTTAAATGTTAAATCATTTTTGTAAATCCAGTGGTCAAATGCTGTGTAGCCACCTGACTAATGACTGGTCTTTGTGTGAATGTACACAAAAATAGAAGACTTTCTGAATGTATATAAGCAATAGGCTATTTTAGAAAGGAATTAGGGAGAAACAATAAATTATGAATATTTGATTGCTATTGTGTGAATAATATGTAATCAATAAAAAAGTAACTGTAGTCTGATTACAAGTATTTTAATATTTGTGGAAAATTTTTGGTACTTAATTTTTGGTAACTTAATTAAATTATTTTAAAGGCATATTCTCTGAAAATAAGTCTTAATATCTTATCGATTTTTTAATCTTGTTTTCAGCATGTATAAATAATTTTTACTGTTAATCAAGATAAAACAAATACTGATTCTTTCTTACCTAAATAATGCACTAAAGATGGTGTTTATTAATGGTGATGTAGGTAACCTCATTACAAGGTTTCCCAGAATTTCCCAAATTTCCCAATCACATCAGTAAAAATAAATAACCCTCCATCATATTTCCACTCTGATCTAGGATCAGATTGAGTGTACCAAAGGGTGTACTATAGGAATTCACCTCTAACATTTACAGACAATTAATGAGTCATTAATAAATGTGGTAAGCCTCGTCTCCCTCTGACCACATCCTTCAGTGCACTTCTCCGTGTCTGTGTTCTCCATTATAGGCGGGGTTGGCAGACCTCAGCTGCTACAGCGTCAAGAGAATTCCCTTCATCTTCTCCATCTAAAACACTCACCACACACGCTGCTACCTGGTAGAGCCATCTGTTTTGAGTGGTCAAAAGCTGCACTATGCCTTACATATACAGTAATGTATCAGTTTAGCTCCACAGAGTGTGGTAGCCAAAGGCAACAGTTATTTTTGAACTTCAGTCAGTAGAACTTTCTGCACTCAAAATCAACTCAGCGGCACCTCTGAAATTAACCACACAACGACATTTAAATTTCCAAGCATCCTCTGCCAGAGTGATGAGCCAGCAAACGACACAGAGGACTACTTCCTGTCTCCACTAGCTTCCTCCAAATACTCACTCATATTGTGATTGCTGTGTGGTTTAATGCTCAGAGAGGCAGTTATGGAGAGACCATCCCACTGGTGCAGGTTACCCCAAGTTCTCAGTGATTGAGCAAGTTGTCCTCCGATAACTATCCATAAAACATTTTCCATCTGAACAGGGCGTGTTTATGTTTATCTAAGATACAATGGGGGAAGTTTTAGAAGGTTAGTGAGATGCACGCAACGGAGTGCAATAGTCGGAAAATGCCATTCGTTTTCTCTATAGAGAAATTGCTTTTTAATGATAATGTACAAACCTTTCAAGAAAGTCATACCATGAAAGCGAAGATATATCCTATTCTAGAAGCCATGAGTCAGTGTGATTGCTTTATATAACATCAAGCGATATAATGTACAGTATGTCTAATATAATATGTAATATAAAAATTACAAACAGTGGTGCGTTACGATATAATGATATAATTCATTAATTTCTGTTATATTTCTGTTATATATATTTATTAATTTCTGTTACATAAATGTAATTATATATTATATATATTATACGTAATGTATTAAAATTATATACAGTATATATATATATATATATATATATATATATATATATATAACTTTAGATATACAGTATTACACTGTATTTTACTTTCTTACTTTTTTATTCTACTTTATTTAATTTTATTATATTAAACAGTATTTTTAATACTCATAATACATCAAAATGTTATCCTGTACCATTGATTTCAGTCATTCAAATACAATGTATCAATCAAACTTTTATTTTTTATTTTTTTTTGGGAAATGCATAGGAAGAAGAGTAATGGAAAACACACTTTCAATGACCAAGGTTACTAAAAATGGGTGATCACTGTTGTGTTCTGTATTTTGCCTCGTTTTGATTAGCAAAATGAAACCCTTTATGTGTAAAAGAGCATTAAACATAAAAGCTACAATATAGACATTATATGGATATGCTTATGCCTATGGATGATCGAAGTATCCAAGAAAAAGCAAGTCTTGCATTTGTTTTCTTATGTGTAATTATTGTTTAAAATTATTAAAGGCTATTCAAAGAGTAAAGGGGGAGGTGGTCAGGGACCACATTTCTTTTACATGGGTTATAAATCAGGAAACTAATAAATTGTGTGTTAAACGACTTCTTGCCCTCAGCATATATCATGGGAATGAACCGAAGCCCTATATACCCAAAGGACAAAGGAATGCTTCTGTTCATGACCATGATTTGTGAATGGTTCATGGGCTGTCAGCTTCAGAGACACAAAGTGGAAGAAGGGAGTAAAGGGGCAGCAGGGCTTGAGTTATATAGTGGCTGCGAACAGCACCCTCTAGGATCCTCACAGACACAGCAGACATTTCACCTGTCATATGAGGCTCATTTTTTAAAAAGGAGGGATTTATGGATTGATAAATCCAGAAGTATATTGCTTCTTATTCCTTAAACTAATGAATGATGTGCTTCTTCTCATAAATTAGCATATCAGTAAGTTTGCCTCTGAGAAACCTTCTTGTTCTAGTATTAGAATGCAGGTCTTATGTGCAATAAAAAAGAAAAAAGATTTTGTTTATTTCCATGTAACTTTATTTATGCGTAATGCTTATCTAGCACGAGTCCATCATAGGGGTGAGCGATATATATCGTCTGCGATAATATCGTAATTGTT
>NW_015505401.1:1551723-1591405 GCF_001515645.1 Sinocyclocheilus grahami | reverse complement strand
GCGCAAATTTGTGTGGCATGACGGACGTGAATGACAACAAATTTTCTGGGATTTTATCGAAAATTCCTTTAACGCCTCGACTGCCATTAAAGTCATTATATCATTCGAAAACTGCCTGTAAATACCGTATATTCACATCGCAGGGAATCCCTGCTTTCTTTCTGCTGTGAGCTTGAGGCATTCATAGCTCCACTCAGCTGCTGACGACGTCCAGCAGATGTCGTGGTTGTATTGTAAATTCCGAATAGCAGCCATCAGGGCCATTCACTGTAATGCTTGTCCTTGGCTATTAAGTAACAGCTTGGGGTTTTCCTTCTGTGACTGCAAGATTTTTGCTTTTTAGTATTCAGTAGTCAATCAGTACCAGATCCTTGATTAGCAATTTTGTAAGATGCTTTGAACACAGCCTGGTTATTAGAACAGGGTAAGTCTTTCTGAGGAGACCTGGATGCGGATCTGAGGGTTTATGGCAGCTTTATGGTAGTGAGGTGCCCCTGTTGTGTGTGGTATGCTTCAGTGGAACTTCCTGACAGGCCAGAGAAAACAGTCAGTGTAATCATTTCCCCTCTCTAGCTCTCTCTCACACACACATACACAGACTGTTACACATTCAGATAAAAAGTATGCCTTTGCTGTTCCTCTCTATAAAGCCTACACATTTCTAAGGCCTCTAAATTATCAACATGATCAAAACTGCTTAATAACCTGTTGCTGTTGTACGCAAGCTACATGCCTTCTGCCCTCAGATTGATACTTTTTTAGCAAGTAATACTTACATGTAGTAGCTACTGTCTTTCTGCTGTGAAATCCTTTCTGATGTCTATAAAGTAAATGTAAAAATAACTTTTGAATTGTTTGTAATATTTCAACTGGACTTACTTGGTTTGCCTTTTTTCATGTTAAAATGTATCAAATCAAATATGATACACAAGGCTTTTGATGAATATTTATTTGTACATCTCTCAAACATCATTGTATTGCATTGCGTTACGTGTTACACGCCCACCCCAAAATAAAAACTACAGAGATTTAATAATAAAGCTAAGCATTTAAATATCATCTTTCAAGACATCATTGACAAATATAGTGACAACTGATATTTATACGGTAATAAAGGCCTCATTGATTTACATTGCAAGCTATCAGAATTTCAATTTCAATTTTGGACATATAAGTATCAGCAGCTGCACCAAATGCATTCATTTTTACTCAGTTTGAGCCTATGAATAAAACTGAGGTGTCTTTCCTCAATACAAGCCTATAGTGTATTAAATATAATACTCTACACAAAACATCTGATTTTGTGAAAAACATTTCTTCTAAACATTGAATAAACTGTACCATAAAAAAAAGATTTTCTGACTATTATTTTATATGTTAGGCCCTACAGGGTTAACACATATTGGTCATATTGACCTTTTAACCTTTTGAGGGTTTAACATATATTGCATTCTTCGTATTGCAAACTGACACCATCACACCTGACTCTTCAGTCACTGACAGTTAAAACTGCCTGAAATGTCAGCAAACCAGGGATAAAGTGGAATAAACAAAGATATAAATTATGGCACAAAACAGATCCTTTAGAATGATCATATTCCAGGATTTATTTTTATAGAACTTTAACATGAATAACTTTGACATGAAACAGAATACCTGCTATCTCACAAGAGACACATTATCATGACTTAACTCAAACTAAGCAATTCAACCAAATATACATTTTTAATAAAAGTAAAATAGATATCACAGTCCCAGATAGTTCATCCACACATCGCCTTCACTTTCTCGCTCATCTCCACAGAATGATGCAGCGACAGATCCCTTTCCAGAAACAGTCTTTTCTGTTCACAGCTGGCGAGTCTGCAGGTGAGCCAGGCAGAGAGTGTGCAGCCCAAGATGCCCAGGCTGGTCAGACAGAGGAAGGCCAGGTGCAGATAGTACAGGCTGTTTGCCCGTTTCACCATTGCACGCACAAACTGGACGTTGAGAATTCCCCCAATAAGTCCACAAATGCTACAAGCTGAAAACAGGATCATCTGTGATGAGAGGCAGGACAAAACGGATATGAGATAACAGTAATTATGCAGCATTACTAACTATATAAAACAGGTTCTTATTGCACGTTAGTATCACAAGGGTGATAAAGCAGGGATTATCTCTCTGAATGTGTGTATAGATTAGATAAGAAGTATTTATATTGTTGCGCCTTGTGTCTCTATACTCTTACAGTCACTCCGGTTCTTTTCTTCGCACACAGTATCCCACAAAGTCCACAGACAAGAAACTGAAAAACAGAGATGTGTGACTAAATCTAAATCAAATTCTAGTACGATTTCAAATGACACATTCTGGATATCATATTTTAGCTGCATATTGTGAAGGTAAAAATCACCCTCATTAATCCTGGTTTAATAAGAATAATTGCCGTCAAATGTATTTTAAGTTAAACCATATTTATAGCATTTGCATTTCATATTGCACATTCTGGATATCATATTTTAGTTTCACACTGGATATTGTGATGTTAGAAATCACAATGATTAACTCTAAGCTTAAAAATAAGTATAACGGTATGTAAACTATCAGTTTAAAAAAACTGAAACGTTTTTTAAATGTAATACTAATTAAAATCATACAGATATAATAAATATAATATAATATAATAATATGTTCTCTAAGACATAGGTCATGTGAATGATTATAATTGAATGACTGATTAACAATTGAATACATAAATTCAAAAAATTTGACAGAAAAATATAATATTCTTCCATCCTTTCTCCAAAACTGTATAGGGTTGCAAATTATAATATAATATAATATCTGCATTAAATCTAGTCAGGTTTAAGAGAAAAATGTGGCTAAAATTACTTTAATTGATAAGCAGAGTAAAAATCAGCAGATTTATGAATAACATAGATTTTATATAGATAAGATTTTTATTATAATTTTTTGCTGAGAAATTTATTAATATAGTATATAAGTCTCATGCAGAAGATACATTAAGGTCTCTTACTTACACACACACCGCTCCATATCGGTGTGGAGAAGGAGGTTTGGCTTTTATGTAGCCTGCGGGGTTGTGTGATCCCCAGCACACCCAGAGAGATGCAGGACACCCCGAGTCCCATATGAAAGACAGAGAGGACCAGCAAACTCCAAACAAGCGCTCGCTTGGTGCACATGCTCCTCCAGGCATCATTCCTCGCACTGTGAGAAAGAGTCAAAGGCAGAAAATCCCTCTCTCACCTCGCCAGCCAGCTATGCAGATCTTCTGTTACACATTCCAGCTTTAAGAAAAAATTAAGTGTTTAGTTTAAAGTTTAAATTCTGATTTCAGTTTTGCAAGTATTATAACACGTTACCTAAAATAAGCAAAATTAGAATTAAGTCTCTGTGCAGCTCTTGTCCTTTGTTGCATATACAGTAAATGCAGGTTTCTATGATTATAAGCAGTTGGACAGTTTGTGATATGGGCATACAGGTCACACGACTACCTGACCTTTAACACACAAACCATAAACATATGTAGCCTTCTAATGGTCTACTTCCCTGAATGAGGGATAGTTCAGTCAAAAATGAAAATTCTGTTATCTTTTACGCAGCCTCATGTCATTTCAAACCTGAATGGCTTTCTTTCTTCTGTGGAACACAAAAGATATTTTGAAGAATGTTTCAACTGTTTTTGCCATGCAATGCAAGTCAATGGGGTCCAAATAAAGGGTGTTTTTTGGGGGTGTGAATTGTCCTTTTAAAGAGATATTCCACCCAATGATATGGGCATACAGGTCACACGACTACCTGACCTTTAACACACAAACCATAAACATATGTAGCCTTCTAATGGTCTACTTCCCTGAATGAGGGATAGTTCAGTCAAAAATGAAAATTCTGTTATCATTTACGCAGCCTCATGTCATTTCAAACCTGAATGGCTTTCTTTCTTCTGTGGAACACAAAAGATATTTTGAAGAATGTTTCAACTGTTTTTGCCATGCAATGCAAGTCAATGGGGTCCAAATAAAGGGTGTTTTTTTGGGTGTGAATTGTCCTTTTAAAGAGATATTCCACCCAAAAATGAACATCATTTCTTCATCCTCATGTCATTTCTGTCACATTGTGGATCCAAAGAGGATGAAGGTAGACTAGGACGGTTAAAAGTAATGGCTTGGTTTATTAAACAAGGTAAACACAGGTAAACCACAGAAGAATATTAAAGCAGCACTATGTAACTTTTTCTGTGTTCAAAATTTGCTAAATGTATATAATGAGCGAGTACATCATGAAATCATCTTCCAAATCGCGTTTTTGTCTTCCGAATCACTACGGTACACTTATAATAAGTACTTATATTTGGACTATTGTAACCTGGTCGGGTCGTCGCCGCTGCGGAGTAACACATACCGGCGTGAATCGCCATAGACATAAACTTAGAGAAGTAGCTCTGGTTGGAATCTTCTTCCGCGGGATGTGTGCAGTTCTGTTTATTAACCGCTAGAGCGCCAAAAATTACATAGTGCTGCTTTAATGAAATAGTGTACACTTAAACAGCACGTATAAGGAAGGAACTGAAGAGCTTATATACACAAGATAACAAACAGAATACAAACAGGTTTAATATAATTAATGAATTATATCAAACATGGTAACAAACTAGTGGCAGGAGAATGAGAACAAAGAAAAACTAACTAGATAGCAGACAGGTAAAACAGGAACTGAACACAATGAAAATGACACCAACTTCAAACCTGTCTGCATTTCTTTCTTCCGTGAAACACAAAAGAAGATATTTTGAAGAATGTTGCTAAGCTATCAGTTTTGGGTCCCATTGACGTCCAAGTCAATGGGACCCGAAACTAGTAACCAACATTCTTCAAAATATCTTCTTTTGTTCCACAGAAGAAAGAAAATCATGCAGGTTTGGAACAACATGAGTGTAAACGATGAGTGTAAATGATAACAGAATTTTTATTTTTGGCTGGACTATCACTTTAAGTCTAAATATTTACTATGTTTCTATCTGACAAATTTAATATAAATGTAGTTTAACAAATGCATTATGACGGTCATGACTCTGAAATAGCTCAGTGGGAGGAAAGGGATCTATTTTTATCTTTCATCATTACATAAACTCCAGATACATGGCTTACTATCCACACTGATGTGCTCACTGCTCTGCCACCCTCTGCATGTGATCTGGTGAAAGGGTCCTACGACAAAGGCAGTCACATCTCATTAATCTCAGTTTGATGTGCCTCAGTGCTTGTGAAAACTGGGGCTGTGATACTGCCGAGTATGACCGCTCTGTGCTGATTTACCTCCAGGCACTTCTCACACACTCTCTGAGATATACAGCACAGGATGAGATCTCTCCGGCTGAAACCTTCATTAAAAAGTGTTAAATTGTCCCACTGTATTTTTAAGTCCAAACAAGCACACTAAAAAGGTAACTGGTTAAGTTATTAAAGTAGTTCTACACTGTAACACATGGTAACTTACGTATATATACTGATTTAACCCATCAAAATGTGTTTTGTTTGTATAAATTAATGTATTGAGATCTATTAATGAAAAAAATGGACTTGAATAAAACCAGTTCATGTTACCATTTTTGTGTAATATAAAACAAATGCTGTCTATATACTCTCATTCAGTATTTTTAAAACTGAAAGTCTCTCTCTTCCTTATATGCTTCTTAAAGGGATAGCTCACTCAAAAATGAAAATGTTGTCATCATTTGCTCACTCTCATGTCGTTCCAAACCCGTATGAGTTTCTTTCTTATGTTGAACATAAAAGCAGATATTTTGAAGAATGCTGGGTAATCAAACAGTTGATGGTCCCTATTGACTTCCATAGTATTTCTTTCCCTACTATGGAAGTCACTGGGGACCGACAACTGTTTGGTTTTTCAAAATTCTTCAAAAGATCTTCTTTTGTGTTCAATATAAGAAATAAACTTTTACAGGTTTGGAACGACATGAGGGTGAGTAAATGATGACAACATTTTTGGGTGAACTACTCCTTTAAATGACTTCTTCGGCTGCATTCTAAGCCTTGTTTTTAAAGGGGTGGTTGACTGTTTTTTTTCTAGGCTTGATTGTGTTTATGGGGTGCAGTCTAACATGTGGTAATGCTTTGTTTTTGAAAGAAAACTCACTATTTTTCACACAATTTACCTTTATTCTACACCGCTCTGTCCCTTCTCCTATAAACGCGCTGATGATTTCCTGTTTTTATGAAGCCCCTCCCTCAGATTGGTTAGCTGGCCCAGTGTGTTGTGATTCGCTAAAACCGTTAGTGTGCATCTAAACGTCCCGCCCCTCTCCTCAGCGGCATGTCCTCCGGTTGTATTGTAAACAATAACGTCGTCAATATTGCTTATCAATTTGAGCCCGATTGAGACGCAGAGAATATTAGTGAAGAGGATCGCGCAGAACCTGTGCAAGCAAATGTATGCTTTTTGTTTGTTGTTGTCTTACTTTTAGATACGCTGTTATTTGTAAATGCTACTGCTTCTGTTAGCTTTTAATATGCGGTTTTATGCTGATTAAAGCTTTAATACAGAACGGCAACCGCACGCGGGTCCATGTTTAACGCTTCTCATAGCTATGTGAAAATAAGTGTATAAATGGAACAGTTCATTGAGAGAGATGCAGAGCAGAGCATGTGCAGAGCAGAGCGGCGCGACGCGAGGAATAGTATTAAGAACCGCTGCTTTAGAACATTGATTTTGAAACTTGTGATTCCGTATGAATCGCGATTCATATATGAATAGACTTTTTCGTGCACCCCTAGTTTTGACGGCATGGCAACAACTCTTCCTCTTCTCTAAAGCAGCACAACATGGCCTCGCCCCCTTCATTGCATTTTCCCAGGGGTGGGGTTTATCTGGGTTTGTGACGTCACAAACCTGGGAAGTAACTCATTGTAGTCCCTACGAGCTGTAATTTTAAAATACGATATCTCCGTTTGCATTGAACTTTCAGCGTCGTAACTTTACAGATATTGTTTATGCTCAAACTGCAACATTACACACTAGCTAACGTTAAAAAAGTGAAATCGCAATCAACCACCCCTTTAAAGGTTTTGATTTTACTTTACTGTGACCTGCTAGCTGAATTTAGAAAAGAAACTGCACTACGCTGGAGGTCACTGTGTTGAAGCAGTGCAGTGTGAAGCCTGCTGTTTTCCCTGTTTGTGCCTCTGAAGTGTGAAGCCAGTATGTTTTCCGGTCATTACCCTTGTTTTTCTCATTAGCACAACATTCTTCAAAATATCTTCTTTTGTTCCACAGAAGAAAGAAAATCATGCAGGTTTGGAACAACATGAGTGTAAACGATGAGTGTAAATGATAACAGAATTTTTATTTTTGGCTGGACTATCACTTTAAGTCTAAATATTTACTATGTTTCTATCTGACAAATTTAATATAAATGTAGTTTAACAAATGCATTATGACGGTCATGACTCTGAAATAGCTCAGTGGGAGGAAAGGGATCTATTTTTATCTTTCATCATTACATAAACTCCAGATACATGGCTTACTATCCACACTGATGTGCTCACTGCTCTGCCACCCTCTGCATGTGATCTGGTGAAAGGGTCCTACGACAAAGGCAGTCACATCTCATTAATCTCAGTTTGATGTGCCTCAGTGCTTGTGAAAACTGGGGCTGTGATACTGCCGAGTATGACCGCTCTGTGCTGATTTACCTCCAGGCACTTCTCACACACTCTCTGAGATATACAGCACAGGATGAGATCTCTCCGGCTGAAACCTTCATTAAAAAGTGTTAAATTGTCCCACTGTATTTTTAAGTCCAAACAAGCACACTAAAAAGGTAACTGGTTAAGTTATTAAAGTAGTTCTACACTGTAACACATGGTAACTTACGTATATATACTGATTTAACCCATCAAAATGTGTTTTGTTTGTATAAATTAATGTATTGAGATCTATTAATGAAAAAAATGGACTTGAATAAAACCAGTTCATGTTACCATTTTTGTGTAATATAAAACAAATGCTGTCTATATACTCTCATTCAGTATTTTTAAAACTGAAAGTCTCTCTCTTCCTTATATGCTTCTTAAAGGGATAGCTCACTCAAAAATGAAAATGTTGTCATCATTTGCTCACTCTCATGTCGTTCCATGAGTTTCTGAGTTTCTTTCTTATGTTGAACATAAAAGCAGATATTTTGAAGAATGCTGGGTAATCAAACAGTTGATGGGACTTCCATACTTCCATAGTATTTCTTTCCCTACTATGGAAGTCACTGGGGACCGACAACTGTTTGGTTTTTCAAAATTCTTCAAAAGATCTTCTTTTGTGTTCAATATAAGAAATAAACTTTTACAGGTTTGGAACGACATGAGGGTGAGTAAATGATGACAACATTTTTGGGTGAACTACTCCTTTAAATGACTTCTTCGGCTGCATTCTAAGCCTTGTTTTTAAAGGGGTGGTTGACTGTTTTTTTTCTAGGCTTGATTGTGTTTATGGGGTGCAGTCTAACATGTGGTAATGCTTTGTTTTTGAAAGAAAACTCACTATTTTTCACACAATTTACCTTTATTCTACACCGCTCTGTCCCTTCTCCTATAAACGCGCTGATGATTTCCTGTTTTTATGAAGCCCCTCCCTCAGATTGGTTAGCTGGCCCAGTGTGTTGTGATTCGCTAAAACCGTTAGTGTGCATCTAAACGTCCCGCCCCTCTCCTCAGCGGCATGTCCTCCGGTTGTATTGTAAACAATAACGTCGTCAATATTGCTTATCAATTTGAGCCCGATTGAGACGCAGAGAATATTAGTGAAGAGGATCGCGCAGAACCTGTGCAAGCAAATGTATGCTTTTTGTTTGTTGTTGTCTTACTTTTAGATACGCTGTTATTTGTAAATGCTACTGCTTCTGTTAGCTTTTAATATGCGGTTTTATGCTGATTAAAGCTTTAATACAGAACGGCAACCGCACGCGGGTCCATGTTTAACGCTTCTCATAGCTATGTGAAAATAAGTGTATAAATGGAACAGTTCATTGAGAGAGATGCAGAGCAGAGCATGTGCAGAGCAGAGCGGCGCGACGCGAGGAATAGTATTAAGAACCGCTGCTTTAGAACATTGATTTTGAAACTTGTGATTCCGTATGAATCGCGATTCATATATGAATAGACTTTTTCGTGCACCCCTAGTTTTGACGGCATGGCAACAACTCTTCCTCTTCTCTAAAGCAGCACAACATGGCCTCGCCCCCTTCATTGCATTTTCCCAGGGGTGGGGTTTATCTGGGTTTGTGACGTCACAAACCTGGGAAGTAACTCATTGTAGTCCCTACGAGCTGTAATTTTAAAATACGATATCTCCGTTTGCATTGAACTTTCAGCGTCGTAACTTTACAGATATTGTTTATGCTCAAACTGCAACATTACACACTAGCTAACGTTAAAAAAGTGAAATCGCAATCAACCACCCCTTTAAAGGTTTTGATTTTACTTTACTGTGACCTGCTAGCTGAATTTAGAAAAGAAACTGCACTACGCTGGAGGTCACTGTGTTGAAGCAGTGCAGTGTGAAGCCTGCTGTTTTCCCTGTTTGTGCCTCTGAAGTGTGAAGCCAGTATGTTTTCCGGTCATTACCCTTGTTTTTCTCATTAGCATGTGGTGTCACAGGCACTGTGGAGCCCTGGAAGTTCTGAACTGGATGGACATGCAGCACATATTGTCCACACAATACTCATGGAGCATGGAGAGTAAACTCTCATTTCAATCAAATATTTACCCTTTGTTTCACTGTTATATTCTACTCTGCTGTTACTTTTTTAGTTTTTGTGATCTGATAAGGATTGAGAATAAGGCTTTATAAAAATAATTTGTACTCATAATTTGTACCCCATAAAATATTTTAGAGCTTGGCATAAATAGAAAACTGTATATTAATTATGAAAATGCCCATGGAGTTTTATAACTTAATAATTTACAAGAATTTTCCAGGAAATCACACTTTCAAAATTAGGCTTCTTCATACATCAAGTTTTTTCAAGATTGTTGTTGAAGGAGTGAATTTAAATAGAATCTGGATTTTTATCAGTACTGGGTCACCAAAAAAGTGTGCCTATATTTTGATGCTGTTTTGGATATAATATAAATAGATGTAAATCATTTTTACCTGTAGTTGTTCACTGCATGCACAATAAAGAGCTGCTATATAGTGATAGAAGACATTTTCAATTTTTGTTTTCTACAGGACAGTAGGTATATTTTATTTTCTTAGGTGGAACTCTGCAGATGATTCGGTGCATGTGAACTGTCTGTCTGAATGAATCAAACTGAATCACGCAAAAAATGTCTGCCCCTTTTGCAAATTAATTTGACTGATTTGATCAAAAGAGTGATTCATTTGCAAATCTACCTTTGCTAGTTACTGTTCAATTTTAAACAGCTGAGAGAAAACAAATAGTAGCTGAAATAGAATCAGAAATAAATTATTTTCCGGTCAGTGTACTAGAATATCCATTGACACATAATGATTTCTCAATAATAATATTTCGCTGGGGCTCATGTACTGTACCAGTAAAAAAAGGTATAGAGAAACTCCTGGTTTTGGCTTATTTTAATAGTTGTTTTGTCTTGTTTTGAATCATTTTAAGTCATCTTGAGGCCCCCTTGAGAACCACTGATTTATTGTGATCAAACTTTATCGCTGGTCAAACCCCCGGAATGATACAAATAAAGATGGACATGTCTCTTTTTGACAAAAAAGTAGGTTAACTTTTCTACCATGTGATCTCAGAGTATCACTGTGACTCATTAACAATTAGCCTCACTACAAAAACTGCAGAGTTGTTCTTGTTATGAGTCCTTTACATTGTGTAATAGGGTTGTTTTTGGGTGGCAAGTAGAAAGTTCTCAATCATAATGTAATAGTCTTTTTCTTTTTATTCACAGGGAGAGCTGTAAACTCTCAATGGAGCTTACTGAACTAAAACCATAATCACAAAGACCTACTCTTAAAGACATTCACACACACTGAACTCATCTGTGCTTACAAAATCATATTCATCCTAGCAATCCATCTAAATAACAAGCACCTAACTGGCCAAAACTCCATAAAAGACTTTTATTCCACCTCATTTCATTGTAGATAATGACCTTAACTCTTAAAGCTGAGTTGGCTTTGCTCTATTTCTCAATGGATGTCAAAGGTGAGCTGCTTGTAGAATGGAACAAACCAGTCCTTGAGAATTTCTTAGCTTCTTTGAGGTAAAACGTACCATTTCTTCACATACCAGACGCTATGATGTAACACCATACAGTATGAAAACAAAGGGCTAAGGCTTCTCACCAAAAACACAAAGAGCAGTTAATGATGTTTGGAAAGGAACAGAAACTTTCTAGCAAGTTATTGGCTATTTTTCATTTCTTTCACTCTGAAAAACGCTCTTATTATCCCCAGCTTTATCAAGTCTAAACTGGGCCTCATGCTCTTTTAGTAGATTTAGTAGACTTGACAAGTTAATATGTGCACAACCAAACCTTAAAGGAAAAAGGTAAATTCAGAACGTCACTGAGGTTTTTGGCACAATGTTGGTGTACCTAATGTAGTGTACACTCTAAAAAATGCTGGGTTGTTTCAACCCAACTTTGGGTCAAATATGGACTAACCCAACCGTTGGGTAATTTAACCCAACGGTTGGGTTAGTCCATATTTGACCCAAAGTTGGGTTGAAACAAGTGTTGAGTGTATTATTATCAGTCATTTACAAATAGGCGCAGCACATGAGAAAAAGCAACACCCATCGATTGTGTCTCTTGGAATGCTTTCAGATTTAAACATCAAGTCATGTCCGGGAAAGCTTCTTTATCACATTAAGGTTTTAAACGTTTTCTAAACTAAAAAAAAATGGCATAATAACAGATCTGTACAGTTGTCATAGTGCAAATAACATTCAGAGTAAACAGTCAATGCCTACAGAAATGGAATAAGCCTATTCCTATCTAGACAAAATGATCCAAAAGCAGACTGAATCGCTTGGAATTCAACTTATTTATATATAAAATTAGCTAAAGAGAAGTCATAAACTAGGTGTGATAAATCAAAAGGTGCGATAAATGACAGTCACATGTCAAGAATATCATGCAAACTAAGGATGTTTGTTTATTATTGAGTATTCATAATGTATGTAAATGTGAAAGAAGAACTACAATAAAACTGAGAAATCGATGGTGAAACATTAAAGCTGCAGTCTGTAACTTTTTTTGGTTAAAAATGATCCAAAATCAATATTTGAGCAAGTACATAACCAGACAGTGTTCAGAACCATCGCTTTACTTTAGCCAGATTCACAACGGTTAGCTTATAATAATGTTTTCTAATTTAAATGTGGTACTGGTAGGTTTTCACGGGAAATTCGAGCATGCTGCTGCGTCATTACGTCACTTCTGTAAACATAAAGAAGTTGTCCCGGCTACTAGTCTATCGCATGTGAGGATGCTGCAGGTGGCAGATCGTTAGCCTTTTCTCACAGCAGCTAGAATAATTAAATGTCAAAAAATCATTTTGAATTTAGAAAGGATTATATGAAACACATAATGAAATTAAATTATATTCCAGTTTTAAATATGCTTCTGATTACAGATAGCCTGGGATTACAAAAGATTTGTATTTTAAAGACAACCAGTTCAAAGGGAGCATAGTTTGCTTTTTGGGTTAAAATAATTTCTTGGTATGAAATTCGAATGGTATGACAATTAGATATTAGACTGTACAGAAATTGAAATCTACTCGCTTTTACACATTATACTCATAGTCATGCAATACTGATGTTGTTATCATTAATAATCTGAGAATAAAGTATAACAATAATAATCATTTGCACGGTTTAATGTGATATGAGCTAATCGATCGTTAGATTAAATCACCATTGGTAGCGCGATTTATTGCAATGCTTTTTTCCTCAGTTGGTCAGAACAAATGTGGCAGACTTGTTACTTGCTTGTTCAGATGACAATATCCGGTGAAAATTTCTTATTTGAGTCATATATTCCAAGATGTAGGCTAGAATCTGTGATTACTAAGTATAGGATTCACACCGGTGCGGTGACTGACTGCCACACATACTCCTCAAAACATTAGATTCATCTGAGCTGGAGCCATGCCAGAGAACAACCCAAGCAAGTTAGATAATTCCACGAGTAACTGCAATTCCAGGTTTTCAAACAGAGATGGCGACAAAGAGGCAAAATTTACGGACTGCAGCTTTAAATAAATATCATTTACTCACCCTCATATAATTCCAAACCAGTACGCATTTCTTTCTTTTGGGGATATTTTGAAGAATGTTGGTAACTAAATAGATTCGGGTCCCATTAACGTCCATATTATTTATTGTCCATACTATGGACAATGGGCCCCAAGATTGTTTGAAATGAAATGAGGGAGAGGAAACCCATTTTTGGCTGAGCTGTCTCTTTAATACACAGAACTTTTCTCAAGAAACCTCTGTCTTTTATTTGGGTCAGTATTAGTTTAATTTGATCTTCAGTTTGCAAACTTCACTCTAGATAACCAATCAGAATCCCTCCTTATCGCATGCTGAGATTGGGACTGGGTCAGTGTTACCTAAAATAACACCAGTATTTGGGGGTTACGCATTACAAGTAACGCAAGTTACATAATCAGATTACTTTTTTAAGTAACTAGTAAAGTAACGCATTACTTTTTAATTTAGAAGGAAATATCTGAGTTACGTTTTCAAACAAGTAACTCCAGTTACTTTTCCCCCCATGTACTGACTGACAGCTCTTGTGTTGCCATATTGAGAGAAATCGGGAGTAAGTGCATAGGCGTTGTGTGCGCTGTGTGAACGTGATGCTTACTGTAGTTCTACACTAAATGTGAACAGATTCAGTATTCCTCAAAATGAATAAAAACTGTCAAATGCAATAATTATGTTAAATAAGACAAATATCATTTATGTATTTAATCCCATTTTATTAACCAATGTCTTTGCTGCTGACCTTCGATGATCCAATTCAAGCATACTAAGCAAAAATGACACATTTGTGTTTCATTTTTGTTATTGCTGAATAGTGTTGAACTTTCTTCTCCTGTGTCATATTCTTCATGCAAATTGTTTGAGCTGTGCCCTCTACTGTACAGATGTGAATTTACATTTCCTTCAGCCTGAGGCTCATTCATTTTACTTTTGTTGTGAAAAGGCTTTTACATTTGTAAAAGAAGAACTTTTTATATTAAAAACAAACAAATAAGCCCAGCCCAGATTTAAAAAGTAACGCAAAAGTAACGTAACATTACTTTCCATAAAAAGTAACTAAGTAACGTAATTAGTTACTTTTTTAGGGAGTACTGCTATATTGTAATGCATTACTTTTAAAAGTAACTTTCCCCAACACTGAATAACACACTAACAGCCCTTGTGGGCTGTGGGACAGAAGACCACTCAAGCTCAGAGATTTGGACATCAATCACATTAATATCATAGAGATGTGAGATGGTTTGTAATCGGCCAATAATAATCAAAGAGTATGTAGAGGGATAGTTCATCCAAAAATGAAAAATCTGTCATCAAGCAAGCGTTATACTAGACTAAGTGGTAAATGATGACAATGTCCATTTTTGGGTAAACTGTCCCTTTAAGGCAAAAATCATCTATTTCTCAAAGATTGACTCTTATTGGTGACCAATTCCTATGGCATTCTTAACCTTTTCCTAGGCTTTTATACTTGCTAGTACTACACAATCATGACTTGGTAAAAGGCCAAATGCAGCTTAACCGAACTTTAAGAGGGTGACACTGAACAATGAAACTCTTAGCAGGATAAGTCCTAAGTAAACATGCAAGTTAAATAAGCAACAGATACCACAGGAAAGTGCAAGCACGTTTAGGGAAGGTTGGGAATTTGAAGAGACTATGCTTGTGTGTGACTGAGAGCACTTGAGATATCCAAGCAACAGACCGTACTTCAGATAGTCTAGCATGGCTGAAGGCTAATGAGCTTTATGAATATCCTGTATTGTAAATAAGGCTGGGACATTGAGGTCACCGGAGAATCCACTGGTGTCCAGATAATGGCATCATTTTTAAACCATTGAAAGGAAGTGACATATTTGAGGCCGAGTTGCACATCACTGCACTACTCAGAATGCAATGCAGATATAGTGCCATGTGTGGTGATGATGCTGCATGTTGTGCATTTCCCATTAAATCAAATATGATCTTTTAAACAACGTTTACTGAAGTAATTTCAGGATTAAAATACAATAAATCATTTTTATTATTAATGTCTTTGCCCTTTATTATAGAGCTCCTTCATGCCAAAAGGTTCAAGTTTAATTATAATAAATCTCAAAGTGTATTAGCATTAAAAAATACAGCAATACAAAATAGATTTGAAAGACTCTAACACAGGAAAGGTTTGCAATTATACAAGGACCCTCACTCTTAAACACTGTAGTTAGTACATTTAAAATGACAACTAGAAATACACAAAATATATCAATACAATTTTCCAGTATCATACAAAGATATGACGTTAGACGTTAAACCTAGAATAATGGTACATCATTGGATAGTGAAATTATCAATATACACTGACGAATAACAAGTCACATTCCAAGAGGGCCTAAATGCATGTAACACTTATACCAGATATTCCACATACAGCTTCAAATATTAAAACGTACTGATTCAGACACTTACTGGTCAAGCAAAACTGCTTAAGTAAAACAAAGAAAGGAGGTAACCTTGAGGCAGTTCATCTAGAATGAAAAGGTTTCACATTCCATCTCTATCAGAATTAATTAACAAATCTCCTATTTCTCTTTCCACCAACAACCCTTAAAAGCACATTGCATAAGGGACTTAGTAACAACTCAGAGTCTTTTAAGAACCAGAAAACGTTTTTCAAAATGTCATTGTCACAGTGAATTCAACATGAATACAACACATAAAATATGCAGACAGGTGTACAGTAAAAAAAAAAATTCAGTACTTTTCAGATAACAGGGTAGATGCCACCTAAAGTCGATATTTATCACGTCAAAAATATGGCACAGCTATTAGTATGAACTCAGCAGGATCACCTCAATATGATGTGCAGGTGCTCCAGGAGTCGTCTCCTAATCTCTGAGGAAGGCGGATGCCCTGAGGACCTCCATGCAGTTGACAGTAATGAGAGCTCCAGTAATCTGTCTCCACTGCTTGGTCACTGGGCTCTTCATTTTATCCAGGGCCAGGTGAAGGTCCTGGATCATATCCCTGTAGCCGTCCCCATACCGCTTACTCCAGGAATACAGGAAGTCATATGCAGGCTTCCACATTGACTATTGAATGAAGTAAAACAATAAATCAAATCTAAAAAATATATTTAGATGTAGACATGTCAACTGGCATGACTAGGATTGGGTTAGACCTTATTCTGTCGATCATGTCAATGATGATCATCAAAGTGAGTAATATGGTAACAAATTGAACAAGGTATCTAATGATTGATATTACTTGTATGTTTTTGATTTTAGCTCACCTGGGCACTAACTTCTCCATTTTTCCCTTTGTGTGGTGCCTCATAAGCAGCAACCTGGGCACTGGAGAGCTTCCAGAGTCTCTCGGCAAGTTCCCGCCATCGCACTCCCAGCTCGACTGCTGTGGATAGAATCACTATATCCTGGATGAGATGGGCTACTACACCTTGAACATCCATCTTTAACAACCCCTGTGGGGAATACAAATCATTAATACAACAAATTTCCCTCAGATTTTTGTTCTACGCATAACTGTATGTCAGAATAAAAGATGCATACTATGATAAGCTCATGCTGGAACTTTTTCTTGATCTTCTCTGCATGACAGTCTTCCTTGAGCTTTTCTAGAACACAAGCCACCTTCTCTACCTCCGTGTCAGCGTGTCTCCTGGAGATAGCGTCAATTGAGACCTCCGAGTAACCAAGAGCCTCAGCAAAGTTTCTCCAGCACTTGACATGTTCTGTGACCAGGGTCTGAATAGCAGAGTACATGTAGGTGAGTTTTTTAAAAGGAATTGTCATATTGTCCAAGAGGACTGATGTGGTGAGCTTAATTCCAGTGAAGTCGATGACTTGATCCTTGGTTATGACTTTGAAGTTCTTGCAGTGCACCAAGCCAACTCTTCCCCGAAGAAAGCCAATGTACCATTCCTTAACCTTCATCTGACCTACAGATCTAACGGTTTCTTTAGAAAGCAAAGCAATTGTATCACCTTTGAAATATTCCAGAAGATATTCCACTCTCGGTTGTCTGAGAATTGATTTCATTGCTACCCCATACCAATGCAAATCCACAGGTCTGTCCTGAAACTTCTGGGTAAGGATTTCTGGGATTGATTCCTCAGGAATGGGCATGGAACGAGTGACTTCCCTCTGCTGATCTGCTCGCCTGTGGTTGTGCTTTTCTGACCTCAGAGGGGCAGCTTCAGGGGAGGTGATGTTGAAATCTCCCAAAGTGAGACTGTTTGGATCCTTCACCTTAATGTTGAGTTTGAAGGGACACATTTCACCACCACTCACCTTGACCAGATCTAACGGTAGATGAAGCACTTTTCCTGCATTAAGCTGCTCCTGCGTGACCTCTTTATTCAGATCCACTGGTTTCACTTTGAAGCTTGAATCAAACACCCTAGAAGCAATTTGAAGATCTTTAAGACCATGTGGGTTGAACTGATGCTTTCCCCAAAGCTCCAAGACAACAGGAGGCAGGTTCCTGTCACCCCTCTGGATATCAGAGAAAGGGAGCCTGGGTGGAATATTATCATGGCTCGATATGACCAGCACCACTTTGAGCGATGGGTGTATGTGCTTGGGACCGTAGACGGCAACCGTGATATGGCGATCCAAGTAATCCCATACTGACATAGCTGGTTGCTCCAAAACAGTGGCCTCGGCAGCAGTTATGACATACATACGTGGTTTTAAATCAAAGAGCTTCATCTGTAACACGTCATTGTATATGTAACAGTCTTTCATCTTCTGATAAGGTCCTTCTTTCCTTTGAGAGGCTAGACCCACGAATGAGGTCAGGACATGGCTTGTGGGGTCACTTTTTACTTTGGCAGCCATTCTCATCTCCAGCGAAATGCCCCCCGAAACATTATGGTTACTGAGGCTGACCTCTAAAAGAGGACTCAGAGTTGTGGTGTAGTTGTTGTTTATTCCAGCGGGAGGATCGAGGAGTACTTTGAGGCCGATTTCTTGGATCTCACCTGGGGGGACGTGTCCCTGAGGAATATGGGCAGTGATATCGGAGTCTGGCAACTGCACAGAGCCGCCGTTGTGGTCGATCTTGCAGAAGATTTGAATGTCTGTGGCCTGAGTCTGGGCCCATCCAGGACTTTGTTTCATTAGGCTCAGGTCCAAACAGGACCTGGTTAGCTGCCTATGACTCAACCAAGCCATTTTGTAAGCTTCTCTGTCATTCTTCAGCCACTCAAAATCAGGATTCAGAAAGGGTTCTTGAGAGTTAAGTCTCTTCATCTTCTTATCTTCCTTCTTCTCAAGGCTGTCAAGTATATCCGAGGCACTTCTCCACCTCCCAGATCGGTTTAAATTGTTTTGTCTGGGTGCTAAAAGATGGGCAAAGTTTGTTTCATCTGAGGATGTGCTGAGTGAGTCCTCATTAATACTGTCAAACAGAGATAAGGGATCCTCTTTCAGCATGGACACTCCAGAGTCGTAATTGCTGGCGTGAACGATTTCATTTAAGAATGGATTTGACCTGCCCAGCTGATTCCAGAAGGGGTTGGTAGTTCGCTTTGGATTTTCAATTTCTTTCGGTAGGACAGGCCACTCAGAGGTTTTTCCAATCTCATAACCATAGCCCCCTAAGAGAAGAGATCAAATGTCAACACAGACAAGAAACGAAATCCTAATACATATATTTATTAGGACAATTAGATCAGTTTGAAAAGTATATTTGTGGAACAAATATAAAAAATGTCTTCACATTATTAACAAATACTTACCATGAAGGTTGTTGTTGTTGTTGATGGTCACATTCTCGTCTATATCTATTAGCGTCCCCTCTGACCTACTCCGAAGCAGATTCCCTGCACGACTGTTTGACTTTACTTTTGCGGCTGCCATTTTGAATATCCAAGATGAAATGACAACAGTCTTTTCTCTAATGTCAAAGCTATTGAAAAGGGATGAACAAATTCAAATTTTTTAAATAATGTTCTAATGTTTTAATCGCAGCAGCTTGGGTTCAGTAAGGACCCCTTTTTATCATGATCATTTTTGCTGTATACTGTTCTTGAGTTGCCTGTGTGGTCATTGTAGATTAATTTAGGCTGTTTATGTTTTGTTATAGGTTCTTCAGGACAGTGCTTATCTGAACCAGTATACTGTATATGCTTTTGCAAAGATCTAGAGAATAAAATCATCAAGTCAAAATCAGTCTCCTTGATTTTATACTAGTGTTCTAACTGAAACTTATATCATTCTACAAGTCTTATAAATCATCTGATTTTTTACATGATAACATTTATGTTTTTCACATATATTCATCTTTAATTTCTTCTTAATAATTTGAGTGATTTATTGTTTATTTAAGCAGTAAACGATCACCAATAGACGTTAACAAATAAATAACTCAAACTTTACGGATAAACAGTCTCAATGAGTCAATCAGTGAAACTTCTCTTGTTGTTTTGAATCCTTTCTTCTGTTATAAGTCTCTGAATCACTGTCCAGTATCCTCTCTGTCCTGTCTCCGGCAATGACTCATTATCAGCAATGCATGAAAACAGGTCTGTCTTGTCTGAATATCAGTGTCTTTGACAAAGCTTTGTCTGTGTGGTGAAGGGCTGAGTACTCAACACCAAAAAAAAAAAAATCAACACGTGCTAACACGCCCTACATCAGCCACGTCACAATACACCTGTTTGTTTGCAAACGTCATCCCATATTAAAAACATAAACGTTCTATTCTACTGCCAGTTTCTCTATTAAATAAAAACATGTAATAATTGAAGGATTAGCCTATTAAAACACCATAAGGACACACATTCCATGCTGTACTCCAACATGCACACACAATCTATTTAAGTCAAATACGCCTTTTTATATTCATGCTTGGTTTAAACAAATAGCTTATATAACTTAAATAAAATATTTGTAACTATTTAAACTTAAAACACGTACCTGGAACATGGTAGTTTCCCCACTCAGTCCTAATGCGAACTTTTTAATCTTTCGGGGAGTGTCACCAACTGTACACCTTACGCTTCTGTGTGCCTCCGTCTGCTTGAACAGTGGAGAAGTGCACACTGGGATACGTAGTGACAAACAGTCAAACAGTTGTATTGAACGTAGTTCCCAGGTTCTCAGTTAGACTCCACCACCCACAAGCCTCCTCTTTATGTGCGCACAGAGCGTTGCAACACCTGAAACTCCAAGAAAAAGTGGTTTCGGTATGCTATGTTTAAAAATAAAAATGGAATAAACTACAGCAATTCCAATTTCTATCACGAAATATCATATTGTTTCTTTTATTAATAGCTGAAACTCATCAAAGCCAAGTCAGGAAGCGAAAAACTTTCTAAAAGTAGTTTATATAAAATTGATGAAATTATCATGTTTTCAGATGTTGTTCAATAAAGATGTATTTGTTTATAGCACTTATTTATGATGTCAATAAACCGAGAGGCAGTTTTTTCCCCCCTTTTCTTTTGGGTTTGGAAAGAGAAATGCATGATCGAAACTACATTTAAAAAAATTGCATAATCATTTTCACTTATTTATTATATTGTTTACATTATGAATTTTAAATGTCACTGAAAGTGCATTTTCACTATGATTGTGTAGGTCTACTCAAACGTCACATGTTTATAGCCATAACGCTATGATATAAGCACAAACACAGGACATGCCTTTATTTCAAATGTGCTTTTTTATTCAGTAGAATTAGATTCAAGACAAAATTGACTTAAGTCCTGAAACAACATCAAGGCTCATTAACACGATTAAATGTCAGTGACCACACTCTAGTGGTTAACTTTAGCTAGTTCAGCTATGCACAGATAGCAATGTTAATTTATAAATATTATTGTAATTATCGTTCAGTGCTAATTCCTGTTCGTGCATAAGACATCAACTTGCCTGTTATTTTACACATCTTGCAATGTAGAAACTAATATTAATAAATGCTGTAAAATTATTGTTCATTGTTATTTCAAAATACCTAATGTTTTAAACTAATTTTAACAAATTTAATGTTAATGTTCATTTAAACAAACATTTGCATGTGTTTTTTATTTAGTGTTTTGATCTATGTATTTCAAAAAAGATGGGCACTTGCACGCTATAGCCCTATAGTAATTGATTACATGTAATCTGAATTATGTAATCAGATTCCATAAATTAAGTACTTGTAATCAGAGTATATTACATTTTAAAATGCGCATAATCAGATTACAGTTACATTTTTATGGAATACATATTATTTACACAAGGGTAGTAAATTATTCATAATTTATTGATTCTCCCTAATTCTTCCAAATTTTTCACTTTGAAGTGTTCCTGTAAAATTCTGCTGTGTCATACCATTTAGTTTTGACTATATTAGCAAATGTTTTTATTTTATATTTTTATGATCAAGTATTAGCCTTAATTAACTCACTATTAACTCTAATGTAATGTTTAATGCATTTTATGATGTTGATATCGAAAAATGGAAAATGTTTTCTTTCGTTTTACTGTCAGTATTATATATATATATATATATATATATACTGACAGCTTTTTGCATAGATAGATATGTATGCTAAACATCCATATTATTTTTTTATAAATATAAAAAGAATGTTTATGATTATTTGCATGTCCTGTTGAATACTGTCAGAAGGAATACATGCTGAATACATGCAACAAAAAAAAACTCAACTAACTCAAAACTCAACTCAACTAACACAACAACTTGGAAAGAGTGCATTTATTAAATATGTCAAAATAAGTCAGAGGTTAACAAGTTTAAAGGTAACACAATGACAACAGATTCACATGCTTCCAGGCAATAATAATAATAAAAGATATATTAAAAAAAATAAGATCTACATTTATAATTCTGCCCTAACACTCAAAATTAATAACAACTGTGTTCAGAGTTCATGCCACCAAAACCCTGTCAATAGGAATACATGCTGAATACATGCAAAAAAATAAATAAATAAATCAACTAACTAACACAACAACTTGGAAAGAGTGCATGACACATTTATTAAGTATGTTCAAACAATTCAGAGGTTAACAAGTTTAAAGGTAACATCATGACAAAAGATGCACATGCTTCCAGGCACAAAAAATTTAAATAAATAAATAAAAAATAAGATCAACATTGATAATGCTGCCCTAACACTCAAAATTCATAACAACTGTTTTCATGTCACCAGAGTTCATGCCACCATCATCCCGAGCTTAAGGTGATCAGATGAGTCGGAATGTCCTAAGAAAGAATGTCTTTATTTCTTGAACACTGGCACCTAAACAGTTGATCAAAAACAGATAGGGTTATATAACATTAAATCGGTCATAGGTGCCAGTGTGTTGCTTCCTTATAAAATTCAAGTTTAATTGGTTCTGCAGTAACTGACAGATTTACTGCCTAAAACAAAAAATATAAAAAGTTAATAAAACCCACTTAAAAAATGTGAGCAATATATAAATGCAAATTATAAATTTTAAAGGTAAAATCCTGCAGGCCTACTCAAATTCCATTTATAGTCTTGATGTGTAACCCTGTGTAAAAGTCAAGTTCTTTTTTTCTTTTTTCTTTTATCAAAACATACATTTACGGTATCTTGTTGTGAAACAGTCTGTGTTCAATGAGAAACCTGACTGTACAGGTCTCATGCATTTAAAAAGGAGGAATTTCGCCCAGAGCATTCTTTCTTATGCGGGGTCATCTTGAGTAGATCTTCAAACCAGTAAGTTGATTGATTGACCCGTGAGGCTGCCATCAGACAAAAATGCCAATTATCTCTCAGATCCTGTACTAACGTTCACAAGTGCAACTGAGTGCATTCATAAAACCAGTTATATAAATAGAAAGACTGGTTTGCATGTGGCGCCAAAATATGGACAGAGTCACGCTAAAACTGGGTATGCCCGCATGTTTGTTGTTAATATGTGTTAGAGGTCGATGCAGCTCCAAAGACAACTCTTAAAAGAACTTTCTGTAGACATTGTCTTAGGTTTGCTCTCAGAAATGTTAATGCAAAGAGCACTGAGAAGAATGACAATATTGTATGAATTATGGTCAGTGTTGGGAAGGTTACTTTGGAAATTTAATAGGTTACAGATTACAAGTTACCCTATTTAAAATGTTTAATTTAAAATTACTTTATTAAAGTAAAGATTACTTTTGATTACTTTTCTAAATGTCTAATGAATGCTTTCAACTGTTAATCATTTTCAAACATTTACACCATGCAGGGTTAAGCTTACAGTAGTGCTCGACACTGATACTGCCAGACTTTCACAATACTTCATCACTTGAATTAAGATGATCGAATTTGAACACATCCACCACAAAATCAGACTTTAGGACCGTCTTTTATTTTGAGATTGATCTGAAGTTCAATGCAGATTTAAAATCATAAGAAATAGTTTACTGATACTGTTTTTGGAACCAAATCTTTGCATAACTACAGGAAACACTGCACTAACAATGCTTTGTTGTTGTTTTTTAAGTACAGTAACCAACTACGGTTTTTTTTTTTTTTTTTGCAAATGGATTACCATTGGTTTTTATTTTTACTACAAATTCCATGGTTAAACTATGGTTAGTGTAGCCAAAACCATGGTTAATAATTTGTGGTTACCATGGTTAGGTAAAATCATTGTTAATTTCCATAAGGGTTGTGCTGTTGTCTGCCCTAGCTCCCCCTAAACCTATTATAAACTATATGATTATTTGTCTGCTAAATTGCTACTGTAACATTACAATAGATAATAATGATGTCCTTTAGTATACAGTATTTTGAGTGATGATTGATGAGCAATGGGCTGCTACTGCTTTAACAAAGACAAAACTACAATAGCATATTTACAGATGAAACTGACCTGCACTTGAAATCCTGAACATTAATTTTGCTTCTCTGCTCCACCTGTACGCTTATACACTCAACTCGAATCTCTTGCATTGATTACTCTGATCTAAACCGTTTGGCGGAGGCGCGAGCCGAAGTGCGTTCCCAATCACGACTAACTGATTCGTGATTTATTAAAGATTTATTATCGAATGTCGAATTCGGAAACAATCGCTTTAGTACATTCGGCAGGCAATAATATAATAACAATAATATAAAAAAATCGGGGAAAATCAGCTGCCAGGCTACCGGGAATTGTCCAAAAAATGTCAACAGAGACACGCAGAACGTGCAGGATTCATATATTATAGTCTTTTTGCTGCTGAATATTTACAGACCATAGTCCATATCGCGTTTTGATTAAAGTGTACTGACCTGCTTTTGATTTATTCATCCAAATGTTACATATTCCGTGACATTCCGCGTTATGGAAGTTCCAACCAGTCCGTGTTTTCATAGGGCCGTATGTCTCATATTTTAAAATACGAAAGAAAGAAAGAAATCAATTCAATCTGGATGTGGATGTGTGTAAATATTCAAATGTAACCCCCTTTGTAAATGTCGTTAACATTTTCATAAGTAACTGTAATTTAATTACACGTGTTTTCTTAGTAACTGTAACGGATTACAGTTACATTTATTTTGTAATTAAATTACGTTACATGTAACTAGTTACTTCCCAACACTGATTATGGTATATGTAAAGATGATATATGTTATTTAATTAATAAAAGCAATTGCTGCATATCGAAAGTTTGGGTTTGTTTTAAAATCTTAAATAAAACTGCTATAATAAATACAAATACTACCATGTTTTTGTAAATGCACCATGGTATAAATCAAAGTACTACTGTACTGCTGATCCTGTCACCAGACTTTTAGCAAGGGAAATTCTCAATTGAATGTTCAGAATCTGGTTTAGAATGCTGTTGACGTAATGCCAAATTATTTGACTAAGACTATTTCAAATCTAGTCTCTGTTTCATTAAAGTCAAAGTTTTGTAAATACAACATTGCCGAACATTTCCCCAACACACGAAGTCATTTCTGCGCCACTAGCCTCATCAAACAGAATTGCAAGAATTTGACAGTTTTCAAACAGGTTTCTCGAACACATCCCTCCTCCTCCATTGGTTGAGCAAACAGATAACCCCGCCCCCAAACTCACGCCATTGGAGGTTGTCAGGATGCTCAAAAAAGCAGAGCAATTAGTTACTTGAAAACGCGTTTAATTATCCCATATCTTCCTTATTTGACCTAGTTATTTCCACATATTAAAGTTTGATAGGAAGTATTTTTACGTCGAAAAAATAGAGCGTCCCCTTTAATCAGAACACTGATGGAGGTAAAAGCGCTCCATAACAGAAAGCCTTGAAGGTAACTCCTAAATACCCTATAAAAAGTTTAATGCACCCCTATGTTGAGCTCTTAGGAGGAACAAAATTCGCCCTTTCTTATCAGTTCATCTTTCATTTTTTCATATAACCTCATTTAACCCAGATGTTACCGCTATAAGGGCAAAAGTCAGTTTTTCTCCTTTGCACGCCTACATCTTTTGTGCAGTATTGACTCAGGAAGAGGCGTGTCCAGGTATCACAACGCACTATAAAACATCATGTAACAAAAGGAGTGTCTCAGCCTGCTGTATCTACATATTGTCTGTCCGACTGGAGCTTTTGTGATCACCACATGGGGTAAGCCGGAATAAAAAAAAATGTATTTGCATATTAAATTGCAAATGCTATAGAAAACGGTTTCATTCAGTCTGGACTGTCTGGTAAACAGCTATCACAGACCATTACAATTTTGTATTTTTTATTTACAAATGTGAATATAGGGGACAGAGTTTTTAAAATTAAAATAACTACTTTTTTAAAGCTAAAATTATTTTATTGTATGCGTTTCCGATTAGGCTATATCATATTTCACTTGTAGGCTAATACACGTCCGTTTATGTTGTAACCGGTTAGGTAACATGCATGCGGGTTGAATGAATTTAAACTCAGAGATGAGCTTATGCAATAGTAACACCCAACATGCTAGATAATGACAGTAAAAGCATATATGTAAAACACCTCTTTATGAGTAGTTATAGGTCCTGGCTCTATATATAAGAAAATATGAATGCAGTAGTATGTTTTTCAGTTCTAAATCAATACTATTTTTTCATCTCCTCTGAGCATTTACTCAAATAAAAAATTTCGAAAGCCATTGTTTACATTACTAAAAAATATTATTTATTTATTTGTTTAGTTAAAGCTATATGGGCTTCTTGAGTTAGGCCTACCTTTAAGGTTCTTTAGAGATTTTAAATGTTCAACATGTTACATTTACTCTATATAAGTTCTTCAGATGAGTGTCTTGGTTTCCTTTTAAATCACCATTACATTGATTGTTTTCTTAAAAATGCAGATTTAAAAAAAAAGAATGCAAAACCTTTTTAAATGCGTACATCCTTTTGAACCAGCATTGCTTACAGCGATTGATTAATTAATTGAATGTTTTATCTAGCAACACAAACACTGTGCTATCACAATGAACGAAGAGCCGAGCGTTCCGTCGACAGACCCTCCTCCTTACTTGCAAGGTGTGTTCTATATATTCATTTACATTTTACATTTACATTCATTCATGCATTTTTCTTCCCAAAATGACTAGCAGCCAACAATATTCATAGTACACAATGGCAAGTCTAAAATAAAAATTTGATTGGTATAGTTTGAGTAGAAGCACAGTGTTGGGAAGGTTACTTTGGAAATTTAATAGGTTACAGATTACAAGTTACCCTATTTAAAATGTTTAATTTAAAATTACTTTATTAAAGTAAAGATTACTTTTGATTACTTTTCTAAATGTCTAATGAATGCTTTCAACTGTTAATCATTTTCAAACATTTACACCATGCAGGGTTAAGCTTACAGTAGTGCTCGACACTGATACTGCCAGACTTTCAAAATCCTTCATCACTTGAATTAAGATGATCGAATTTGAACACATCCACCACAAAATCAGACTTTAGGACCGTCTTTTATTTTGAGATTGATCTGAAGTTCAATGCAGATTTAAAATCATAAGAAATAGTTTACTGATACTGTTTTTGGAACCAAATCTTTGCATAACTACAGGAAACACTGCACTAACAATGCTTTGTTGTTGTTTTTTAAGTACAGTAACCAACTACGGTTTTTTTTTTTTTTTTTGCAAATGGATTACCATTGGTTTTTATTTTTACTACAAATTCCATGGTTAAACTATGGTTAGTGTAGCCAAAACCATGGTTAATAATTTGTGGTTACCATGGTTAGGTAAAATCATTGTTAATTTCCATAAGGGTTGTGCTGTTGTCTGCCCTAGCTCCCCCTAAACCTATTATAAACTATATGATTATTTGTCTGCTAAATTGCTACTGTAACATTACAATAGATAATAATGATGTCCTTTAGTATACAGTATTTTGAGTGATGATTGATGAGCAATGGGCTACTACTGCTTTAACAAAGACAAAACTACAATAGCATATTTACAGATGAAACTGACCTGCACTTGAAATCCTGAACATTAATTTTGCTTCTCTGCTCCACCTGTACGCTTATACACTCAACTCGAATCTCTTGCATTGATTACTCTGATCTAAACCGTTTGGCGGAGGCGCGAGCCGAAGTGCGTTCCCAATCACGACTAACTGATTCGTGATTTATTAAAGATTTATTATCGAATGTCGAATTCGGAAACAATCGCTTTAGTACATTCGGCAGGCAATAATATAATAACAATAATATAAAAAAATCGGGGAAAATCAGCTGCCAGGCTACCGGGAATTGTCCAAAAAATGTCAACAGAGACACGCAGAACGTGCAGGATTCATATATTATAGTCTTTTTGCTGCTGAATATTTACAGACCATAGTCCATATCGCGTTTTGATTAAAGTGTACTGACCTGCTTTTGATTTATTCATCCAAATGTTACATATTCCGTGACATTCCGCGTTATGGAAGTTCCAACCAGTCCGTGTTTTCATAGGGCCGTATGTCTCATATTTTAAAATACGAAAGAAAGAAAGAAATCAATTCAATCTGGATGTGGATGTGTGTAAATATTCAAATGTAACCCCCTTTGTAAATGTCGTTAACATTTTCATAAGTAACTGTAATTTAATTACACGTGTTTTCTTAGTAACTGTAACGGATTACAGTTACATTTATTTTGTAATTAAATTACGTTACATGTAACTAGTTACTTCCCAACACTGATTATGGTATATGTAAAGATGATATATGTTATTTAATTAATAAAAGCAATTGCTGCATATCGAAAGTTTGGGTTTGTTTTAAAATCTTAAATAAAACTGCTATAATAAATACAAATACTACCATGTTTTTGTAAATGCACCATGGTATAAATCAAAGTACTACTGTACTGCTGATCCTGTCACCAGACTTTTAGCAAGGGAAATTCTCAATTGAATGTTCAGAATCTGGTTTAGAATGCTGTTGACGTAATGCCAAATTATTTGACTAAGACTATTTCAAATCTAGTCTCTGTTTCATTAAAGTCAAAGTTTTGTAAATACAACATTGCCGAACATTTCCCCAACACACGAAGTCATTTCTGCGCCACTAGCCTCATCAAACAGAATTGCAAGAATTTGACAGTTTTCAAACAGGTTTCTCGAACACATCCCTCCTCCTCCATTGGTTGAGCAAACAGATAACCCCGCCCCCAAACTCACGCCATTGGAGGTTGTCAGGATGCTCAAAAAAGCAGAGCAATTAGTTACTTGAAAACGCGTTTAATTATCCCATATCTTCCTTATTTGACCTAGTTATTTCCACATATTAAAGTTTGATAGGAAGTATTTTTACGTCGAAAAAATAGAGCGTCCCCTTTAATCAGAACACTGATGGAGGCGAAAGCGCTCCATAACAGAAAGCCTTGAAGGTAACTCCTAAATACCCTATAAAAAGTTTAATGCACCCCTATGTTGAGCTCTTAGGAGGAACAAAATTCGCCCTTTCTTATCAGTTCATCTTTCATTTTTTCATATAACCTCATTTAACCCAGATGTTACCGCTATAAGGGCAAAAGTCAGTTTTTCTCCTTTGCACGCCTACATCTTTTGTGCAGTATTGACTCAGGAAGAGGCGTGTCCAGGTATCACAACGCACTATAAAACATCATGTAACAAAAGGAGTGTCTCAGCCTGCTGTATCTACATATTGTCTGTCCGACTGGAGCTTTTGTGATCACCACATGGGGTAAGCCGGAATAAAAAAAAATGTATTTGCATATTAAATTGCAAATGCTATAGAAAACGGTTTCATTCAGTCTGGACTGTCTGGTAAACAGCTATCACAGACCATTACAATTTTGTATTTTTTATTTACAAATGTGAATATAGGGGACAGAGTTTTTAAAATTAAAATAACTACTTTTTTAAAGCTAAAATTATTTTATTGTATGCGTTTCCGATTAGGCTATATCATATTTCACTTGTAGGCTAATAGGCTACACGTCCGTTTATGTTGTAACCGGTTAGGTAACATGCATGCGGGTTGAATGAATTTAAACTCAGAGATGAGCTTATGCAATAGTAACACCCAACATGCTAGATAATGACAGTAAAAGCATATATGTAAAACACCTCTTTATGAGTAGTTATAGGTCCTGGCTCTATATATAAGAAAATATGAATGCAGTAGTATGTTTTTCAGTTCTAAATCAATACTATTTTTTCATCTCCTCTGAGCATTTACTCAAATCAAAAATTTCGAAAGCCATTGTTTACATTACTAAAAAATATTATTTATTTATTTGTTTAGTTAAAGCTATATGGGCTTCTTGAGTTAGGCCTACCTTTAAGGTTCTTTAGAGATTTTAAATGTTCAACATGTTACATTTACTCTATATAAGTTCTTCAGATGAGTGTCTTGGTTTCCTTTTAAATCACCATTACATTGATTGTTTTCTTAAAAATGCAGATTTAAAAAAAAAGAATGCAAAACCTTTTTAAATGCGTACATCCTTTTGAACCAGCATTGCTTACAGCGATTGATTAATTAATTGAATGTTTTATCTAGCAACACAAACACTGTGCTATCACAATGAACGAAGAGCCGAGCGTTCCGTCGACAGACCCTCCTCCTTACTTGCAAGGTGTGTTCTATATATTCATTTACATTTTACATTTACATTCATTCATGCATTTTTCTTCCCAAAATGACTAGCAGCCAACAATATTCATAGTACACAATGGCAAGTCTAAAATAAAAATTTGATTGGTATAGTTTGAGTAGAAGTCATTTCATGAAATGGCAATTCTAAATATATGTATATCTATATGATTTGTGTCATTTGTAAAATGCTGCGTCATTTAGAGTTAATTATTTATATTCGACAGACACCTTAGACTTACGCCACCTGTTCATTAAGTAAGCCTAAACCTCTTGTGTGCAGAGGTGATCCCCGAGGGCTTTGTTAACCTAGCTTACACCCAGGATGAGAAACCTCAGGAAGACAAACCAGAGGAGCCACCGAAGGAGTCCTCTGGGAAATCAAAGGGCAAAGGGTAAATGTGACCAAAAAGCAGAGTTTTTGTAGTTGTGGGATGTGTCTGATTTGTATGAGATTGTTTTAGATGAGTCTTGTCGTTTGTAAGTAGATTAATTTGTAATATAAATAAATGTGTCTATTTACATTCAGTCAGAAATGAACCAGAGCTGGGGGCAAAAATTCCCCAGAAAGTTTTCAGAATTCTCTAGATTTTTAAAATGTTCATCAGTACACCTCTAGTGTTTTTAACTGATAATCTAATACAGGGGTTTCAAAACGGGGACCCCCAGTGGTCTTCAAGGGACTGTTAAGACAGTCGATGTACAATTTTAGGAGGAAAAACAAACAAACAAAATTTTGTTAAAATCTTAATTCGACATTTATTGTTATTATTTGACATTGGTTATTTTATATTAATACATTTTATTATAATATAAAATCATATTTATAATTTTTTTATTATTTCCTTTTCATTTTTATGTTTTTTGAGAGCCATAGTTTTAATGGAAAATATTTGTTACTGTTGCTTAGTATTTACAAATTGAAACAATTTAAAATATTATAATTTCTCTTTGGCATTGCCACCAGCTTGCTCGTTGTTTTTGTTTTTTTTCTTCAGTATTCTCTGGATAACCACTTTGGAACTATATTGTGAAAAGCAATATTCAAAAACATTTGAATTGAATTAAATACATTAAATAGTCCAATAATATTTTAATAATTTCTTTTGGTTATAACATCAATGACAATTACTTAATAAAAATGTTTTTATGTCATATATAAAATATATTTTATGCTATATATATTTATAATATTCTGTTCTATTTTTGCTATGGATTTAGACACCACAGTGACTGTATCAATCTTTATTTGACACCTCTAACTCTAGCACTCTCTATTCTAATTCTATTCTTTAAAAAAAAACTTGCCCCTTTCAGACTTACACTCTATTTATATACTAACTGCTTTTCTTAAAAACAAACAAAACCTAACACTAGCTTCTCTAATCTATTTGTATTCTATCTATTGGTTTTCTTTTTTATTGTACAATCAACAAAAGCAAAAAAGGCCTCTAACACTAGCTTGCTCTATTCTTTTTCTATTCTATCTATTATATAATTAAAAAAAGAAAACCTTGCTAAGAGTACTGCGTTAAGTGAGACTTGTTATAACACTTGCATATCATTGCTTGCATTTGATTGCTTCTATTGTCCTCATTTGTGAGTCGCTTTTAAGCGTCTGCTAAATGACTAAATGTAAATGTATCAATTAATTCATACAGTTTTTCAAGTTCAATTCAAGTATTTGTCATAAAAGGATAATCATAATGACATAAATCGACCTTTTATATGCCTCTTAATATGCCTTCATAAAGGTAAACAAACTGAAACTAACAATTTTTTTTTATAGTTAAAATATTAAAATATAAATTTTAATTAATTAACATATAAAATGTATAAATATAAAGATTATTTTATTTTAAATTAAAGATTTAAAATAGTGTCCCTTAATTATAAATAAATCTGAAAACTTAAATGGACTATTTCTTGTTTCAATAGCAAAAAGGAAAAAAAGTCCAAAAAGAAGAAAGAGCCAGTGAAAACGGTTGGGTTTTTTCAGCTGGTAAGTGCGCATCTCTTCAAACATCACACAATTCTTTTGCAGCGTTGTGATATAACATGCCGTGATAAGCCCTGAGGACAGCAGTCATGTGTTTGACTCACATGTTTGTTGTGCTGCAGTTTCGTTATGCCACCTGCCTGGAGGTGAAGTGAGACTTGTTATAACACTTGCATATCATTGCTTGCATTTGATTGCTTCTATTGTCCTCATTTGTGAGTCGCTTTGAATAAAAGCATCTGCTAAATGACTAAATGTAAATGTATCAATTAATTCATACAGTTTTTCAAGTTCAATTCAAGTATTTGTCATAAAAGGATAATCATAATGACATAAATCGACCTTTTATATGCCTCTTAATATGCCTTCATAAAGGTAAACAAACTGAAACTAAAATTTTTTTTTTATAGTTAAAATATTAAAATATAAATTTTAATTAATTAACATGTAAAATGTATAAATATAAAGATTATTTTATTTTAAATTAAAGATTTAAAATAGTGTCCCTTAATTATAAATAAATCTGAAACCTTAAATGGACTATATCTTGTTTCAATAGCAAAAAGGAAAAAAAGTCCAAAAAGAAGAAAGAGCCAGTGAAAACGGTTGGGTTTTTTCAGCTGGTAAGTGCGCATCTCTTCAAACATCACACAATTCTTTAGCAGCGTTGTGATATAACATGCCGTGATAAGCCCTGAGGACAGCAGTCATGTGTTTGACTCACATGTTTGTTGTGCTGCAGTTTCGTTATGCCACCTGCCTGGAGGTTCTGCTTATGCTGATTGGCCTGCTGTGTGCAGGTGCACATGGCGTTGCCTTGCCTCTCATGTGCGTGGTTTTCGGAGAAATGACTGACAGCTTTGTGTTGAGTGGGCATACCGCTAATCTGACAGGTATATCTAATAGCACAATAAAGAAACATCCATCTAAACGCGGGTAAATTCATGTGGTTGAAACATAAGTCCTTGTCAAATATATCTCTTTGAAAGTCTGTCATAGAATGGACTGATTTGAATTGCTAATGTAAACTTTACCCTTAGTGTTAGAGCTCAGCAATCATCTCATAAATATTTACTTTAATGTGGTGGTCTGGTACTGGTACAACTGTTTTCAGTAACTGTTTCTCCCAAATGTTTGCAGACAACTTCACCTTCACCCTCACGAACTCTTCAACGTGTTTGGCTGGTTCTCCTGAAATAGGCATCGAAGCCAAAATGACAGAGTGAGGAGCCGATTCACTCTCATCCAGTTCTCCTGTTAATCATTTAGTGGCATTTCTTAATTCTTTTTTACATTTGTGACTAAGTTCGAATCTTCCACCTTTGCTTCAGTCACTTCTTTGTTGGACCTTGATCTAATGTGCTGGTTTATTTACACAGACACGCTTATTACTTCGTTGCGATCGGGGCTGCGGTCCTGCTCCTGGGGACCTTCCAGGTCATGCTTTTCCTGCTAACTGCTGCGAAGCAAACGAAGAGGATCCGGGAGAAGTACTTTCATGCCATCCTCCACCAGCAGATGTCATGGTTTGACACGCATCAGATCGGAGAGCTGAACATAAGACTTACTGAGTGCGTGCCACGATCCAGACTCTTGTTTCTGTCAGCTGATCAGTTCTTTGGTTACGTCTCAGGTGTTTAAGTGTCAAATGTATGCATCTCCATTCTTTCCCCCAATGCAGTGATATAAACACAATCAACGATGGCCTCGGGGACAAAATCTGTGTGTTTGTCCAGTTCTTCTGCACATTTATTGCTGGTTTCATCATTGGGTTTATCTACGGCTGGAAGCTGACGCTGGTCATTCTTGCTGTCAGTCCTCTGCTGGCAGGTTCAGCAGCTGTTTGGTCTATAGTATGTATTATGTCACATATCATTGATTTTTTACATTTATTTGTAAATATCTTACCTTTTTGTCGCCTATAGATTCTTGTGATGATTAAATCAAATTAAATGATGATCAAATTAAAATATAAAATATATATGATCAAAATACAAATATTAAAAAATGATTATATATATTCACCTTCAATTTTTTTCAATTTTGTTCTATCCTTTTTAAATATCTTTATTGTAATCATTTTTATTTTTTCTAAAGGTAAATATCTGACCTTTTTGTCGCCTATAGATTCTTGTGATGATTAAAATAAATTAAATTATGATCAAATTAAAATATAAAATATATATTGTTAAAATAAAACTATTGAAAAATGAAAAAAATCATTATATATATATATACTGTAAACTCAATATATTCTATTTTTTCTATAAATTTTAAATATATTTATTTTAGTAATTTATCTTTTTATTTATTTATTTTAGATTTATTTGTAAATATTGATTTATTTGGCACCTATAGATTCTTGTGATGATTAAAATAAATTTAATTATGATCAAATTAAAATAGAAGATATATATTATTAAAATAATATTTTAAAAATCATCATTTTATGTATATATAAACACCTCAATATATATTAAAAATGTTTCTATAAATTTTAAATATATTTATTTTAGTAATTTATATTTTTAATTATTTATTTTTGATTTATTTGTAAATATCTTACCTTTTTGTCCCCTATAGATTCTTGTGATTAGTAAATTAAATTAGACTATGATTAAATTAAAATATAAGAATATAAACATTTTATTCTTATATTTAAAATATTAAAATAAAATAAAAATATTCTTATATATATATATAATTATATATATTATATATATTATTATATTATTATTATTTATATATATTATTATTATGTATATATACGTATATAAATATCTTTATTTTATTTTAAAATTTATTTGTAAATATCTTCCCTTTTTGTCGCCAATAGATTCTTGCTACTCTGACCAGTAAGGAGCTTTCAGCATATGCTAAAGCAGGAGCGGTAGCTGAAGAGATTCTAGTCGCTATCAGGACTGTTGTGGCATTTAATGGACAGAAAAAAGCAGTGGAAAAGTGAGAACATTCTGTTCTTTTCACTCATCACCATAAGTTCACAACTGTTTTGTCACTTAAACAGAGGAGATAAGATTGGGCGTTCTTCTAAATGTCAAGAATGTGATCAAGCTGTTCTGAATGTGTCCGTTAAAAGATGAATGGTTTTCTGTGACAAACTATTTTCTGTATTCTAGGTATGAGAAGAACTTGATAGAAGCAAAGAATTTTGGGATAAAGAAAGCCATTACCACTAATGTGTCCATGGGTTTGACACAGTTCATTATATTTGGCACTTACGCACTGGCGTTTTGGTATGGGACAAAACTCTCTGTGGACGAGCCAGAGAATTACTCAATTGGAAAGGTCCTCACTGTAAGTTTGTTAAACTTGTAAAAAAACACTTTGATCTGTTTCTGAATAAAGTCACAGCAGGAGATGTTTCTTGACCACCAGCGTTGTTACTTTTGACCGCAGGTTTTCTTCTCTGTGATGATTGGCTCCTTCTCTTTGGGTCAGGGAGCTCCAAACCTGGAGAGCATCGCTAAGGCCCGGGGTGCTGCTTATGAGGTCTACAAAACAATTGACATGGTACAAACTTTCAGTCTATCTTCATTCTTTATAATGAAGTTCATATTTATTATATTTATACCCATATTGTTATTCTGGATGACTTATTTCTGTTCCTGTTACCTGATGCAGCCTCGTCCCATTGACAGCAGTTCAAATGAAGGTCACAAACCAGATCATGTGAAAGGAGATATTGAATTCAAGAACATCCACTTCAGCTATCCCTCCAGAAAAGATGTGAAGGTAGAGTTGCATATTTTCCCACCTGTCAGGAACTTTATTATTGATACTATCCATTGTATTTATTGAAGTTATTACTTAATAAAATTATATTGGTTTTAATTATTTGTTTAATAAATATAATTAATAGTTTTAAAAATGATAACCAGTAAATACTGTTTGTTTACATAAAAAAATATTGCTTTTAAAGATTAATTTAACTCAAAGTGAGCATTAGAGGGTGGCAAAGGTAATTTAAATGTAAAAATAAAGGAAAAGGCGTGCACAAAAAGACTCATATCATATAGAGATATACATTATTGACTAATACTGATACATTTAAAGGGATAGTTCACCCAAAAATAAAAATTCTGTCATTAACTACTCGCCCTCATGTCGTTTCAAACCCGTAAGGACCTTTGTTCATCTTCGGAACACAAATTAAGATTTTTTTTTTTGATGAAATCCGAGAGCTTGCTGACCCTGCATAGACAGCAATGCAACTACCACGTTCAAGACCCAGAAAAGTACCAAGATGATCAACAAAGTAGTCCGTGTGACGTCAGTGTTCAACTGTAAAGTTACGATGCTACGAGAATACTTTTTTGCGCAAAGAAAACAAAAATAACGACTTTATTCCACATTTTCGTCTCTACTGCGTCACTTTGGATGCGCGTTCACGACAGTATCATGACGTGAGCGTGTGGCGGCACCAGCGCTGACACAGATCCGCCGTGATGACGTCATTACACCAGATCTGGGTCAGCGCCGCCACACGCTCACACGCTCGTAACTTTACAGTTGAACCACTGATGTCACACGGACTACTTTGTCGATCATCTTGGTACTTTTCTGGACCTTGAACGTGGTAGTTACCTTGCTGTCTATGGGAGGGTCAGAGAGCCCTCAGATTTCATCAAAAATATCTTAAATTGTGTTCCGAAGATGAACAAAGGTCTTACGGGTTTGGAACGACATGAGGGCGAGTAATTAATGACAGAATTTTCATTTTTGGGTGAACTAACCCTTTCAGGGTGAGTAATTTAAGTCTGTAACGTTGCCTCATAACCAATATGGTACTGATATATTGTGCATCTATAGAAATTGTAAACTACTGAGGACTGATTCAATTCATCAAAAATATCTTAAATTGTGTTCCGAAGATGAACAAAGGTCTTACGGGTTTGGAACGACATGAGGGAGAGTAATTAATGACAGAATTGTCATTTTTGGGTGAACTAACCCTTTCAGGGTGAGTAATTTAAGTCTGTAACGTTGCCTCATAACCAATATGGTACTGATATATTGTGCATCTATAGAAATTGTAACCTACTGAGGACTGATTCAATGTGTCTCTGTGCAGATTCTGCAGGGAATGAGTCTGAAAATCCCTCATGGAAAGACCATTGCATTGGTTGGAGCCAGTGGCTGTGGGAAAAGCACAACAATTCAGCTTCTGCAGCGCTTCTATGACCCTGGTTCAGGAGAGGTAACACTGACTAATGAGCAACCGTGAATCATTTCACCTCTCAGTTAAAGCTGCATTCCTTCAATACTTCACGTCACACAAAAAATGATGGAATTCAGTCAGTCTCAGGAAAGAAGAGCTGTTTAATTTATGAAATGTGTACAATTGCAGGTGACTCTGGATGGTCATGATATCCGCTCTCTGAATGTGTGCTGGCTGAGGGAGAACATGGGTATCGTGAGTCAGGAGCCTGTTCTTTTTGGAACCACCATCGCTGAGAACATACGCTACGGCCGTGAAGACGCCACTGATGAAGACATTGAACGAGCCATTAAAGAGGCCAATGCCTACGATTTCATTTCCAAACTACCAGATGTGAGCACCGTACTGTACTTTTTTGTTATTAAAGGTTTTGACTCAGTTCAGCCCCTAAAAATTGAAGGCAAAAAGAAGCTCATCTATGTTTTTAATTTAGACAAAGTAGACTTTTTAATAATGGCCCTTTATCAGTTTTCGGCCATAACATAAAAGAAATGATCTGCTTATTGAAATAGTTTATTAGTAGTTAATAGTTAATTAGCCAGAATTTTAATATTGGTCAACCCCTACTTGGAAATGTTTTGATTTTTGCATTTTGAGCAGATATTATGTATGTGAGCTGCACTACAGTGTATATATATATATATATATATATATATATATATATATATATATACAGTATATATATAAGCAGCATTTATATTATGTGCTGTCTACCTGCTGTTTGCGTGTAATTGTTTGTGAAGTTTACTAGAAATGTCTGAATGAAAATAATTTCTTCACCAGTTTATTTTAGTCTAGTTATGTTAAGTCTGAAAGGGAGTTAGATGTTTTAAAAAATAGTTTTTTTGTTCTGAGACAGAAGCTGAACACTATGGTTGGAGAGAGAGGGGCTCAGCTGAGCGGAGGCCAAAAACAGAGGATCGCTATTGCTCGAGCTCTCGTCAAAAACCCCAAAATTCTCCTGCTGGATGAAGCCACATCAGCCCTGGACACACAGAGCGAGTCCATCATTCAGGCAGCTTTAGATAAGGTGATACAAAACAATTCACCCTGTGACATAAAAGGCATTTCCATGAGTATAGACTACAGTGTGTATATATATATATATATATATATATATATATATATATATATATACAGTATATATATAAGCAGCATTTATATTATGTGCTGTCTACCTGCTGTTTGCGTGTAATTGTTTGTGAAGTTTACTAGAAATGTCTGAATGAAAATAATTTCTTCACCAGTTTATTTTAGTCTAGTTATGTTAAGTCTGAAAGGGAGTTAGATGTTTTAAAAAATAGTTTTTTTGTTCTGAGACAGAAGCTGAACACTATGGTTGGAGAGAGAGGGGCTCAGCTGAGCGGAGGCCAAAAACAGAGGATCGCTATTGCTCGAGCTCTCGTCAAAAACCCCAAAATCCTCCTGCTGGATGAGGCCACATCAGCCCTGGACACACAGAGCGAGTCCATCGTTCAGGCAGCTTTGGACAAGGTAATGTAAAACATACAGTGCATTTCCAATAGTACTGGAATAGAACAGGTTATAGTTGCATATTATGGGTATCTTTTATTACAGTTTTTGTTGTGCTAACAGAGTATTAGCCAACAAATGTGTAACACCGCAGATTAATAATTGTGTATGTTTCTTAGGCCAGAGCAGGACGTACTACCATTGTGATTGCACACCGCCTGTCAACTATTCGTTCGGCAGATATAATTGCTGGCTTCAGTGAAGGCAAAGTGGTGGAACAGGGAACTCACAGAGAACTCATGGCCAAGAAAGGAGTGTATTATTCTCTCGTAATGCAACAGGTACATGTTTGTCTCTCTTCATGGCAACTGTGTAATAATAGCGAGATAGAACGGACTTTATGAACTTCTATGCTGTTGTTTCCTTAAATCAGGGTTTTCAAACCTAACACATTTAACAAATTTGATATTCTTACACATTTGTTTTGCTTTCTAAACTATGAATCATGTAATTAATCATATTTATTTTATTCCATTGACAGCCACTATTTGTAACAGTAATACCAGTAAGAGAAAATAAATGTTTTATTATTACTAAATGTTTATACATCTTATTTCTTTATTCTTACAGTTAGTAGAAAAAATATTAGCATATATATA